>NC_090653.1:116832903-117197903 GCF_040937935.1 Hyperolius riggenbachi | reverse complement strand
AGGAACTGATGGCAAGGTAACTATGTAATGTTCATTTGAAGTTACCTCATGTGTTTATGTTAAATAATTTTACTCAGTACAGGTTCTCTTTAAAAATTGCTGAAGAGAGTACTAGACTCTCTGTAGCTGTTAGACAGGGACATACCTGTGTGAAGATTAGCAGCCTAAGTGGCAGGATTTTGTTTGATGCTTTGTTTTGTTTTGCCAAATAAAGGGCCTGTACACACTGCTGCACTTTTCAAATCGCACGCGCTTTTTAATCGCAAGGTCTTTTGAAAAATAATGAAAATCGTGAAGAACTGGTGCGATGCGCTTTTTCTCATGAAGGCTTGCGATTTTAAAAGCGCAGCAGTGTGTACAGGCCCTTACTCACCTGTACATAGTGTGCATAGCTAAAATAAAACTCCACGTTGCTGTTTGAAAACTACTGGAGCCTGCTGTGCCTGTGTGATATGTGTTGTGGGACTCATCCCAGGGAGCCCAGCACCCCACTACCTACCTAATCCCTTACAGTATATATATATATATATACATATATATATATATATATATATATATATATATATATATATATATATATATATATATATATATATATATATACTCCTCACCCTTTTGCAGTTCATAAGTACTGTCATTTCAGCCTACATTTTGAAACCATTGAAGATATATTCTTTTTTTCCCCCACAAGTTTAAATCCCAAATCCTTTCTGGATAATTTATAAGCCAAATTAATTTGAGTTGTGTGGCTATTTGTGCTGCAGAGGCTGTTTTCTTAATGATTTCTACCATATAATTATGCATATATCAAGGCTGAAGAGTGAGGCAGTAGGTTTAGTTTAGTTTGGTTTAGTTTCATAGTAGTATGAGTTTTGATGTATTATATTTAGCTCTTTTGAGTATGCAAACTTCCTTTTTTCTTTTCTCGGGAATATCCTTTACATTCCTTCCTTATAGAGGTGTTTAGCAAACATAAATTTATGGATACTTTCTAGGATACTATAGGCAGGGCCAGATTCATCATAAGGCACTGTAGACATGTGCTTACAGGTGCCTGATGATGGAAAAGTGTCTCACTGCCTTCCCCAAGTGCCTCCCGTCCCTACCTTCTTGCCTATTCAGAGTCCGGAGTGGAATGTAAATGAGAGGTTACTCACCCCGTCTCTGCATTCCACTGTCCAGAACTCCCATAATTCGAGTTGGGTCACCTATAGCTACCCTAATACTTGGGGGCACCTGTAGCTACTTAATACTGAGGATAGCTCTGGCTACCTAATACTAACAGGCACCTGTAGCTACCTATGACAGGGAGGGCAACAGCCAGGAGGAAAAGAGAGGTCTGTGCTCTACGCTGGACTAGGTAAGTTGCTGCTGCATGTATCTGTGTGTGTGTGTGGGGGGGGGGGGGGGGCGAGCAGAGGAGGTGCGGGGGTCACCGCAATCTGAGGTCTGATCGGGGAGCACACTGTGAGGGGAGGGAGGCCCCCTAAGACAGTGGCGCCAGTGCCATGGCAACTAGCACCTGTGCCGTTTTTAAATTACAAGAGGGCCCTCTAGGCTGGGCACTTGCTAAGCCTGGATTTGGGAGATACCTTGGGGGCCCCAGGCCCCTCACTGTAGAGGTATCTGCCCCCCCCCCCCCCCCCCGATGGCAGCCTTAGCTATAAGTATTAGAGGTAGAGGATCAGCAGGACTGCTGGGCAATTTACATTGTTAAAAAGGAAATAAAGATGGCAGCCCCATGTCCCTCACATCAGGTGTCCTTCAATTAATTAAGGTGTCCATGTAATTACTCATGTGTTTCAAAATCTCTATGACAGAGGCCAGAGACAAATGTTGTCTAAAAATCTTTGCAATTTGTAAGTGTATTCAAAGGAATTAATTTCTCCTCAAAACAGTTTACATTTTTCCATAAAGCACTGGAGCAAAGTGTGTGGTTTAGTGTAGATAATAGAGAAAGTTAAGTTTATTGTATAAATGCTAAACCAGCACGAGCTTCAGCACTTAAAGGAATACTTAAGTCATTTAAAAAAAATGACTTTTACTCACCTGGGGCTCCCCTCAGCCCCCTGCAGCTGAACAGTGCCCTCGCCGTGTCCCTCCGATGCGGCTGGTCTCGCCGGCGGCCACTTCCGGTATGGCCGTCACCGGCCGACAGGCTGTGAACGCGGCTGATTATCCGCGTCCCCGGACGCAATAGCATTGTAGAAGGCGCTATTGCGTCCGGGGACGTGGATAATCAGCCGCGTTCACAACCTGTCGGCCGGTGACGGCCAAACCGGAAGTGGCCGCCGGCGAGACTAGCCGCATCGGAGGGACACGGCGAGGGCACCGTTCAGCTGCAGGGGGCTGAGGGGAGCCCCAGGTGAGTAAAAGTCATTTTTTTTAAATGACTTAAGTATTCCTTTAATGTTCATTTTTAGAATTGCAGAATGGTGCTTATCTCTTAGTAAGTTAAGTACATTGGATTGCTTACAAAATTAATTAAGAGTCAATTACTGTACTATTATTTGAGTGTAGAGATGCTTCTGTGTAATGCGGTGATAAAAATAAGAAAAAAAGTTTTGTGTGCAGTGGCCAATCACAGTACATTTTTAAATATTTCCTAGATGTTATTAATGTTAGTATCAGCACAAGTAATGTCATCAGTGACCACATCTATAGTCATAAAGCAAATCTCATTATTATCAGTTTTGATATGGTTTATATGAAAATTATGTTTGAGTTCAATACTGTGCTAAAGGGACCCTTTCCCATTTAAAATGAATAGCAATTTCAATATATTTTCTAATGCCATATAGTCATCTAGGCCGACAAAAAAACACAACCATCAATTTTAACCTTCTGACCCTCACTGGACTTCAATTAAACAAAAAAACAAAACAAAAAACAAGGTTAGGGCTGGTCTATTTTTAGAACTCCGTATTAAGTATTTTACACTTCAATGTACACAAGCTTAGGCTGAATTTAATAGAATGCTGGTGGGGGAGACCTTATGGCTTTTGAAACCCTGGGTGGTCGTATGTAGAAGATATGTCTTTAGAATCCAGGGTAGTTTCTCACTTGCAATAACTTTAATGAGTATCTTCACCTGCTTCCAGAAATCAGAAATTATTGGGCATAGACAACATGCAAAAAAGGTCACCTCTACTCAGTTCACACCACCAGCACAGGTCAGAGACCTGGGGGGCTCACATATGTAATAGCACAGGTGTTCTATACCAAGTTCACATTATCTTAATGTTCAGCTCCTGAATAGCAACATTGAGTGAGCTTTTTTGTGCTAAGAGATATTGCTCCATTCTCACTCCTCAGCTGTGTAGGTGTTATTAAGAAACTTTTCTCACTCTTCATTGAGCATATATGGTGGATTTTTGAATTTTGCTTAACAGTAATTTATATCCCCTTCCTAGGAAATCCATTTGAGGATCAGTCTGTAGTATTAATTTCTCAAAATCCTTCAAATGTTTAGTTGAAATGGCCTTCATGTTTGGCTGCCATTAATAAGCTCTGAAGCTGAAGATATTGTAAAAACAGCACATAATGAATTGACTAATTAGGTAAAAGAGGTGCCCTGATGTGTAATAAAATCATTTAAAAACAGTTTAAAATCGATAAAGAAATGATATAGCTTACCTCAATGACGAAAAATCTGTGTGGAATAAAAGATTTTATTAGTGATAGCACAGGCAATGTGTTTCACGGGTCTTAGCCCGCTTCATCAGGCCAATAACAGTGCCAAACCAAATGAAAAGTCCAGCATAGGCTCCCTATGCTGGACTTGTCATTTGGTTTGGCAATGTTATTGGCCTGATGAAGTGGGCTTAGACCCATGAAACGTGTTGCCTGCGCTATCACTAATAAAATATTTTATTTCAGAAAGATTTTTCGTCATTGAGGTAAGCTACCTCATTTCTTTATCGATTTTAAACAGTTTTTAAAAGATTTTATTACACATCAGGGCACCTCTTTTACCTAATTAGTGCTTTACATACCCCCACACGCCACCCATCTGAGAGGTGGAAGCAGAGTACCCGTGGTTTCCTCCACGTACCCTCCGCTCTGCCAACAAGATGAAGATGGTTATTCCCAGGACACACTTAACATTTGGTGCCTTTTCCTATGCAGCCCCTACTCTATGGAACTCACTTCCACAATCAGTACGAGAGGCTCCTTCTCTGAACAGCTTTAAAAAAAAGGCTAAAAACTCACCTCTTTTCCCTAGCCTTTGAGACTGCATAATGCAGAGTCACAGCGCTTTTAGTCCCCAGGGAGAAATGCGCTATATGAATATTATTGTTATTGTTATTGTCTACCATGGTTGAGACCTGTTTCCTATCTTTCTTTTAAGAGAGCGACCGCATCCAGTTCTCCGGTGACCTCCCCGAGTGGAGTCGGGTTTATTGTCTCCACCTGCTTCCTGTGGTTGGTTGCCTATCTGAAACCCACCTTTGTGAATAGTTCTTACACATATTTCTCTACCATCATACTGTTGTTACATACTGCACAATCGGGCTCCCTTTTTGTCTCCTGTGCCTTTTCCTAGAGGGTGTTCTCACACCCACAGCCCACCACACATAATGAATTGAGTTGGTGTTTAAAGTTTCCAGGGAAATTATAGTTCCCCTAATAAATGTCAAAAGATGTGAAAGGAAAGCCATGTTATTTCCAGGAAGGAACCCCCAATAGACCTCACAGAAGTCAATGGACCTGGGTTAAAGGAAATGCTTGTCTGCTTGCATATTTTCCTGAACCCAAGTATTGATGCCCAAATAAGCGTGCGTTAAGTGCAGCTAGTGGGCCGTCTCTGCTTGCAATTTCCAAATTCCAGGTTAGCCAAGCCATCTCCCTCCCAAAGAATCCCCTTTCTAAACTGACCCAGTCCTTACAACTACTGGTGCAGTGCCAGTCAGCAATTCTACAAAGCCAAGAGTCCTGGTAATATGACCAGATTAACGATATTCCCCATCCCCCTCTGGTTTCAACAAGGGGCATCTCCCGTGGGATCATTTAGGAAGCGTAGTCATCATAACCCCCACAACTATAACCCGTGGAAACAACAACCCCTGTTAAAGCTGTAAAGCGCTGAATTGTAAACAAAAAGTCCAATTTGAAAAATGTTTTGACTTGTTCCCATGGAAACACAGAATCCATGCCATTCGTATCAGTGGTTGTTAGTAAGTCGGGCGTTTTTAAGTTATGGACTACCTGTATTTATAAGTGTGAGCATTTTGTGATTCCCCAAAAAAGCGCTAGCAGATCTTTAAAAAAATGCATTCATATATACAGTAAAATAAATAGCAAACAAAAAAAGCAAAAAAAGCAAATAAAACAAACACCTGGGGTGCGTTCAGACCCCACCAACAGAGCTCTGTTGGTGGGGAGAAAAGGGGAGGGGGGATCACTTGTGTGCTGAGTTGTGCGACCCTGCAATGAGCCCTTAAAGCTGCAGTGGCCATTATTGTGAAAAATGGCCTGGTCTTTACGGGGGGGAGGGGAAGCCATGTTTTTTAGAAAGGTGGAAAGCCAGGATTTTGCTTACATGTGACTGGATGTCTGAAGAGAACCCTATTTCATTTCACTACTCTTCACTTCACTTTTCTTTCGATTGATTACCACCAGACTGTATGAACTGTGCCTATTATCCGTGTAGTTCATGTAGTGTATATTTATTTTAGCACTTTCCTTGGACTTTCTAAGGAAAAAAAAATCAAGTAATTTGCTGAGTTCTAACCTGTTTTATACAAATCCACTGGGAATTTATCTGGATGGGGATAATTTTAATTGCCTTTCTAATCTCCACAGAATTAATCGCCACAAGTCAAGCTTTGTTGATCATTAACATACACAGCAAAATTGATCGTTTCAGCATGTTGTCGTTTGCCGAATGTGCATTAATTTTTTTGGAGTAACAGGTAAACTTGTTATGTCAAGGTCTTAGAAGAACCTCATTATAATTACACTGCAAAGTATATAAATCTCAGGGACAAGTTAACTTTTCTTGCCTGTAGACTCCCATTTTTTCTCCTTGCAGGCAAACAAGCTTACATCAAAGACAGCAATCTCTTTTTCATAACATCAAAGTGCTCAGCTTAGTATAATTATCTTAAAAACTCACTAATGTCAAATCTGGCATATTTGATTCTCTTCTAATAATCATATTTGATTTTAAGTTAGTTACAAATCTTGTTCTCCAACTGTAAATATTTATCCTAAAGGCAACAACAACTTTATAAACTTTCTTATCTTGGATCTATTTGATATTCTTAGAATTACTGTATATACTTGCGAGTCGCGTATAAGCCAAATTTTTGAGCACAAAAAGTTTGATCAAAAGTCCCCCCTTCGGGTTATATGCAATTCACCAACGTTTCTGTGTTTAAGGTCACCTGGTTGTTTGCCCCTGAGTGGCCGTTTGTGTCCAGGCTCACCCTTTTGTGTCCCCAAGTTACCATCCATTCAGGATCGCTCAGCCTGCAGGAGAATGTGGTGCAGAGCAGGGTGTCTAGTATTGGGACGGAGCATCCAGTGCTGGCAGTGAAGTGTTTGGATTGACAGAGCCTGTGCGACCGAGCCTACAGCATTGCGAGTGCAATGATCAGGGATTCCCTCTTGCCTCTAGTACTTGCGGCATCTCATTTATATGATCCCATCTAGTGACATCTTGAGACACAACAAGTACTAGATACAAGAGGGAATCCCTGATCATTGCACTCACGATGCTGCAGGCTCTGACTGTGACGCAGGCTCTGTCACTCCAAACACCTCACTGCCAGTGGCGGATGCTCCACCCCCAATATTGGACACCCTGCGCTGTGCCACATTCTCCCGCAGGCACTCTCCTGACATCCAGGATGCCAGGTTTCTAATCACACCGGCCTCCCTGCACTGCCACTCCAGTCTCTCAGCAGTGCTCTGCCCACTGGCAGCATAGCCTTCTCCTCCTCTGCTCCCTCATCCATAACGTGGTAATTAGTGTTGGGCGAACACCTGGATGTTCGGGTTCGGGAAAGTTCGCCGAACATGGCCGCAATGTTCGGCATGTTCAAACCGAACCCCGAACTCCCCGCTTTTGGGGGCCCTATGGGGTCGCAGGCATAAGGGGGGAGCATGCCCCGATCGCGGGGGGGGGGGGGTCGGAAATTCCCCCCACCCCCTCCGCTAGCGCTCCCCCCTCTGCCTGCTTCCCCATACAAAAGTTTCAGGAAGTACCGGTCCGGTGGTAGTGGGTGGCTGGCAGTGGGCGGCACTGTGAAGTGAGTGACTGAGGAGGAGGAGTCCGGAGAGTGACGCGTTGAGGGAGGCCGGGCAGCGGGCGGTTCAGCAGTAGTACGGTACTACTGCTGAACCGCCCGCTGCCCGGCCTCCCTCAACGTGTCACTCTCCGGACTCCTCCTCCTCAGTCACTCACTTCACAGTGCCGCCCACTGCCAGCCACCCACTACCACCGGACCGGTACTTCCTGAAACTTTTGTATGGGGAAGCGGGCAGAGGGGGGAGCGCTAGCGGAGGGGGTGGGGGGAATTTCCGACCCCCCCCCCCCGCGATCGGGGCATGCTCCCCCCTTATGCCTGCGACCCCATAGGGGGGCAGTATTCGGCCGAACAGGGGCCCTGTTCGGCCCTGTTCGGTGGCCAATTAGTAGTTCGGGGCGAACCCGAACTTAAAAGGCCGAACACCATCAGGTGTTCGGCCGAACTCGAACATCACCCGAACAGGGTGATGTTCTGCAGAACCCGAACAGTGGCGAACACTGTTCGCCCAACACTAATGGTAATCAGCAACTACACTCTCACCTGCTGCCTCACTACAGGTACCTAGCAAAATCTGAAAGTCGCTATATGTGACATGACAGGGGGGAGTGGGAGGTTGCCTACTGGGTACACATCTGGCTTTGGGGAGATGGGCTGCCTAATAACTGGGGGCAGATCTGGCTATGGGGGGATGCTGCCTAACACCTGTGTGCACATCTGGCTATGGGGGGATGCTGCCTAACACCTGTGTGCACATCTGGCTATGGGGGGATGCTGCCTACCACCTAGGTGCACATCTGGCTATGGGGAGGGGTGCTGTCTAACACCTGGGTGCACATCTCGCTAAGGGGGGATGCTGCCTAACACCTGGGTGCACATCTGGCTTTGAGAAGAGTGCTGTCTAACACCTGGGTGCACATCTGGCTATGGAGAGGGGGGGGGTGCCTTATACTGGGGGCATGCAGAGGTGTCTTGTGGTACAGGCACTTGCGGTGGCAATTCAAAGATACTGGACACAGGAGAAGGCCAGGAGTTTTGCCCACATGAGAGGTGAGCCTGCAACACTCACCACGGGCCAGGAGCTTTGGACACACATTACATGGGGGGCAGGAGTGCTAGGATAATTTCCAATAGATTTCATGCTGAAATCTATTGGAAATGTGTACAGTATGTAGCTTGTAGGCTACTAATAAATCCCTCTCTGATCAGATTTGATCAGAGAGGGATATACATGACGGTCGATCTGGTGGGAAATTTGATTGATGTATGAGTACCATAACCATTTTCTAATTGTAGATTAACTCCTAAAGCACCTTATCATTCTCCTGTGCAGCACATCTGCAACCAGTATATGTAAGGGCTAGTAATGACTCCTATGTGGAGACAATTAACTATTGTATATACTTCCGTATAAGCCGACCCACATATAAGCTGAGGTATCCATTTTTCCCTCAGAAATCAGGAAAAAGTGACTGACTTGCTTACTGGTCGAGGGTAGGAAACAGAGTGGCTTCTGAGACTCCCAGCAGCAATAACCATCATGTGAAATGCAACAACCGCCTCTATGTGACATGCAAGAATCACCCCCTATGGAACTAGTTTGATTGTCTACAGGATCCAGTACAACAAGTACACAAGCCATTTACCTCTACAGACTTTGTTTGACAAGCACAGTTGACTGTCACTGTATAGAGGCAGAGCTGAAACGCTAACAGGCTAGTGTTCAAGAGCTCTCACACTCTCACTCATACACAGAACAGTTAAATTGCTTTGCCCAGCGAATTGGCGTTTACTCAGCCATCTGCCAGGTCTTTCTGCATTCTGCATAATGCTGTGCCCTGCATTAGTGACAGGCAGCTGAAACAGACATACAGAAATAATAGGGGAAGCATACTGTGATGGCAACAGAGGAGAGCTCCTGCTGTTCTCTCTGTCCTCCAGGCCGATCCTCCATGCCCTCCAGCGATCCATGTTCATGAAAGCCATACAGTGGGAAGCGAGATAAGATGAAGCGGGAATTGGATGAGTGCTCCTGCTATGCTCTCACCTCTGGCCCAATCCTCTATGTGCTCTGTCCATGCAAGGGTAAGTATCTGATCCAGGCACAGGCATCAGTTCCAATCCTGCACAACAGGCTGGGGATCACTGCTACACTTCTATCCAATCTTATGGTTAGTCAGGGACACAGGAAAATGTGAGACTGGACAAGGATACAGCCTCAGCAAATGGGTGACTCATGTATAGGCTGGAGGGGGTGATTTTCAGCACATTTTTGACTGTATTAAATTGCAGTTGGAGAGACTGATCTGTGGGCTGAATGGCTCCGTAAGGAGAATTGTGATATTTTTAAAAAAGGGTTAGTAAAATGTGTACAGCTGTCAGGGGGGACCCTTTCCTTTGGCCACAAAGGCCGTGTGGGATAAACACACATTTTTCAATTTACAGATTTTAGGCAGCTGTTATCTCAGACAGACGGTGCTTTGGGGGATTGTCCTTACATAAGAAAACAATTCTAAAAAAAACAAAAAAAAAACACAGACATGTTTCACCTCAAGCACAGGCAAAAGGGGCCTGTGGCTGTTTGAAATAATTGTATTTAACCAGGTGGTCTTCCAGAAGTAGAAAATAAAAAAATCAATCCTCACCTCTCACCTGTACATGATTGAAGCCCTTGGAGGAATATCCATAGCATCTAAAAGAAGCACAAGCTAGTGTGGGTACCTTCAACATAGAGGTTGCCCTTTTAATGCCTGGGGTTAAGGTCAGGTGGGGGGAGGTTAAGGTGAGGTGGCCACAGGGTTAAGGTTAGCTTCCAACCATGGGGAAGGGTGGAAAAGGTTAGGCACCAGTGGTGGATGGAGGGTTAGGTTAGGCACCACTAGGGGGTGTGGGTTAGGTTATACACCACTGGGGGGTTCTGTGTGAGAGTGAGGAGAGGTTAAGTCAGCGTCAAATATTGCAAAAACTGTATCACCTATATTTTACTATATGAATTACATAGTAGAATATAGGTAAAGTTACCAATATTTTACTACTGGCAATTTCCTGTACCCTTTAAAGCAATACTTTTTTTCTATAAAGCCTATGTCCTGTAACAATTGGTGTCAGCACGCAGAGAGAATCTGATTATTGGTGATCTGCAGAATCACCAAGAATACAGATGTATACCTGATTATTGATGATCTGCAGAATCACCAATAATACAGATATGACTAACCTCTGGACACCTATATAGTGTGAGTGTTTGGTGCAACAGTAATGACTTTGAGTAGGACCACAGGAGGAGCAGGCGGCCCTTGGCAGTATGAGGAATATTTCCCTCTGGGAAGTATGAAGACCTTCCAGCAGCCTGAGACTTCCAAGGGGATGGAGCCCCAGGCTGAATAGCAGGAAGGCCATGTGGCTAACTGACCCCTGGAAGGTGGGCATCACAGGTAGCACAGAAGGCTAATCTCTCTAGAGAGAGTGATAGCTCGCAAGGTCGGATAGGCTAGGTCGGCAACACACGGGCAGATAAAGTACAGAGACAGTAGACTGATTCAGTAACTGGGGACAGGCAGAGTTTGGCAACAGGAAGGCAGATATGCTGAGGTACCGAATCATAAAGCAAGAGCAAGGTCAATAGAGCAAATGGTCATAACAGATAAGAAATAGATTCCTAGTCTGGGGTGTGAGGTCCGTGGTCTCAACACCCAGGAACTAGTCTAAGGTATAACACAGTATTGACACAGAGTTCCTAAGCTGGGGTGTGAGGTCCGTGGTCTCAACACCCTGGGACTGATCTAAAGTATAACACAGTAATGACACAGTAATCCTAAGCTGGGGTGTGAGGTCCGTGGTCTCAACACCCTGGAACTAGTCTAAAGTATAACACAGTAATGACACAGTAATCCTAAACTGGGGTGTGAGGTCCGTGGTCTCAACACCCTGGAACTAGTCTTAAGTATAACACAGCAAATAACACAGTAGTAATCTGGCTCAGTGTGAATTCCCAGGTCCTCCTGGTTCTAACACACTGTGGGATCTGACTATGGTCTGAGTGCTTTCACGTAAGTGTTCGCAACGGCAGACAACTTGAGACTGACCAGCAATAACTATATATAGAGCGGTGCTCCCTGGCGCCACTCAGCGCTGATCAACCAATAGCCGCCCGTTCTGAGATCAGCTGACCAACCTGGTCAGCTGATCCCTCTCCGTTTGTCATAAAGGTTCCGCCTCTCAGCGCGCGCGTGCGTATTCCTCAATCTGTGTGCACTAGAAAGCCCAGCCACATCAGACGCATGCCGCCGCGTGTAAACTGCTGAGCTGTATGCGGAACCAGCTGCCTCGCTGCCAGTCCACGCGGCGGCTTTTCCGCAATCTATTACATGTCCAAATTACATTTTTTATCGGACTATAAGACACTACTGACCAAAAGACGCACCTAGGTTTAGATGACAACAACCAGGGGGAAAAATATTTACTAAACCTGGTGCATCGATGGTGAAGGTAAATCTTGTGGATTATGCCCCCTTTGTACCTCATGCCCCCTTGTACCTCTTGTGTCTCCGTGTGTCCTCCTCTGTCCCCCTTTGTGTCCTCCTGTGTCCTCCACGTATCTGCCTCTGTCCTCCTTGTGTTCTAGGCTATGCCTCTTTGTTTCCCCCTTGAGTCCTTCTCTATGTACCTTTGTGTCCCCTGTGTCCTCCATTTATCCCCCGTGTCTTGCTCTGCATGGGCACAGTACAGGGATCCCCGACATTGCGGCGGGTTGGAGGTTTGTATTTGCAGGAACTCCCTGTATTTGGACTATAAGACGCAGTGACCTTTTCCCCCACTTTTGGGGAAGAAAAAGTAAGTCTTATAGTCTACAAAATACAGTAGCTTGTGGTGCTTTTAACTGTGCGCCTCAGTGCAGGGACAGAAGGTTCTTGGAGTACTCAGGGTAAAAGCAGAAAAAAAGTTCTTCTCTTTCTTCTTCTTTCATTATTGTCCACAACATAGGATTTTTTTATGCATTTGAGCACATAGGAAACATGGCTTTATTCAGCAAAAAAGGTAAGAAAAAGTTATATAAAGAGAGATGCTGTTTAAGTAAAGAATAATGCCAACTGTGAAAATGGATGGTGACATTGGAAAGTAAAACATGGTATGGCCTTCTGCTAATCTCACTAGCAGTGCACATTTTACTTTTTCTGTGTTTTTTATTCTTTGAACTTATATAACAATCAGTATTACACTGAACTTTACATCTTCCCTTGCCCAGAGCAGAGCTTATATTCTAACATTTTTACCACAGTCACACAAGAAGTAAAGCACTGCATAGCTAATGCCTTGTGTTAAAGCTTATTAACCTGCCAGACTTTTTGTGCTGGAGGATACCTGTACATCTATCTAATGTATATAACCATAGGAAGAAAACACACATATAGTGCACACACAGTCCAGATGGATATTTGGCCTTAATCAAATCCAGGATAAAAAATATCCATATATATTTGAGAGAGAGAGAGAGAGAGAGAGAGAGAGAGAGAGAGAAGCTGTTTTTGTCTGAGAATGAGAATGTAGATCAGGTAGACTTTGAGCTGATATTTCTGAACAGCATATTTCTGAGGAAGGGTTTCCCAAGCAATCTAGAATGCAGGTTTCACATCTTGTAGTGTACTGTGAGGTTAGGTTTGGTGAGGAGAATGATTAGAAGGAAAAGGTAGATCATGATGTGTGTGACCCAACATGGGGTAAGGAAAAAGTTCAGCAGAGACACTGTACGAGGTGCAAAAAAGAAGTGGTTGCAGAACCAATATCCTGGGGAAGCAGGAAAAGGGTTTAGAATAGTGACTAATAAATGCTGTATTTAGTTCCCAGTCACAGTCATTCTTCCTTATAGTCAGATGTCACCACAGTTATCCAGGAACACCCGGGACCCTTGAACAGACTGACATTTGGTCTAAAACAACATTTCTTTCTTACAATATTGCCCTTTGGCAGAACTCACCCAATTTCTGTATGGCTTGCCAATGTGCCCCCCTTCATCCCCACTACTGGATCAAAAGAACAAACATCAAACTACTACCAAGACTGGTGGTCCTGCTTACCTTCTGTCATGTGTTGTCTGTGTATCAGTGATAACTTCAATACACCATGATCAAATGACAATATTTTTAAGAAAAAGCTTCCCCTGCCTTGCATGACCACATGGCAGAGAATGTGTTCCTGTCACTGCAGCACTCTGTGGCAGAGTGCCCCTTGATTTTAATATTTTTTACTGAAAAAAATATTTCTTTCTACCCATGTAGTTTTTGTGAAAGGGCAGAGAATCTTGCAGATTATCCCATACAATCACAGAGAACCAGAAACAATTTTTGCAGATGACCAAAATAAAGAAAAAAACTTCCAAAAATATATGCCAAGTAAAGCTTTTCCTTCTTAAAATAGAAAGTATTTACAGGTATTTAGGTTCCTTTGAGATGGAAAAGCTAATAATACAGGATATCCATAACTTCTAGTTTATCAAACATATAACCTGCTAATTCTTCAAAGCAGACAGCTCTTTCAGGCTGTTTAGTCCTATCATCACACAAGGAACGAATAAGGACCCCTTACTGAAAAAGAAAAAATTATGTGGAGTACATTTTTTCCTACCCAGGCCAGAAAGTATTTGCAAGTATTTAGCTTCTCATTTATATATATATATATGATATGTCATCACTTTAGGCCTTTGAGATAAAATTTAAACAACAATTCCTTTATGCCCTTGAAATGCCTTGAAAACGATATAAATCCAAAACCACTATTTTATAGAATATCTAAAGTCTATTAATTTTACAGATCTATATGTTCCAAATTGCAGACAGATGTTCCATTCTATGTTAGTCTTAATCACTCCAATATATGAGTTAACATGGGTCTATAAATTTGAAAGGACTTGAAAGGTGCAGTTGTTACAGAGTACTCAGTTAAAGGTAAATGTAGAATTTGTTAAGAAAATTCAAAGGATTTCAGTTTGGTTATCTATGTCGCAATAATTAAAGCCCTAGTTCACCCACGTGGATTTATTTTTACTATTATTCAAGGTAACCAGTTGGAACAGATGACTACCGGTATATTATTACTCACACATTTTTTTTAAATTGATGAAGACATTCCAGTAATGCACCGTGACCTCATCACAGGGGGAGGACCTCATCACATGACTCCTTGTGAGTTCTAACAAGCACTGCACAGCCGCGGCAATCTGTGGCGGCCATATTGAGGGGGGAATGAGAACCGGGTTGGGACCCGACCGGGGCCGGTATTACTACGGGAGCCATGGTGGAATGAACAGGAGGGTGCGGATGCTTTCCTCCATGGATCTGGATTATGAAAAGGTATTTAACTTGTTTCCCATTTGTGACCTCTAAAGTCCTTTAAATATTGTTTCCTGCTATCTTTTTAACATATCCTGCAAATTTGGTGTTGCTAGGATGTAAGGGGCCTTTGCTATTAACTGCTAAAGTCGGCAGGTGCAGGGCCGGATTTGTACTTTTTACCGCCCAAGGCCCATTACCTCCAGCTGCCCCATGACAACAGCGTGGTTAGGATAGGGTTATCAGGCGTAGGAAAGGGGGGAGGTTAGAAATACTAATAGATCAGGTTATTAGGGTTAGGTACAAAAAAAAGTGGTTAGGAAAGATTAAAAGCTAGGCCTTTTGGCAATTTAGGTTGAGGCTAGGAATTTGAGAATACCATTATAGGAAAAGGGTTAAAATTAAGCATCAGGTTAAAGTTAAGCTGACCATACAGTTATAGATTTCTACCCAATGTTCCAAAGCGATCGACTCCTAGCTGAAAGGAATCAATTCACAAGGCATTGATTCCTACAACACACAGCACATTAATTTTTATTAGATTCCAGCAGGGAATCTATTGAAAATCGATCGAACCCCAGCGTTGCACTGTTTGATACAGTGCAACGCTATGGCCTATCAATCTTCGGACACTCCTGCTCCATCCATAATGGACCTATGAATCCTGTTTGATCAATACTTTAGATTGATTTTTGGTCAAAATCAATCAAATGAAATATTTAAAGGAATTGATTCCCATTTGATTTGATCAGAGTGAATGAATCTGCAGGGAATCAAATAAGAAAATCAATGTGTGTGTACGGGAACCTTTGCTGATCACAATGTTAAGGTGATTAAAGAGAACCCGAGGTGGCCTTGTATTACGTAAGTGGGGCACAGAGGCTGGTTGGGCACACTAACACCAGCCTCTGTTGCCCCATCGTGTGTGTCAAAGACCCCCCTGCTCGCCGCTATACCCCCGCAGAGCTGGCGACACGCAGCGTGTCGCCAGCACAATGTTTACTCTAGCGCTGTCTGTCAGCGCCGCTCCGCCGCCTCCTCCGCATCGCCGCTACCCGCCCTCGTCCCTTCCCTCCCGCTGATTGGAGGGAAGGGACGAGGGCGGGTAGCGGCGATGCGGAGGAGGCGTGGGAGCGGCGCTGACAGACAGCGATAGAGTAAACATTGTGCTGGCGACGCGCTGCGTGTCGCCAGCACTGCGGGGAGTTTAGCGGCGAGCAGGGGGGTCTTTGACACACACGATGGGGCAACAGAGGCTGGTGTTAGTGTGCCCAACCAGCCTCTGTGCCCCACTTACGTAATACAAGGCCACCTCGGGTTCTCTTTAAGGCTGCTTTCTCACCAAGACGTTGCGTTATAGGGGACATTAAGGTCGCATAACGTGCCCCTAACGCAACGCCTGGTGGTGGTGGTGGAGGAGGACGCTACCAAGAGCCGCGTTAAAAGCAGCTCTTGGTGCGCTTGCTCTGTCGGATAAGCTGCGGAGACCACGTGAGCGGAGCTCTCCGCATCACGTGGACCCGCCAGCCAATCAGCGGCCACTCCAGGAAGTAAACACTGCAAGTGCAGTGAATATAAAGTAGCCATGTGCCTGGCTACGTAGCGGACTCTCCCCGCCTCCTCTCTGCCCATAAAATAAAAAAAAATTCACCCATACTGAGCATGTGCAAACAGTCTAACGTGGCTTAAGCCGCTAGAACACACAGTATGCTGCACTTCAAAAGAACGTGCAGCGTTACCGTGTAACACAACGTGGGCACTGTGAACAGCCCATTGATTTTTCATTGCTGTGCGGTGGGGTGTGTTACAGGCTGCACTAACGTGCGCCTGTAACATCCCACTGTGAAAGCAGCCTAAAGGACCACTATCATGAAAAAAGTAGGCATTAAAATCTGACAAAACCAGTCTATCTCCTCATGGGGATTCTCGGGGTTTTGTTTTAAACAGCATTATCTGAACAGCATTTGCAAAGTCTAACTGACAAAATGGTGTGCAAGTGAGTAGGGAAGCTGGCTGGTATCTTACTATTTTGGCAGTTAAACTGCTGTTCAGGAAATGCTGATGAAAACAAAAGAAAACCCTGAGAATTCCCCATGAGGAGATGAACTGGACTGGTTCGGTCAGATTTTCACTGCCTACTTTTTTCACTATAGAGGTCCTTTAAGTTACTTTGAATGGTGACTATGTACTCTGTAAAGTGCTGCAGAATGTCAGTGCTATATAAATACATAATAATATGGTAGGACATTAGGCTATGACTATGGTAGGATTAGATTGTGAGCTCCTCTGGACAGTCAGTGACATGACTATGTACTCTGTAAAGTGCTACAGAAGATGTCAGTGCTATATAAATACATAATAATAATAATACAGCAGGACATTAGACTAAGACTATAGTAGGATTAGATGCATGCCACTCCCCCATCTGCTGTGTGACGTCACTCACGTGCCACTCTGTTGTCCCTCTGCCCCCCTGTATGGCAACAGAAGTTACACAGCTGACACGCATCTATACAGTCCAGCCCAGCGATGTTGCCTGAGAGGATTGGGTCTTGATCCTGGACAGGTGACATCAGTCACAGGTGTATACGCACCTTAACAACAACAACCCATAAGTACTAAGAGCTGTGCCTGTGCAAACTAATCAGGCTGGGTCAATTACATAAAAACAAGTATAAGAATACATTTGTAGTCAACTTTAAAAAGTGCTCTTATGCATATACAGTAGCTGCAGGGAGAAAGTGCTGGTGCTCAAAAATAGATATAATTAGAATGATTAATGAAATGTTAATGTGCTAAGCCGCATGGGTCAAACCAATGGCGGCTTAAGCTACGCGTGCTCCTTTTGAAGTACAGTGTGATAGTATGTACCATGACCGTGATACTTTACTAGTGCGGCCGCTACTATGTCTAATGTAGTAGCAGCCGCGCTAGTAAAGTATCACGGTCATGGTACATACCATGGCACTGTACTTTAAAGGAGCATGCGTAGTGTAGCAGTACTGTCCTATTGATGTCAGTGAGACCACGTGACCTGCGCCATGGAACGCAGCAGCAGCTGACCCAGAACCTGACCTGGCGTGGTCGGCTTTGCCAGCGCAGGAGACCGGGAGTCACCGCAGATCTACTTACCTGGGGCTTCCTCCAGCCCCTTGCAGCCGTCCTGTGCCCTCGCCGCAGGTCCGACGGCTCCCGATCTCCTGCGCTGGCAAAGCAGACATCGCCAGGTTGGGTTCCGGGTTGGCTGCTGCTGCGTTCCACGGCGCGGGTCACATGTACTCGCTGACGTCAAAAAGATGGTACTGTGCAGGACCTTTCCTTTAAGCCACACGCTACGCTGATAGTAGCGTGCGCTCACTGGTTTAACCCTTTCGGCTTAGCGCGTTAACATTTCATGAATCAACCTCAATATACTTTATAAAACAACAGAGTGAACCACTGATCTCAGAAGACTAAAAGTGCAATAACAAAAGGAACAACCTAGGAAATAAGCCCAGGAGTGAAGTGAGAATAGCTGTGCTATGCATAGAAAGACAAATGACTGTGGGAGGAGAAGGGGAAACAATTCTACCTGATTAAAGTGATGAAAAGTGAAGCGTGACAGGGCTGCATGGAGAGAAAAGATTTAAGCCAGGCTACAGAAGGACGGAATAGAGCACCAGGCAGCCCTGTTTTAGCAGCATTGGGAGTCACAGGCTCCCCGGGGAAGGAGGAGGGGGGAGAGAGAGATTCCAGCTGGTCAGTCATTACACAGGACCAGGCAGGCAGGCACAGCGTGTTTCTAGTCTACAAAATGCTTTCTGTTCTGACTTCTGCAGACACTTCTTCTTCTCCCTCCCTCCCCTCTCACAGCGCTGCCATCAAGCATATACCTGTATGCTGTGTGCTGCTGGGCATCTTCCTGAAACAACTGAATCTCGCGGCTCTGCTGGCTTCTCTGCTCAGCCCCTCCTACCTCAGTGTCAGAGTGCAGAGGAGGGGAGGGGCGCTTTCCTCCGTGCACAATGAACGCAGGAGAGACTGGGGACAGCTCGGCAGCAGAGCTGGTTACTGAACAACAACTGATGTGTGTCTAGCGTGCGACACCCGCCCCATCTCTCCTGTCGGCAGGTTTCCGCCCTAGGAACTGGCCTAGGAGGCCTGTGCGGAAATCCGGCCCTGGGCAGGTGATAACCAACCAGAGTTATAGGGGTGCAAAAGTGCTGAATTCTGCCATTGGCTTTTATTGGGCTCCCTATTTCACTTTCAAAAATCACAAATCTTTTCAAAGGATGATGGCTCAGCAGTGGCACATTTTCTAACATTGTAGGGACTCTTAGGAGGGGGATTATGACTGGTGAGTTTCGGGCCCCTAGGCCAAAGAGGTCATAGCCTAGGGTCACAAAAACCTGTTCATTTTGGCAATGTTAAAGGTGGCAATTCTGACAAACATAAATCGCAGCCATGGCCGTTAGCAAACTCTGAATCTCACAACATGTCTCATGCAGGTAGAAGACATATTGTTGTACTTGCACTCCAATGTTGGGTTCCCTACATATCTGCAAACCAGAGTTACGGGGGTGCAAAAGTGCTAAAATCCCCCATAGGCTTTCATTGGGGCCTAGGGTTTGAGGGTACAAAAGTGCAGGTAACAAAATTGGTCAGTGAGGAGCACTGCAGAATATCAGAAGTGCTCCCTAATATCTTCATGCTGGACAAGGCTCTTGACAAAGTGCTCGGACAGGGGAGGAAGCCCTACTGAACAGTGGTCAGTCAAGTGGGGGAGTGAGTGAGCATGCTCAAGTCCTGGATGAGGAGACAGAAGAGCCCATTGTCCGGGGGTGGGAAGAAGATTCAGATGATGTGGAGCTGGAGCATGACAACAGTTCTGAGTCTGACAGCCAGGAAGAGGTGATAAATGGCAGACATCTCTTCCCTATGGCTTCACATTTGCTCCAGTGCCTCCGTAATGACCCCCTGATTAAAACTCTAAAATCAAGGCTTAACATGTGGGAGGCCACCATCTTAGATCCTCGGTGCAAGGGGAAAATGCGCCAGTTCATACCCATCTCCCAAGCAGATGCCAGGATGAGCCAGATCCGGGATGCCCTTCTTCGTTGGGTAGAAGATGTGTTTCCTACACCTGTATCCCGGGCCCAAGCTACCAAGCCACATCACACTCAGCAAAGGTCTGGTGGTCCCACTCTCAGCAGCAGCACCAATAGCCAATCTGTGAACCTGCTGAGTATGCTGAAGGAATTTTACCAGCCAATGCCAGATACTCCTTCGAATAGCAGCACCACTGGGGGTCAGTCAGTGCTCCAGACAATATGGAGAGTATGGATGACCCCATGGACTATTGGACAAAACAACTGGATACCTGGCCTGAACTCGCTCAGTATGAACTGGAGGTTCTGGCATGCCCTGCCGCCAGTATTCTTTCAGAGCGAGTATTTAGTGCTGCAGGTGGGGTGGTCACCGACCAACGGACCTGTCTGTCCACAGACAATGTGGACATACTAACGTTCATAAAAATGAATGAGTCATGGATCAGTGACAATTACAAGGCCCCTCTCACTGACTAAATTACAATGTGCTGTTTTTCAAGCCTCAAAGGCTCTCCCTCTCAAACTCTGCTGCCTATCACTACCATTGCATATTATTGCATTTTAAGATTAAAAAAAAATCTGTTTTGCCGCAATCCGACGCAATATCAC
Source organism: Hyperolius riggenbachi (assembly GCF_040937935.1). Lineage (NCBI taxonomy): Eukaryota > Metazoa > Chordata > Amphibia > Anura > Hyperoliidae > Hyperolius > Hyperolius riggenbachi. Next base: position 117,177,629 of record NC_090653.1, on the reverse strand, counting down.
TAACCCTATGCTTTTGGCCAACGACTACTCCTGCTGGTTTAAAAAAAAATTATAATGACTGTCGTGAAACCACCTCTAGGTCCCATGGCCTACGACAACTCCTGCTGCTCCAAAAAAAAAAAATGACTGGTGGAACAGCCACTAGGTCCCATGGCCTAAAATGTTTCAAAAACGAGGTTTCAAATGAGATTACTGAAATTGTACCGCCGTAATGCGGAATTCAGCAAAATACCGCCAGAATGTAATGGTTACGGAATTTTGTTCTGACGGAATTCTGGATTTTAGCGGAATCAGAAATCGCCCTTTCCGATCATCCCTACCTACAGCCCTAAATCCCTTACATGACCTCAATAAACACCAACACTCTATTGTAACATTGTAATGCTTCCCTATATTTCACTGTGTACCTTGAAGGCAACCTAAACTGAGAGGGATATGGATGTTTCCTTTTAAACAATACCAGTTGCCTGGCAGTAGTGGGTGAATCACACACCTGAAACAAGCATGCACCTAATCCAGTCTAACTTCACTCAGATCACCTGATCTGCATGCTTGTTGATGGACTATGGCTACAAGTATTAGAGACACAGGATCAGCAGGAGAGCCAGGCAACTGGTATTATTTTAAAAGGAAAAATCCACATACTTCTCAGTTTAGGTTCCCTTTAACAGACACAAATATAGAACAGGTTTGTTTCTGCCAGATTTGCATTAGAGCAGAGGAGAGGGTTAAATCACTACATGCCATGAAACATCCAGTGTATAGTAACTAATGAAATTAGCTGTATATTAGCCATAACTTTCCTATGCCTTACTGATTACAGTACTCAGACACCTTCCACATCCCACACATTTGTGATCAGTGCATTACTTTAGACAGCATGTCCCACAAAGGAGGCAGATTTTTTATTAGCTCACCTGGGCTGCACAGCACAATAGTAGCAAGTACAGTCACTTTCTCTTTCCACCCTCCCTCCTTCCTTTGTACTCTAACAAACAACAAAGCTAGATGGTCCTTCATACCTCCCATCTGCCTGTCTCATCCTCATGCCCTCACTTGGCAGCCTCTTCCACTGTTCAGAGTTCAGAGAGAGATGGCATCAAGGCACTTCCTGGCAATTGTAACACTTGTATCCTCCTGGGAGCGGAAGCTTGCTGTGCTCTGGAGTGCGTGCAGGGCGGGGGTGGGGGGGGGGGGGGTTGTAGTGACAGGAGAAAAGAGCCCACAGAGAAAAGAGGGGCCTGAGGAGAGAGATGGATGCTAGTTAGCCACCCTAGCATCCCTGCACTAAGAGGCCTGTCCGGCCTTGGCCAGGCCCTGAAACTGATCACATGTTTCTCAGTGAGTTCTCCTGGACATGACTATCACTAATGAAGATCCTTCCAGAATCCCTTGGGTTTTTGTGAAGGGCCAAAATGAACCACACAGCACCTTGTTATGAAAAAGATATGCTAAGTACTTTTAGTATGTATTCTTAAGGAAAATCTGTAAAAAACAAACAAAAAAAAAACCCCAATGGGTACTTACCTCGGGAGGGGAAGCCTCTGGATCCTAATGAGGCTTCCTCTGTCCTCTTCATCCTCCAGGATCCAGGGCTGGGAGCCCCTGAACATTGATGAGGTTAATATTCACCCTCTGCGATCCTGTACAGGCGCAGTAGTGTTTTTTTGATAGGGCTCAGGCAGAAATAGCTGAGCCCAATCGGGTCTGAGTCACCCGTCCATGCGCCACAGCTGACATCCTTGGTTGTATTTTGTGGGGAGACAGGATACCTGAGGCTTAGGAGGAAGGGGGAAGCACCAGCACTACTCAGCCATCTTGGCATTTCTAGCTAAAGTAGTAGTAGTAGTAGTATTTACTGAAGGCCAAATAAGGAGACAGTTTCATTTTTATACATCTTATGGTATCTTTTTTGCAAATATGATACGAATTACTAACATATAATTCCTGCTTGCCAAATAATATCAACAAATCTATTGCTAAATCAGTCAAGTTCAGTCAAGTTTGAATTCTTAAAGTCAGATTGAAGCTTTGTGAAAAAAAGGACCCTGTGTTATATAGGCGTCAATCACGCCTTTCCTTTTTTATCAGAATGTTAAACAATAAAGCATCCTGCTTTTCCTTTATGTCATTGTTACAGGGAACACCTGCAGACATGCATTTGGTGCTTGTTTCTCTGATCTGATCAGAACCCCCTGTAAGGTGTATTGACATGGCTGGATCCTACAGTAACAAAATGTTCTGATCTTCTCTTGCTCTTACAGAGGAGCTGTTCTTGCGCCACATGATACACCAACTTGTCTGAAGCACAGGTCAGTGTTACTGGAAAATGTAACAGTACAAAGAAAGACTTTTGTACAAAGTGTAGGGTGGTTAAAGGAACCTAAAGTGATAAAAAAATAGCAACAATTTAACTTACCTGGGGCTTCTACTGGCTCGCTGCAGCTGCACTGTGCCTGCACCGGGACAAACCTATCCTCTGAAGTGATTTTGTGTTGTTTTCAATGACTTAGCAAGTTGATGGTCACTGATCCTGCACGGCCTGGCCGCACACACCCTCGATCAAGCTCATGTCACCATGAGCATCCTGCGCATGCACAGTATGAAAAAATGTGCATGCAAGGGACGCTGCCGGTATTGAGATCATGATCAAGGACTCCCGCGGCCAGGGTAGTGCAGACACAGTGGTCATTGACTGGCTCAGTCACCGGAAATTAAATTGAGTCACTGCAGGGGACCAGAGGATTAGCTTGTCCTGGCACGGGCACAGGGCAGCTACAGGGTGCTGGTAAAAGCCCCATGTAAGTTAAGTTTTTTTTTTCTTTAATCGCTTTGGGTTTCCTTTAAGAACCTTCTTCTTATATATTATGGCTAAGGCAAAAGCAAAGCCATGAGATTCCACACTGCAGCATTACTGATCAACCAAACTACTCTACAAACCCCTTAAGAATATAGCTAAAGAATCCAATGTGAAGGGGAGAAAATCATTACTTGTATCCAGAATATGATTTATCGCCTCTATCACTCACATTTATTATTATGCTTTATACAAATCCGTTAAGTGCATTTCTGTAAATGAATGGTTATACATATATAAATCACAGTCCTTATACTTCTATTTATTGCAGAGTGAGCAGCAGTTCATACATAAATTAACATTGTACTCCTTCAATATACTTTACTTAGTATACGCCGCTGCTAACAAACATTCTTCCTAAGGAGAAAATACTTGTTCTTTTGAACCACAGGAAGGAGAGCCAATATACTAACCAATGCCCTCTCCTTTTTTGCACTTATTTTCAGATATTGTCAGATTTTATTTTATTTCGTTTGTCGTGCTGGAAACCCCTAAGGGGTTGTTCACACTATCAGCGCTTGCTGATTTTTTTAAGCGTTGGCGATTTTAAAAATCACCCTAAAAGCGATTTCCTATGACACTGTTCACATGTAAGCGTTTAGATTTTATTGAAATCACAAACGCGCTACATGCACCATTTTCTGAGCACTTTGGCTCAATGGAAAGTATAGGGAAATCACAAAGCGCTTGAAAAAGCGCTTTGTATAATTATTTTGCGGGCACTTTTATGAATAAATACATTGTATTTATTTATTTCTCAGTTAAAGGCCTCAATTCACTAAGCTTTATCAAACACTTTATCAAACGTTTGATAATTTACCTCATGAGTAAAATCTAATTTTGAATTCACTAAGGTTTTATATATTTATCAAATGTATTATCGATAAAACGTTCAATAAATCTGTAACATCTTAGTGAATTCAAAATTAGATTTTACCCATGAGGTAAATTATCAAACGTTTGATAAAGTGTTTGATAAAGCTTAGTGAACTGAGGCCAAAGCGTTCACTTCCTGACGTCCAAAATCATCGCTGAGCAAAAGTGCTTATGAAAGCGCTTTTCTAAGTGAAAAGTGCTGGGAAAAGCACTGTAAAAATCACAGTATAAATCGCTCAGCACTTGAGATAGCGCAGGCGATTTATAATGTGAACAAAGCCTAAGTAATCATTTTCTGAGTTGAGGAAGGTTACCTAGGCAAAGACTGACTTAAATTAGTGTGGGTGTGGATAATGTACTGTGTTTGTCTGAGGTTTTTTTCTATTGTTAAATGTTAATACCAATGCATGCATTATAATTGTCAATACAATCAACGTCAGACAGAGTATGCAAACTATAATGTACAACTTTCCAAACATTGGGAAGGCCCCTATGAAGCCAAGATATACAAATGGGTAACATTGTTAATCACAGCTGTTGTTTGAAGAAAAACATAAAAATAGGAAGATAGCCAGCTTTAAATAAATCTAATTCTCCCTTGTTCTTTACAAAAGTAAACTTTTAAGTTGGCTTTCCAATTAAATGATGTGTAAACCAGCGATTTTCATGACTAAACCAGCTATTTCCTTGATAACACTAAATGAAAATCAGAATAAAATTTGCCAATTTATGCACAAAGCTACAGTTATACAATGGTGCTTGGATACGTAAATCCTGTCACACTGTCTTGAAATAATACAAAGAGAACTAATCAAATAAAAAATAAAATCTTACACATCACGGAAATAAAAAGATAGCAAAAAAGTTGATTTGAAAGCAGCACAAGTGTTAGATAAGTGTAATGGAGAGAGTAATTTAATAATGCAGTGATTTTTTTTCCTCTCTCATTTTTTTTTACTTGGCTTATCTAATAAAAATAATTAAATTGGGGAAACAACGGGCAAATTATTAAAATCATTGTACAGTACTCCCAGTATCCATAGTAAATGACCTACGTGTCTCATTTTGCACAATGCAATTAGACTGAAGGACAGGAAGTGTTTGTTTCCTTTATCAGTCAGTATATTAAAGTACGTGAAGGGAAAAAGAAGTTCTGGGAAAAAAATGTTTCTGCGTAAAGAAACCAACCAATGTGCAAAGAATCAATTCAACCTAGAATGTTTTTTTAACAAGTAAAAGAGTCCATTGGGATCTTATTAATGCAAAGGAAACAATACTGATATTTACATACAGATCTAATATAGTGGTCAGGCAAAAATACAGCATCTAGTTTATATAAGAGAATCAATGTAAAAGACTTAAGTACTTGTACTAACAACCTCAGTGCTAATGGGAGTTATAACTTTTTTTAGGCAAAACATAGTACATCACTACTTAAAAAAAGATTAAAAGTTTTAATAATGGTTTCTAGGAATAGATTGATAGATAGATAAATAGATAGATAGATAGATAGATAGATAGATAGATAGGTAGATAGATAGATAGATAGATAGATAGATAGATAGATAGATAGATAGATAGATAGATAGATAGATAGATAGATAGATAGATAGATATGGTAATAGTAATGAAAGGGCAAAATGTGCAAAGTCAGATTCATGGCCAATCATGTGCTTCAGGCAAATTCTTAACCTGGGCACAAAGTTTGCAAGTAAGTGAATTTTTGGTGGGTTATTTTTTGGTGGTATGCTTATCCACAAAAAAAAATAAGATAAAACACTTAACATAACGTATAAACCGCCATTGGGATCCCCCCCCCACACACACACACACACCGAAACCCACTAATGGGAGAGAGGTATGCTCATGTAACAATATGTCTCTCGCAGCTACTAGGTACTGAAAAGGTTTTATCCAAGTGTCCTCCCACTACTCATTGTCCAGATAAGGTAACAGGTCCAACCAGATGGTTTTGAAGGCTGAGATATGTGGTTCAGTTAATATGATAATATTTTGATGAATATTCGAAAGAGCTTCGTCTAAGGTGACATTTCTAAATAGTAACTTAACATCAGAGGTTTGCACTTGTAGAGCACAAGACTCAGACTGTGCCTGGTGTGCATGTCTAACTTGCAGGAAATGGAAACAATAAGATTTAGGTAGCTCATATGTTGTTTTCAGTTAATCAAAGTCCAGAAGTTTACTAGAGTTCATAATGTTTTTAGATGTGTTATTTCTTTGTTTATCCATTGAGCAGGATCAGGAATAGTATAAAAGTGATTCAACTTTGAAATGTTTCATAAGGGAGTGTTACTAGAGTGTCTTCCCTAATTAGAGGTATACCATGTGTATATCTGGTTCCTGTAAGGAGCGCATCTGGTTCCAGCGTTGGCTCAGGCGGCTCGGACAGCGGAGTGCAGCCGCGAGTCTCCTCTGCCGACAATAATAAGGTGCAACTCAACAATTGTTTCACCCCTGTAAACAATTGTTAAGTTGCACCTTATTATTGTATATAGAAAATATATACAGACGTCCACGACATAACAAAATCAAGACCAGCAAACATCCAGCTCCATAAATAACAATAAACTTTATTAAGGAATGAGCAAATAAGAACAATAAAAAAAACATAAAAAAACAAGGCAGCTGAGCTACACAATGTGTGGGGGCCATGGGAGAAGTTTATGCGAGACCACGAGGGGCAGCAGTCGGTTCGGGGGCTGACTTTGCTGGGGGGGGGAATGTAGGGGGGCCCCAAATTACTTTTGCCCCAGGGCCCCCGTGTGGCTTAAACCGGCCCTGTGTACAGCATCACTTCCAGGGTAAGCATGCATTGGATAGCTGCAGCTATTTAGACTTGGATACTATCAGTCAGGCTGTGATGCACATTTATTGCATTATGCTATTTTTTGTTGTTGCAGCTCATGGCTATATTACTGTGTATATTTCACATTAGGAGGGATTGTCCCCCCAACCCTGTGTTATTTACTATGTTTCCATACTAGTTATATTGGCTGCACTTTGCAGGTCCCGACTCTGTGTTTTTTTTTTAAAGGTTTTTTTAATTGTTTTTATTTGCTCATTCCTTAATAAAGTTTATTGTTATTTATGGAGCTGGATGTTTGCTGGTCTTGATTTTGTTATGTCGTGGACGTCTGTATATATTTTCTAGTTTGTCTTCCGTCCACGGACATGGATTGTGGTTTGTTTACCACTGTGCTCATTTTCTGTTGCTTCTTCTTATTATTGTATGTACACTGTATGCCAGGGATGCTCAGCAGAGCTCGAATATTCGAGTAGCTCGAATATTCGAGCTCTTTTTCAGCTATTCGAGCTCGAATACCGAGCTCGAATAGCTACAGCTATTCGAATGGGCTATTCGAGTGAACTCGAATAGCCCACTCACTATTCGAGCTATTCGAGCAAACAGCGCTATTCGAGCTCGAATACCGAGCTCGAATAGCGTCATAGCCCAGATTGATGTCCTTAGAGCCAATCAGAGGGCTCCCAGGCCCTCTGACGGCAGCCAATCACAGAGGGGGACCCTGGCCAGCCCCTACCCTATAAATAGCGGCCGCCATGTTCGGTTTTTCCGTCCTTGCCTGACTTTGTACAGAGAGAGATCTGCTCCTTTGCGCTTTGGCTTAGCAAGTGCTCTATAGTGGTCAATTACCTAGCGTTTTTGCTCACATACACCTGCTATATACACCTATATTGTTGTTAGCTAGATAGAGATTGTATTTTAGTTAGTAGCTTGTGTGTTACATAGAGACAGCTGCTGCTGCAGGCAAGCTTACACAGCTTTAGGCCTCAGGGCCTTGCCTGTGTGGGCAGCTGTCCTCCTGTCCTCTGTTTATTTCTCATCTATACCAGTGTTTCTGCTGTTTATTCTACCCTGTCTTGTCCTTTACTTACTGATTGATTATTGTATTTTGTATACTGTACTAGGGACACTCACTGTTACTGTTCATAGCTCCTGCGTGTGTGTGTGCGTGCACTGTCTGTAGTGTACACAGTACACAGTATTCCCTTCTACTGAATCATCTGATTACTACTGAATCAGATTATTGTATTTTCTAGTTGTACTTACTGTACTAGAGGGACACTCAGTCACTGTTCATAGGCTAGCTCCTGCGTGTGTGTGTGCGTGCACTGTCTGTAGTGTACACACACTCTATTTCCTTCTACTTAATCTCATTACTACTGATTATTGTATTTTCTAGTTAGTGTACTAGGGGACACACTCACTGTTCACTGTTCACAGTTCACTGTTCACACTTACTGATTACTGAATTATTGTATTTTGTATTTGTACTGTACTAGTAATCACTTAGCGATCTAATCACTTAGTGATTAGTGTCACCTCACCCACCAACCCACTCCATTAAAGTACCCCACTTTTTCACCCGCCCTTTTAAAAAACTTTTTTGTTTACGCCCAAAACATCTAAGATGTCTGGAAGTGGCAACCAGCGCGGTTTGGGCAAGGGGAAGGGCAGCAAGGGAATCAGGAGGAGAGGGAGCAGCATTGTGGCAAGCCGCGGCCGCGCCACCATGCACAGTTCCGCAGCAGCAGCAGCTGCGTCAGTGGCTAACATTCCGCCTATAGCCACTGGCCGTGGACGCCTTGGGCGCCACCCAGCAGGAGCAACTCACGCTGCAGAGACACAGCAGCAGCAGCAGCAGCGTGTAGTACCTGCTCCTATTTTCCTCCAGCCGGGTCGGAAACGTCCCATTGAGGAAAAGGATGCAGCCACTGTGGTGCAACTGATGACGGAGGATGAGCAGCCCACCATCAGCTCTGCATCCGAGGCCTCCACCCTCACCACCACCCCTGTTCGCAGCAGCCGCCCAGCAGGGCCTGGGGAGGAGGCCAGTTCACCGTCAGTTGGCGATCTGTCATTCTTTTGACCCCAGGCATCATGAGTCAATTGTCTGCTGTTGTTGGCAATTTTGAGGAGGAGATGCTGATGGGCACTTTGGGGGAGGAGGGATTGGACAGCAAGACTGTGGCGACAGTCAAGCAGCCCATCCATGTATCAGGAGAGGAGTTTGGGGGGTCATCATCCCAGCAGGACATGTTTCAGGAGGGGGAGGATGATGATGATGATGATGATGTGGTGACAGACAAAGACTGGGTGCCGCCACCACCAGCACCTGGGGATGTCATCATCAGCAGCTCTGAGGAGGAGGAGGAGGATGCGCTTGTGGGCCTTGCAAGGAGGCGCATCATTGCAAGCATTGGCAGCAGTAGGCAGGTCCCACAGCCTGCTGGTGTCTCAGGCTCAGCAGCAGCAGCAGCAGCATCTGCCAGTACCACCTCCAGCCGCACCCAAGCCCCCCCCCCCCCCCAACCACCACAGGGAGACAGGCAGCAACGGCTCCAGGCCGTAGGGGGCTTTTTTTGTCACCAATCTGGCAATTTTTCACCATGCCCACAGTTGACAGCAAGTACGCCACTTGCAACCACTGTCAGCGGAAGTTGAGCAGAGGTGCAGACCCCTTAAAGTTCAGCACCAGCTCTCTGATCAACCATATTGCTGCTAAACATTACCACCAGCATGAGGAGTTCCAGAGGCTGAAGGCATCTGGTGCTGGCAGTGGCACCACACCCATCACTGCACAGCCTTCAGCAGCAGCAGCAACAGCAGCCACCCGCCCTCCTGCTCCTCCAGCAGACACTTCTTCGCCCACCAGGTCATGCCTGCACTGCACCGCTTTGTCATGGCCAATGTGGAGCGAGGGCTGGAGCATGCGGTTGGTGAAAGGGTCCACGTCACCATGGACTCCTGGAGCAGCCGCTTCGGGACTGGCCGCTACCTGTCCTTCACTGTCCACTGGGTCAGCTTGGTGGAAGGGGGTGAGGATGGGAGAGCAGCAGCGGGCACAGCAGCAGCAGCAACACAGTGGGTGGTGCCACCCCGCAGGGTCAGGGGAACTGCAGCAGGTTCCTCCGATCCTCTGCCATCCTCCGGCACACCTGGCCAAACCCCCCTCCTCAGCAGCAGCGTGAAGCCACGCCACTGCCAAGCGCTGCTGCAGTTGATCAGCCTTGGGAAGACCAAACTGATGGCAACCCATGTGTTGGCCAAACTCCAGGAGCAGGACAGGATTTGGCTGACCCCCAGAGGCCTCAGAGTCGGAGAGGTGGTGGCCGACAATGGGGCCAATCTGGTTGCCGCGATTGACAGGGAAAACCTGACCCACATCCCCTGTCTTGCCCACGTGCTGAACCTGGTGGTGCAGAAGTTCTTGCGCACCTACCAGGGGATGGGCGAACTGCTGGAAACGGCAAGGAATGTTGTGCGTCACTTCCAGCGCTCGCCTGCAGCCTCTGGAACTCCACCCTGGCGATGTTGGAAGGTCTGGTTGAACAGAAGCACGCTGTCAACCAGTACCTTGCCCTGGCCACTGTGTCCGCCGCTCAGAAAAGGGACAAGACCAGCAACATCCCGTCCATCGTCCCCGATGACGACTGGGGGCACATGCAGCAGGTGTGCTTAGTGCTGGCTCCCTTTCTGCAGGCCACCAACATGGTGAGCAGGGACCATGCTATGGTGTGCGAGTGGGTGCCCCTGGTTTGTCTGCTGAACAGGGCCCTCGATGCTTTGCTGGAACAGGGAGCGGCAGCCTTGGCCCAGCAGGAGCGGCATGCAGCTGCACAGTCCACCTCTGAGGGGGAGGAGGAGGAGGACTTGGTGGAGGTCCCTGACCTTGCTGCTGATGAGGGGGATCAGCACAGTGCAGCTGAGTTGGTGCGGGGGTTTAGAGAGGATGAGGCGGCAGAGGAGGAGGATGAGGACAGCACTGCCGTCGATGTGCCAGCAGACGTGGCCCGCCTCTTCCCAATGGCAGCGCACATGCTGACGTGCCTGCGCAAGGACCCCAGGGTGATCCAGATGAAGCAGAGGGAGGACATCTGGATCAGCATGATTTTGGACCCGCGCCTCAAGGGGAAGTTGAGCCAGTTCCTGCCTCCTGCAGGAGGAGACCCAGCGCAACAAATAAGGAGCTTGCAGCAGGCCCTTGTTGAGCGCTAGGAGGAAGCCTTCCCCCAGCCTTCCACCCCCACTGTCCAGCCAGCACAGAGGCAGCAGCAGGTGCCTGCATCCAGCAGCAAGCGCCCCACAGACCTGCTGTCTCTCAGCAACGAGCTCTACAGGACTGTAGAGGCTCCAGCAGTGACTAGAGAGGAGGTGCATGCAGCAGCATCCTCCTCCGGTCACAGCCAGCGCCTGACCCGCATGGTGGCTGACTACATGGGGTCCTACAGCGGGCTTGACAGCGATGCCCCAGTTGATCCCATGGAGTATTGGGTCAAGCGCCTGGAGATCTGGAGCGAGCTGGCGCAGTACGCCCTGGAAGTGCTGTCCTGTCCCCCTTCCAGCGTGCTGTCCGAGCGCTGCTTCAGTGCAGCTGGTGGCGTGGTCACCGAGAAACGCTCACATCTGTCTCACAAGTCTGTGGACAGACTGACGTTTCTCAAGATGAACCAGGCGTGGGTGGAAGGCGAGTTCCTGGCCCCTGTTGTCGGCGAGAGGGGGACATGAACTGGCTGCCGGAACCATCGTTAATATGCCTTACCACCCTTTACCACCTCCTGGCTCCTGCTCACTACTAAGCCAGCCTGGTTCAATTTGAATATTACGTCGCCTCGCCTGAAGCCACACATTTTACACCTACAGTGGGCTGCTGTGTACTGCCCATCTGCTGTCTGTCTGTGTTTCCCACTGCTAGGGTACACAGATTTTACCTTCTGCTGCCACTCTGCCACCAGCTATTACGTCCAACAATAGCTATTTGTTAAATTTGCTGTAAAAAAAAAAGTAAACCATTAAATAAAAAAAAAAAGTTTCAATTTTTCTGAGGTGCCCGGGTTGAAAACTGTTGTCCCAGTTGTGTATTGGACACGATGTGGGCTGCATGACCGCTGTCTGGGACCTCCTGTTGTGTTTATTTACAGCCCTGGTATCACCGCTAGGTACCAGGGCTATTATGTCACGCTGCCTATCTACCTGCTGCCACACTCACACTACTCCTCCATTCCTCCTGCTGCTGCTGCTGGCTGTCTGTCTGTGTTTCCCACTGCCAGGGTACACAGATTTTACCTTCTGCTGCCACTCTGCCACCAGCTATTACGTCCAACAATAGCTATATGTTAAATTTGCTGTAAAAAAAAAAAAAGTAAACCATTAAAAAAAAAAAAAAAAGTTTAAATTTTTCTGAGGTGCCCGGGTTGAAAACTGTGTTGTCCCAGTTGTGTATTGGACACGATGTGGGCTGCATGACCGCTGTCTGGGACCTCCTGTTGTGTTTATTTACAGCCCTGGTATCACCGCTAGGTACCAGGGCTATTATGTCACGCTGCCTACCTACCTGCTGCCACACTCACACTACTCCTCCATTCCTCCTGCTGCTGCTGCTGTCTGTCTGTCTGTGTTTCCCACTGCCAGGGTACACAGATTTTACCTTCTGCTGCCACTCTGCCACCAGCTATTACGTCCAACAATAGCTATATGTTAAATTTGCTGTAAAAAAAAAAAAAAAAAAAGTAAACCATTAAAAAAAAAAAAAAGTTTAAATTTTTCTGAGGTGCCAGGGTTGAAAACTGTGTTGTCCCAGTTGTGTATTGGACACGATGTGGGCTGCACGACCGCTGTCTGGGACCTCCTGCCTGCTGTGTTTATTTACAGCCCTGGTATCACCGCTAGGTACCAGGGCTATTATGTCACGCTGCCTACCTACCTGCTGCCACACTCACACTACTCCTCCATTTCTCCTGCTGCTGCTGCTGTCTGTCTGCTGTGTTTCCCACTGCCAGGGTACACAGATTTTACCTTCTGCTGCCACTCTGCCACCAGCTATTACGTCCAACAATAGCTATATGTTAAATTTGCTGTAAAAAAAAAAAAAAAAGTAAACCATTAAAAAAAAAAAAGTTTTAATTTTTCTGAGGTGCCCGGGTTGAAAATTGTGTTGTCCCAGTTGTGTATTGGACACGATGTGGGCTGCACGACCGCTGTCTGGGACCTCCTGTTGTGTTTATTTACAGCCCTGGTATCACCGCTAGGTACCAGGGCTATTATGTCACGCCGCCTATCTACCTGCTGCCACACTCACACTACTCCTCCATTCCTCCTGCTGCTGCTGTTGGCTGTCTGTCTGTGTTTCCCACTGCCAGGGTACACAGATTTTACCTTCTGCTGCCACTCTGCCACCAGCTATTGCGTCCAACAATAGCTATATGTTAAATTTGCTGTAAAAAAAAAAAGTAAACCATTAAAAAAAAAAAAAAAAGTTTAAATTTTTCTGAGGTGCCCGGGTTGAAAACTGTGTTGTCCCAGTTGTGTATTGGACACGATGTGGGCTGCACGACCGCTGTCTGGGACCTCCTGTTGTGTTTATTTACAGCCCTGGTATCACTGCTAGTTACCAGGGCTATTATGTCACGCTGCCTACCTACCTGCTGCCACACTCACACTACTCCTCCATTTCTCCTGCTGCTGCTGCTGGCTGTCTGTTTGTGTTTCCCACTGCCAGGGTACACAGATTTTACCTTCTGCTGCCACTCTGCCACCAGCTATTACGTCCAACAATAGCTATATGTTAAATTTGCTGTAAAAAAAAAAAAGTAAACCATTAAAAAAAAAAAAAGTTTTAATTTTTCTGAGGTGCCCGGGTTGAAAACTGTGTTGTCCCAGTTGTGTATTGGACATGATGTGGGCTGCACGACCGCTGTCTAGGACCTCCTGTTGTGTTTATTTACAGCCCTGGTATCACCGCTAGGTACCAGGGCTATTATGTCACGCTGCCTACCTACCTGCTGCCACACTCACACTACTCCTCCATTCCTCCTGCTGCTGCTGCTGTCTGTCTGCTGTGTTTCCCACTGCCAGGGTACACAGATTTTACCTTCTGCTGCCACTCTGCCACCAGCTATTATGTCCAACAATAGCTATATGTGTAATTTGCTGTAAAAAAAAAAAAAAGTAAACCATTAAAAAAAAAAAAAGTTTTAATTTTTCTGAGGTGCCCGGGTTGAAAACTGTGTTGTCCCAGTTGTGTATTAGACACGATGTGGGCTGCACGACCGCTGTCTGGGACCTCCTGTTGTGTTTATTTACAGCCCTGGTATCACCGCTAGGTACCAGGGCTATTATGTCATGCTGCCTACCTACCTGCTGCCACACTCACACTACTCCTCCATTCCTCCTGCTGCTGCTGCTGTCTGTCTGCTGTGTTTCCCACTGCCAGGGTACACAGATTTTACCTTCTGCTGCCACTCTGCCACCAGCTATTATGTCCAACAATAGCTATATGTTAAATTTTCTGTAAAAAAATAAATAAATAAACCATTAAAAAATAAAAAAGGTTTAATTTTTCTGAGGTGTCCGGGTTGAAAACTGTGTTGTCCCAGTTGTGTATTGGACACGATGTGGGCTTCACGACCGCTGTCTGGAACCTCATGCTGTGTATTTACGGCCTGGTACCACCGCTAGGTACCACAGCCTATTATGTCTCGCTGCCTGCCTCATTGACTGCCTGCTGCCACACAATCATCCTCCTCCTGCTGCTGCTGCTGAATCTACCACCTGCTGTCTGTGTGTTTCCACTGCCAGGGAGCACATACAATGGCACTTCCACCATGCGCCACCAGCTATTTATTACGCTCAAAAATAGCTGCATTTCTTTAAAAAAACGAAACAAATATATATACTTTTTAATACTTTGTGATATTATTTTTAGAGGTGTCCGGGTTGAAAACTGTGTTGTCCCAGTTGTGTATTGGACACGATGTGGGCTTCACGACCGCTGTCTGGAACCTCATGCTGTGTATTTACGGCCTGGTACCACCGCTAGGTACCACAGCCTATTATGTCTCGCTGCCTGCCTCATTGACTGCCTGCTGCCACACAATCATCCTCCTCCTGCTGCTGCTGCTGAATTTACCCCCTGCTGTCTGTGTGTTTCCACTGCCAGGGAGCACATACAATGGCGCTTCCATCATGCGCCACCAGCTATTTATTACACTCAAAAATAGCTGCATTTCTTTAAAAAAAAATAGAAGAGAAAAAAGTGAAGAAGAAGAAGACGATATAGAAGAAGAAGAAGATATAGAAAAAGAAGAAGAAGAAGAAGGAGAAGAAGAAGAAGATATAGAAAAAGATGAAGAAGAAATAGAAAAATAATAATAAGAAGAAGATATAGAAAAAGAAGATATAGAAAAAGAAGATATAGAAAAAGAAGATGAAGAAGAAGATGATGAAGAAGAAGATGAAGAAGAAGAAGATGAAGAAGATGAAGAAGAAGAAGAAGAAGAAGAAGCAGAAGAAGAAGAAGAAGAAGAAGAAGAAGAAGAAGAAGAAGAAGAAGAAGAAGAAGAAGAAGAAGAAGAAGAAATAGAAGAAGAAGAAAAAGATATAGAAGAAGAAGAAGAAGATATAGAAAAAGAAGAAGAAGAAGATATAGAAGAAGAAGAAGCAGATATAGAAGAAGAAGAAGAAGAAGAAGAAGAGGAAGAAGAAGATATAGAAGAAGAAGATATAGAAGAAGAATATATAGAAGAAGAAGAAGAAGAAGTATACAGTACTGAACAGAATTTTGGACACAACTTCTCTTTCCACCTTTTTTTTTTTTTAAAGGAACATCCCCACATAATCACTTGCTGTTGTTACTTGGAAAAAAAGATGTTTCTTTCATCATTCACCCCCAAAACAAGTGTTGGAAGCTATTTAAGGCCAATTCGAATAGTCAGCTCGAATAATGAGCTCGAATACCGACTCGAATAGTGAGCTCGAATTTTGAGGTCGAATCGAATAGTAAAAAATATTCGACTCGAATATTCGACCGACCTCGAATAATTTACTATTCGAATTCGACCTAACTCGAATAATAAAAAGGGGTATCCGAGCATCCCTACTGTATGCACCCTTTTCTTGTCCTTTTGTGATTAAACCCCAGTATACCTTCCGTGAAGGAGTGTTACCTATACTGTTTGACCCCTATGGGGTCTCTTTTTGGCTGTAATACAAATTTTCCTCGTACACACGCACCGCATTATGACTATATAGTGTGTTTATTGAGGATCCTAGCCCTCTATTATAAGACCAGTATAGGTACCATTAATACTTAGACTTATATACAGTACTCAAATCACAGTTGTGGAGTGTGTTGGAAGGAGATAGCAACACCCCACTAACTATCAAGTGGGGGGGGGGGGGGATCAGCAAAGACCCTTTTTCCTCACACTATCTTACCACACCATTGATTGCATGCTAACATATGAGTCTTTTAGATGTTTTTAGAACTAGTATCTCAGATATGGGGGTAGCACAGACTTGTGTACCCTTTCATCTATGATGCAGGAGAACAGAGGCGCCAAAAGGATAAAAGGAAGCTAAATGAGCTTAAAAAAAAAATTCTTGGTAAATAGAGGAGGTAGTGGTGGACTTACCTCCTCCAAGTAGACACACAATGACTGTAGTAAAGACAGTCAATATATTTTATTTATGAACTCCAAATATGCAACGCGTTTTGCAGGTTTGTTACCGCTTCATCAGGCAATAACAACGGTGCAATAGCATATGTGGTCAGTAGAAGAGCCAGGCACCTTTTTATCTTTCATCTATAAGGTTCAGGTTATCAACTGTAACCAACTGTAACCAATTTCAGTACATATTGGCTTTAGCCCCTTTGGGTAAAGTGTGAGTGTATCTGTTTTGCCAGTACTATTTCCGGTAGTGTAATATACTAGTCCAGTGTACCTCAGCCATCATGATTACCCGTGTATGACCCTAGCCTTATTATTGACCTAGCCTTTGTCTCAGCCTATTGTGCCGCAGCCATCTGACATCTCGTGTATGACCCTAGCCTGATTATCAACCTAGCCTTTGTCTCAGCCTATTGTACTGCAGCCATCTGATCTCACGTGTATGACCCTAGCTTACATTTTGATTATGAATTATCTGAGCCTCAGTGTATACGCCTTGAACCAAGCATGATAGTTTAATTCCTTAATTGGGAACCTTATTGAAATGGTAAGAGGGTATGGTGCTTTCAGCCCTTTACATACTAATTGGGTAAGAGCTTAGAGTGAACCCACACAGGCTGCCCTGAGAACCGCTGCAGCATTCTACTTATCCATCTTGAACTGCCAATTCAATGTTACATCTACATATGGCTAACCAACTTTCTGACTGATAAGAGACAACAGGTTAAGCCCCATCTACACCATACAATTTTTTTGTCCGATTTGATTCATTGATTCGATTCGATTCAATCCTATATGTTCGATCGGGATTCAATTTGATTTGTTTCAATTTGCCATTGCAAAACAATGGCAAATTGAATCAAATTGAATTGAATCCTGATCGGACATGTCGGATTGACTCAAATGGAATCAATGAATCGAATCGGGCAAAAAATTGTATGGTGTAGATGGGGCTTAAGACTAGGGAATCACATCTCAAGCTCTTTGACAGTCAGCACTGGAGCCCCCTAGGGCTGTGTGCTCTCCCCACTGTTTTATTCACTGTACAACAATGGTGGATTTACACAGATCCGTCTGTAAAGGTTCTGAAGTTTGCAGATGTCACAACAGGAGTTGGTCTTATACAAAATGGGGATTTGTTTGCTCACAAGACCAGATTTATACTTTGTGTCTCCCTAAGCCAAGCATGTTGTGGCTCCCTCAAGTGCAACAATACCCCTCCCATTCCATGTACAGCCCCCTCTTCCATGTCTGTCATCCAAGTACAACAGCCTCTCTCTTTCATGATCAGCTCTCTTAGGAATCACTTTCCCTTTTTCATGTGTTGCTTCCCATTTTCAGCCCTCTCTTTCAGAAGTAGAAACCCTTTTTCATGTTCAGTTGCACCCTTGGCAACAGCCGCCCAAGGCCTGGGCCTTTGTGGCCTCTCCAGAAATCTGGCCCTGTCTGCATATAGCCATGCAATGGGAGAGCTTTCTTCCTGGTGCAGCAGCAACAACTTGGAAAATAATGTTCTTAAGACCAGGGAAGTGATAATAGACTTTAGGAGAGCTCCCGCCGCTACCTCTACTCCTAATCATAAATAGATCTGCAGTGACCATAGTAGAGTCCCCCTTTTTCCTTAGGTCCACAATCTCCAACAACCTAAAATAAGATAGGAACATTATTGGCCTACTGCAGGATTAATGCTGCAGTTTTATACTGCAATCATTGACTGTCTGATTTGTCTTATATTCTAGTCTTTACAAGAGAAGGTGAGACTGCAGTGCATCATAAAATCTGCAGAAGGAATAATTGGCTACAGCTTACCTTCCCTGCAGGACCGTTACACTAAGAGGTGCGGAATGAGAGTGACCAAGATTGTCTCTGAACTCTCTTATTCTGCCCACACCATCTTCCAACTTAAACTGTGAGATTTTCTCATCCAGTAGCCCTGTTTAACCTCCTGAGCATTACACCGTTTAGGTTACTTTTTGCCCGATTAATACAATTATTGTCCCAAATGACTGTAAACCATTTAGCTAGCACAAGGCTAGTTAGTAAAGGTGTTGGGCACCCCCCACTCCCCGCCACTCCCCTGTTTATACATTACCCAGCCTGGATCCAGCGATCGGCGCAGCCTCTCCGGACAGCTCCGGTCTTCACTGTGGGGAGGATCGTCATGACGTCATGCACAAACCCGATCCTCCTCATAGAGAGACCAGAACTGTGCAGGGAGGCTGCGCGATCGCTGGATCCAGGGGGGTTAATAATGTATAAACGGGGAGATCGGGTGGGGGGGAGATCGGGGGGGGAGGGTCGGAGGGAAGCGCCGGGTGCCCGACACTTGTACTAGCTAGCCAAGTGCTAGATAAATGGTTTGCAGTCATTTGGGACAATCATTTTATTATGGGGACTCCTGGTGCCACAGAACAGTATGCCTGACACATTGTCGAGCATACCGCTAAGGAGGTTAATGTAGAACCATGCCAATCAATCCATCAACAACACAATGCTGAAACTTCTAGGACTTGAGCGCATTACATCACAGAAATGGAACTGGAAAATGAACAATCCTTACCCTGTTTGATACCCTTTTAACTTATGTACTGTCCTTGACATGTAATATTCACACTGTCTGTCCTTATAACCTATTGTTTGTAGGGCCAGTTCTCTCATGAAGCAAGGTGAAACATTTGCATCAGGTGCAGAGGTTACAGGGGCAGCATGTTTGCCTCAGGAGGTAAAAAGTCTTAAACCGGGGCTGATTGTTTGTGTCCAATAAGCAACTGCCAATTCCTATAGTAGCCGATATTACTATAGGTGCCTATGGCTGTGCTAAAACTTCTGTAGTGCCCCCAGCACCCAAATTTCCTGCTTCCAGTCATACAAAGGTTTCTATGTAAAAGGTTTCAAAATGAACAGGATTACTTACAAAGAGTCTGTTTGCCAAACAAAAAAAAAGCTGAAAGTCCAACTTAAATATTAGTGTATTTCTTATACGTACTTTTATCAAATTCCAAACATGTTTTGAAAAACAACACTTTTGTGCTTTTGCCCCATCGGTAACAATGTGAACACATGTGATCACTCCATGGAGCATGACACTTTCATAGTGGCATATGATGTTCTAGAAAGAAGAGAGCAATGTTGTTTGTGTTACCCATCCCGTGGGTAGATTATCCAGCCTCTTCCCTATATAATCAGTGTAAAGGAACTGACAGGGATATGGAGTCTGCATATTTATTTTCTTTTAAACCATGCAGATTGTACACCTGCAGATCCTCTTCCACTAAGACACCTTGAACACTATGTCCATTAGTATTGCAATGCAACACTGTTGACAGGATGCATCTAGAGATGGCCTGAACGGTTCGCATGCGAATGCAAACAGCCGAACTTCGGTGGTTTGCGATCGCGTTCGAACGCGAACTATATGGGAGTTCGACCCGCCCCCTATACTACATCATTAGGGTCAACTTTGACCCTCTACATCACAGACAGCAGACACATGGTAGCCAATCAGGCTGCACTCCCTCCTGGAGGCCCCGCCCCCCTTATAAAAGGCAGGCAGCATTGGCCATTTCCCTCACTCGTGTGGCTGCAGTAATTAGAGAAGGGGGAGCTTGCTGCAGAGAGACATAGGGAAAGCTTAGTTAGGCTCTTGTTAGGCTTGTTAGCTTGCTCCTTGCTGATACTTATTGCTAAAAAGCACCCCTCAACAGCTCTCTTGAGAGCTAATGTTGTTCTTGTGATCTATTTTTTTGTGTGTGTGTGTCCCACAGACACTTGCCTATACAGAAGGTGATCTGACGAAGGCAGGGATGCCGAAACGCGTCATCACGCTAGAGGCACGTTGTGACAGAGGACACGCCCCCCACCAGTGAGAGGCTCTCCAGAACATCGGACGCCACGCTGCTGGCCACAGCCTGGCGGTGCCCACACTACAGGAGGGAAATAGGTGTCTGCAAGCTATCTATGAGCTTCATTGTATCTGTGATTTTGTAAGTAAGTTTTAAACTTGCGCATATTAAATTGTTTTATGGTTTTACACTATGGAGCGCTCTATGTATCTTTCTTAGATCGCTGTTTCTACTTGCCTATACAGCCCTGTCAGTCAGTCGGAGCTGGGCCTTGGCCCCCTGGTAATTCCTACTGTGCCACTGCCAGGCCCAGGAAATTCAGTGACTACCTGTGTGTGTGACAGCTGCACATTTGTAATACCAATCACTGCATACCTGTGCAGTGCACCTACCTACGTGACTGCATGCAGTGTTATATACCAGTCAATGCACCTGTTCACGGTACCTGTGTGTGTGACAGCTGCACATTTGTAGTACTAGTCACTGCATACCTGTTTACTGCACCTGTGTGACTGCAAATTGTATTAGTCAAGTCAGTGCATACCTTTCACTTCATCCCCCCCAATATGGGCAAAACAGGCAGAGGCAGAGGCAGGCCACCCGGCAGGTCTGTTGGAGGTCACTCTGTCGTGATTTCATGCGTCCCTGGACCAAAGTACAGTGTTCAGAAGGCATGTGCCATCAACCCCCAAGATTGTCAGGACGTAGTTGACTATTTAACACAGAACACCTCATCTTCCGCACGGAAGCGTGACATATCTTTCTCCTGGTGCTCTGATTCTGGCACCCCACTTAACACTCAGTTGGTGTTATGTGTTAGACCCCTTGAAACATCATTTCCATCACTTTTGTGGCCAGCATAAATAATTTTCAAAGTTCGCATCCCTATTGGAGTAAGTCTATTGCAGTTCACAAAAGTTCACACGAACTAAACTTTTGTGGAAGTTCTCGTTGGAGGTTCACGAACTGAAAATCGGAGGTTCGAGCCATCTCTAGTCGCATCACAAGTTAGACATGCGATGCATACATTGCCACTGAAAGTATGGCACTGCCACTGTAACGTGGATGTTACCTGTAAACAACACTCAGCATGCAGCATGTTATCCTAATAGAATCTGCCCCAATGCACCACACTGTAATTTTACCAACTCTCTGTAGTACAACAGATTGTGAATACTATGAACAGACTGTGTAGGTAAGTTCTCATACTACATGAGGTGGATAAATTGGCCAATCATTGGCCATTCAAAGTTAGATGTGTGTACAAGGCTAAAGTTTAGCAGTGGTGATTTTAATCTGAGTTTCGGGTTTAGTCCATAGTTTGCATCTGTTCTGAATACAAGGTGGGTATTTAGCCTCAAGGTGGATCTGCAGGCCTCTGTAGGTAGTCATTTTAGTTGCAGCCTGATTAGTATCACTGCCAAATTCTCCCTGTTAGCAGTGGTGGAATTAGGAGCATGGGCTTGGCGGTTAAAGCTAGACAGAAATTGTGTGCTGTCACTTTTAATTTAAAAAAATTCACAAATTGTCTCTTAAAAAAATATTGATGCTTGTGTTCTGTAACAGGTTGTCAGCCAGACAATCCTATCTGTTTCACCTGCAGAAAGAATGTACAACCGTGTTAAAGAGCAGCTGATTCATCATCAGCTACTGCATTCCGTTCATCATTACAGAATATAATCTGGTTCACTGGAGGTACTCTGGTGCCTCTCAGTGAATCAAATCAAAAGTACACATGAATTTACAATGAGTTAATTAAAGAAAGAATTAACACATTTACTTGCAAAATAAATGAACAACAGTTCTATTCCACAGACGGCAGCTCAGTGCTGCCTGAGGGTGGTGAGACCCAGCCGGAAACACTATCTATGCCACCAACCAAATAGGTCTAGGTAAAGTTGCCCAAAGGTCAGCAGCCAAAGGCCACAGGTGAGGGTCCTGGTGAGCAATTTTATCCTGAGGCAGCACTGAGCTGCTGTCCGTCGAACAGATCAACTGTTCATTTATCATGTAAGTAAATGTGTTAATTCTTCATTTATTTAATTAATTAATTAATTGTAAATTAAAGTCCTTATTTATTTAAAGAATACATGAGGTGACATGTGACATGATGAGATGGACATGTGTATGTACAGTGCCTAGCACCCAAATAACTATGCTGAGTTCCTTTTTTCTTTCTCTGCCTAAAAAAGATTGAACATCAGGTTTGCGAATGACAGTTTCTGTCTGGTTCAGGACCGGGATGGACTATAGCGTAACCCTCACTAATCAGGATTACAGCCATAAAACACTTTCCTGGAAGAAAATGACTTCCGAGAGCAGTAAAGAGATATAAAAGGTCAAACGCTTGTAGTTTTTAGCTCTGGCATACCTCAATGAATGAGTTATTGAGCAGAGACTATGAAAAAGTAAAGACTTAAAAATAAATTTTAATATAAAATAAATCTCTTAGCTATCTAAAAAAATTTTTTTTAAAAATAAGGAGGGTAGATACAGTTGTATATCTCAGTTTATTTTTACTTTGTGTTTCCTTTAACTTACTGTAAATTCATATACACTTTTTATGTGATCCCCTAGGAGGCACCAGAGCACCCCCAGTTAACCAGATTACATTCTGTAATGCAAGCAGAACGGAACAGAGCAGTTTACTAATCATCTGCTCTTCAATCACTCTGTACACATATGAGTGGCCCTGACATATGTAAGAAATGTGGTAATGTTAGCATATGTCATTTATATGTAATTGTTCAAGAGACACTGCACTGTTGCATATGCTTGCAGCATCACTGATTGCACTGCATGGGTGTGAAGAAATATTGTTTGGTCATTTATATTTACAATCAGTGGTGCATTACATTAGCAAGCATTTTTCAAATCACTGGCACTTAGAAAAGCACTCATTGGATGGACCAGCCGTAACAACCCATTCGCCCTAGGGGTATGTGGTTCTGTGGGTCACTGCAATATACAGCCACTGCATTGTTGCCAATGTTTGTATGTCATACAACACACACCAGTTACTAGAGCAGGACTTCTTTTCTACAAGCAGTTTAAGACAATGAATTCACCTGTCAGCTGCTCCCGTCCACCGGCCAGGTACTTGATGGTGCTCAGCACAGGCAGTGGACATGTGCCCCGCCCCCCATGTAGCTGCATCTGAGCGTGGCAAGCATCATGCAATAGCTGGCACCCAAATTAAGTCTTTCCCTTGAGTTCATGTCGGCCTGGAGGGGGAATAGTAATTAACGCAGATAGGACTTTTGCAGGAGCAGATTGAGCCATTTTTTTGGCTTTGCCCTGTGCCCAAACTTCCTTGTACTATTTTTGCATGTATGCCCTTCAGCTACATTCATATTAGTATGCTACCAGTGAGCTTAGCGCAGAGTGAGCCAAATGTCAAGTTACCCTTCTGCTGCTCAAATGCCTGGCGGCTTTAAAGAGGAACGCCAGTGAAAACAATGTAATCAAAAAAGTGCTTCATTTTTACAGTAATTATGTATAAATGATTTAGTCAGTGTTTGCCCATTGTAACATCTTTTAAATCCCTGATTTACATTCTGCCATTTATCACATGGTGACATTTTTACTGTTGGCAGGTGATGTAGCTGCTGCATGCTGTTTTGGCACTTGGAAACAGCTGTAAACAGCTATTTCCCACAATGCAGCAAGGTTCATAGACAGGAAACTGCCAAGAGTACGTACTTTTCTTGTTTCTTGAGGGAGGGGTTTCACCACAATATCAGTCATACAGCGCCCCCTGATGGTCTGTTTGTGAAAAGGAATAGATTTCTCATGTAAAAGGGGGTATCAACTACTGATTGGGATAAAGTTCAATTCTTGGTCGGAGTTTCTCTTTAAACACTATTCCCTCTCAGAGTCATAGAAACTCACAATCATCGGAACCCTGAATTACCCCTATGCTCCCCACGCAGTATAACATAACTGCTATGGGAGTGCATAGTTTTGGCCCTCCCCGCTGAGCACCGCACACCAAAACCACCTGCTTCCCTCCAGCTTGCCTCAGTATGGCATCATATCTTATCACATATGATGTGAAGGGAATCAATAAAATGCACAAGATGCACTGGTATGGTTAGGCCTTGATTCACCAAACTGTGGAAATATTGCCAATCAGGGCCCTGGTGACATCTGTAATGTGAATGAGATCGTAGTGAGAGCATGTGCAGACTATTGAACATTACATATAACCAGCAATGGCAATGACAAAACATACTTGTTAACACGTTGCTGCAATAAACAAACAAAAAAAGGCCACGTCTCCCAGAGATACTTTGAGCTAAGGGCTGGATGCAAGCTGCAACGTGTGCAGCCTTCTTTAAAAAAAATTCTGTAATTTAGGCAAATTTAAAACCACATATCAAAAAAAAAAAATGCTAAAATATATCACATTTTAAGTGACATGCAGATGAATGCATACCTTAGCACTGATATTTATCATTTTATGGCATGCTTTTGCACAGATCTTGCTTATTTAGAAGAAACAAAAACCTTTCCAGCATTCTCTGTAGATATTTGCTTTATGCAAGTGTGGCATTAGTTTAGCAATTCACAAATCTTTCTCTATTCTGGTGGTTATTAAACTCACTTCACCTGTGGCCCTCCTGTGGCCAACTAAGGGAACTGACATCCTATATAAACAATGTATCAGTTGTCACTCTGAGCTGTAGATTAGTTGCACACTTTATATTTTGTTATTTTTGCATTATAAATGTAGTTGAAATATAACAGTAAAATGCAGAAATCATAAGTAGAAGGTACATACTGTAAAAATAGAATCATTTTATTTTAAAAAGAGAAATCAGGCGGAAGCTGAAAAAAAAATAAGTTATTTTCTTGCAACATTTTAGGCTGTCACGAGAAGTTAATAGCTGTTGTCTAAACCTCTTGAACTGTAAACTGTATCACTAATGAATATAGTCTTGAGGGGAAAAGGGGACAGTTAATTATAATTAACAACATACTTAAAGGAAAACTGAGGTGAGAAAAATATGGAGGCTGCCATATTTATTCCCTTTTATACAATACCAGGTGCCTGGCAGTGCTGCTGGTCTATTAGGATGCAGTAGTGTCTGAATAATGCCAGAAACAAGCATGAAGCTAATCTTTCAAATCTGAAAATAATGTCAGAAACACCTCATCTGCTTCATGCTTGTTCAGGGTTTATGGCTAAAAGTATTAGAGGCAGAGAATCAGCAGGACAGCCAGACAACTGGAATTGCTTAACCACTTGAGGACCGCGGGCTTTACTCCCTTAAAGCCAATGGGTACCGTGTCTAAAAACAAAAAGTCGGATACTCACCTAAGGAGAGGGAAGGCTCGGTCCTAATGAGCCTTCCCTCTCCTCTCCCGGTGCCCTCGGTGCTGCGCTGGCTCCCCCGTTCGCGTCCGCCGCCGCAGGGACTTCGGAAGGCTTCGGGAGCACTTGGGCTTCCGAAGACGGGCCGCTCCATACTACGTACGTGCGAGCGCGTCATAGAGGGCGCTCGCGCATGCGTAGTATGGAGCGGCCGCGTCATCGGGAGCCCGAGTGCTCCCGAAGGCTTCCGAAAGCTCCCGAAGGCATGCGGAAGTGGCAGTATTTGACCGAACTGGTTGAATACTGCCACGGGGGATCCTGCGCGGGACCGGGCACCGGGAGAGGAGAGGGAAGGCTCATTAGGACCGAGCCTTCCTTCTCCTTAGGTGAGTATCCGACTTTTTGTTTTTAGAATCGGTAAACATTCACTTTAAGGACCAGACCCTTTTTTTCCATTCAGACCACTGCAGCTTTCACAGTTTATTGCTCGCTCATACAACCTACCACCTAAATGAATTTTGGCTCCTTTTCTTGTCACTAATACAGCTTTCTTTTGGTGCTATTTAATTGCTGCTGCGATTTTTACTTTTTGTTATATTCATCAAAAAAGACATGAATTTTGTCAAAAAAATGATTTTTTTTACTTTCTGTGCTGACATTTTTCAAATAAAGTAAAATTTCTGTATACATGCAGCACGAAAAATGTGGACAAACATGTTTTTGATTAAAAAAAAACCCATTCAGCCTATATTTATTGGTTTGGGTAAAAGTTATAGCGTTTACAAACTATGGTGTAAAAAGTGAATTTTCCCATTTTCAAGCATCTCTGACTTTTCTGACCACCTGACATGTTTCATGAGGGGCTAGAATTCCAGGATAGTATAAATACCCCCCAAATGACCCCATTTTGGAAAGAAGACATCCCAAATTATTCACTCAGAGGCATAGTGAGTTCATAGAAGATATTATTTTTTGTCACAAGGTAGCGGAAAATGACAGTTTGTGACAAGAAAAAAAAAAAAAGTTTCCATTTCTGCTAACTTGTGACAAAAAAAGAAATGAAATCTGCCACGGACTCACCATGCCCCTCTCTGAATACCTTGAAGCGTCTACTTTCCAAAATGGGGTCATTTGTGGGGTGTGTTTACTGTCCTCGCATTTTGGGGGGTGCTAATTTGTAAGCACCCCTGTAAAGCCTAAAGGTGCTTATTGGACTTTGGGCCCCTTAGCGCACTTAGGGTGTAAAAAAGTGCCACACATGTGGTACCACCGTACTCAGGAGAAGTAGTATAATGTGTTTTGGGGTGTATTTTTACACATATCCATGCTGGGTGGGAGAAATATCTCTGTAAATGACAATTGTTTGATTTTTTTTTAACACACAATTGTCCATTTACAGAGATATTTCTCCCGCTTAGCATGGGTATGTGTAAAAATACACCCCAAAACACATTATACTACTTCTCCTGAGTACGGCGATACCACATGTGTGGCACTTTTTTGCACCCTAACTGCGCTAAGGGGCCCAAAGTCCAATGAGTACCTTAAGGATTTCACAGGTCATTTTTGTTTCAAGACTACTCACGGTTTAGGGCCCCTAAAATGCCAGGGCAGTATAGGAACCCCACTAATGACCCCATTTTAGAAAGAAGACACCCCGAGGTATTCCGTTAGGAGTATAGTGAGTTCATAGAAGATTTTATTTTTTGTCACAAGTTAGCGGAAATTGATTTTAATTGTTTTTGTTTTTTTTCACAAAGTGTCATTTTCTGCTAACTTGTGACAACAAATAAAATCTTCTATGAACTCACCATACTCCTAACGGAATACCTTTGGGTGTCTTCTTTCTAGAATGGGGTCATTTGTGGGGTTCCTATACTGCCCTGGCATTTTAGGGGCCCTAAACCGTGAGGAGTAGTCTTGAAACCAAATGTCGCAAAATGACCTGTGAAATCCTAAAGGTACTCATTGGACTTTGGGCCCCTTAGCGTACTTAGGGTGTAAAAAAGTGCCACACATGTGGTACTGCCGTACTCAGGAGAAGTAGTATAATGTGTTTTGTGGTGTATTTTTACACATACCTATGCTGGGTGGGAGAAATATCTCTGTAAATGACAATTGTTTGATTTTTTTTTTACACACAATTGTCCATTTACAGAGAGATTTCTCCCACCCAGCATGGGTATGTGTAAAAATACACCCCAAAACACATTATACTACTTCTCCTGAGTACGGCGATACCACATGTGTGACACTTTTTTGCAGCCTAGGTGCGCTAAGGGGCCCAATGTCCTATTCACAGGTCATTTTGAGGCATTTGTTTTCTAGACTACTCCTCACGGTTTAGGGCCCCTAAAATGCCAGGACAGTATAGGAACCCCACAAGTGACCCCATTTTAGAAAGAAGACACCCCAAGGTATTCCTTTAGGTGTATGGCGAGTTCATAGAAGATTTTATTTTTTGTCACAAGTTAGTGAAAAATGACACTTTGTGATAAAAAACATTAAAAATCAATTTCCGCAAACTTTTGACAAGAAGTAAAATCTTCTATGAACTCGTCATACACCTAACAGAATACCTTGGGGTGTCTTTTTTTTAAATGGGGTCACTTGTGGGGTTCCTATACCGCCCTAGCATTTTACGGGCCCAAAACCGTGAGTAGTCTGGAAACCAAATGTCTCAAAATTACTGTTCAGGGGTATAAGCATCTGCAAATTTTGATGACAGGTGGTCTATGAGGGGGCGAATTTTGTGGAACCGGTCATAAGCAGGGTGGCCTTTTAGATGACAGGTTGTATTGGGCCTGATCTGATGGATAGGAGTGCTAGGGGGGGTGACAGGAGGTGATTGATAGGTGTCTCAGGGGGTGGTTAGAGGGGAAAATAGATGCAATCAATGCACTGGGGAGGTGATTGGAAGTGGGTCTGAGGGGGATCTGAGGGTTTGGCCGAGTGATCAGGAGCCCACACAGGGCAAATTAGGGCCTGATCTGATTGGTAGGTGTGCTAGGGGGTGACAGGAGGTGATTAATGGGTGTCTCAAGGTGTGATTAGAGGGGGGAATAGATGCAAGCAATGCACTGGCGAGGTGATCAGGGCTGGGGTCTGAGGGTGTTCTGAGGGTGTGGGTGGGTGATTGAGTGCCCTAGGGACAGATAGGGGTCTAATCTGATGCGTAGCAGTGACAGGGGGTGATTGATGGGTAATTAGTGGGTGTTTAGGGTAGAGAACAGATGTAAACAATGCACTTGGGAGGTGATCTGACGTCGGATCTGCGGGCGATCTATTGGTGTGGGTGGGTGATCAGATTGCTCGCAAGCGGCAGGTTAGGTTCTAATTGATGGGTGGCAGTGACAGGGGGTGATTGATGGGTGGCAGTGACTGGGGGTAATTGATGGGTGATTGACAGGTGATTGACAGGTGATCAGTGGGTTATTACAGGGAAGAACAGATGTAAATAATGCACTGGCCAATTGATAAGGGGGGTCTGAGGGCAATGTGAGCGTGTAGGCGGGTGATTGGGTGCCCGCAAGGGGCAGATTAGGGTCTGATCTGATGAGTAACAGTGACAGGTGGTGATAGGGGGTGACTGATGGGTGATTGATGGGTAATTAGTGGGTGTTTAGGGTAGAGAACAGATGTAAACACTGCACTTGGGAGGTGATC
Source organism: Hyperolius riggenbachi (assembly GCF_040937935.1). Lineage (NCBI taxonomy): Eukaryota > Metazoa > Chordata > Amphibia > Anura > Hyperoliidae > Hyperolius > Hyperolius riggenbachi. The sequence goes on along the minus strand of NC_090653.1, from coordinate 117,148,582 downwards.
TGACGTCGGATCTGCGGGCGATCTATTGGTGTGGGTGGGTGATCAGATTGCCCGCAAGGGGCAGGTTAGGGGCTGATTGATGGGTGGCAGTGACAGGGGGTGATTGATGGGTGGCAGTGACAGGGGGTGATTGATGGGTGATTGACAGGTGATTGACAGGTGATCAGTGGGTTATTACAGGGAAGAACAGATGTAAATAATGCACTGGCCAATTGATAAGGGGGGTCTGAGGCAATGTGAGCATGTAGGCGGGTGATTGGGTGCCCCAAGGGGAAGATTAGGGTCTGATCTGATGGGTAACAGTGACAGGTGGTGATAGGGGGTGATTGATGGGTGATTGATGGGTAATTAGTGGGTGTTTAGGGTAGAGAACAGATGTAAACACTGCACTTGGGAGGTGATCTGACGTCGGATCTGCGGGCGATCTATTGGTGTGGGTGGGTGATCAGATTGCCCGCAAGGGGCAGGTTAGGGTCTGATTGATGGGTGGCAGTGACAGGGGGTGATTGATGGGTGGCAGTGACAGGGGGTGATTGATGGGTGATTGACATGTGATTGACAGGTGATCAGTGGGTTATTACAGGGAAGAACAGATGTAAATAATGCACTGGCGAATTGATAAGGGGAGTCTGAGGGCAATCTGAGCATATAGGCAGGTGATTGGGTGCCCGCAAGGGGCAGATTAGGGTCTGATCTGATGGGTAACAGTGACAGGTGATGATAGGGGGTGATTGATGGGTGATTGATGGGTAATTAGTGGGTGTTTAGGGTAGAGAACAGATGTAAACACTGCACTTGGGAGGTGATCTGACGTCGGATCTGCGGGCGATCTATTGGTGTGGGTGGGTGATCAGATTGCCCGCAAGGGGCAGGTTAGGGTCTGATTGATGGGTGGCAGTGACAGGGGGTGATTGATGGGTGGCAGTGACAGGGGGTGATTGATGGGTGATTGACATGTGATTGACAGGTGATCAGTGGGTTATTACAGGGAAGAACAGATGTAAATAATGCACTGGCGAATTGATAAGGGGAGTCTGAGGGCAATCTGAGCATATAGGCAGGTGATTGGGTGCCCGCAAGGGGCAGATTAGGGTCTGATCTGATGGGTAACAGTGACAGGTGATGATAGGGGGTGATTGATGGGTGATTGATGGGTAATTAGTGGGTGTTTAGGGTAGAGAACAGATGTAAACACTGCACTTGGGAGGTGATCTGACATCGGATCTGCGGGCGATCTATTGGTGTGGGTGGGTGATCAGATTTCCCGCAAGGGGCAGGTTAGGGGCTGATTGATGGGTGGCAGTGGCAGGGGGTGATTGATGGGTGATTGATAGGTGATTGACAGGTGATTGACAGGTGATTGACAGGTAATCAGGTGGATAGATGCATACAGTACACAGGGGGGGAGGTCTGGGGGGGGGGGTCTGGGGAGAATCTGAGGGGTGGGGGGGTGATCAGGAGGGAGCAGGGGGCAGTTTAGAGCATAAAAGAATAGCATTTACAGATAGTGACAGGGAGTGATTGATGGGTGATTAGGGGGGTGATTGGGTGCAAACAGTGGTCTGGGGGGTGGGCTGTGGGGGTCTGAGGGGTGCTGTGGGCGATCAGGGGGCAGGGGGGGGGATCAGTGTGCTTGGGTGCAGACTAGGGTGGCTGCAGCCTGCCCTGGTGGTCCCTCGGACACTGGGACCACCAGGGCAGGAGGCAGCCTGTATAATACACTTTGTATACATTACAAAGTGTATTATACACTTTGTATGCGGCGATCCGGGTGCTAGTAACCCACCGGCACTTCCGAACGGCCGTCGGGTTACAGCGCGAGGGGGCGGAGCCAGTCGCCGGTGGCTGATTGCGTCACGAATGACGCGATCGCTCCGCCCATGCCTGTACAAGGACCGCCGCCAATTGTACATGCGGCGGTCCTTGCGGGATCCACTTGCCGGCCGCCTCTGTGCAGTGGGCGGTCGGCAAGTGGTTAAAAGGAAATAAATATGGCAACCTCCATATTCCTCTTTCTTCAGTTGCCCTTTAAGGTGATTGCAACCCCTATGGATAGTAAAAAAAAAAAAAAAAAGTTAGTAAAACAACATTTTCTGATTTTCTATTTTTCCCATTTCTGATTTTCCGTTTTACCGATTTTCCATTTTTTCAGCTTTCAGTTTTTCCAATTTTCCAATTTCTGAGGAGCATTTTATGTGTATTTTTTACATCAGATAATGAAAAAAAAAATTAATTACAAATAACAACAAAAAAATCGGAAATAAAAAAAATAGAATCTTGTGATTGGTCTAAAATTACCGCTGTAATCTGGATTTTGCGGAAAAACTCTACATTCTCTGATTGGTCCAGTGCTTCTGAGTTCTGTGATTAGGCTAAAATTACCGAGTTGAAGTAAATTGGATTTCCACGGAATTCCAATTTCCGATTTCCAAAATCCAATCAGAAATACAGATTTCCTATCGGAAATGCGGAAATTTCAATTCTGCAGAATACGAATGAGCATCTCCAATGCCCGCCAACTTCCTTTTTAAAAGAGCACGTCTTGCACCCTTTACAACTGCTTTCCCTAAGCATTATCAGGGCGCCTGCCTGGACTGCTAGGCATAATGGAAATGCCTTCTAATAATGCAATTTTTTAGGTTGGCATGGTCTGAATTACAAAAGCCATTAGGTCGAAGTTAACTATGACCCAACAAAGTTAATTTTGAACACCAACCCTACCTATCACCTTGTGACTCTGGTGTGTGAGTGGGAAGGACCTGTCCCACCACTAAAAGCAGGCCAAGTATCACACTTCTCTACTGCTGGGGGTTATGGGAGACAGCACACTTAGGCTACCTAATGGGGTAGGGGCAGGGGCTGCGGGGTTCTGCTATTGGTGCCAGACTTGCAAGGTTTTGCTGGGGTTCCTGGTAGGTTCAAGGTATGCCTCTGCTCTCACCTATTGCAAAGTCACATGGAAAGGGGCTGTGGGTGAGGCTGCTAAGGTTTGATGGATTGTGGTAGTATTGTCTAAAAATCACAATGTGTGTGTGTGAGCGTGTGTGCGCATGTGTGTGTGTATTGGGGTGGGGAGGAGCTGCTACTGAACCTCTGCAGTTATATATGTTACGGCCAGAACCCGAAGTGTGGCCACTTCGCGTTCTGGCCAGCCACTTCGGGTTCTGGCCGGCCAATGTGCGAAGTGGCCGCAGCGGAGCGGCCAATGTCAGAAATGTAATTACTACAGTAAGCTACAATGTATTTTACGGCCGTTTCGCTGCGGCCAAATGTATAACAACTTGCTTAATTTCATTAAATATAGCCGGCGGCAATGTAATAGATGAAGCCGCCGGCTTTCGCACTGCCTTCTCTCCTCCCCCCCCCCCCCCCCGCCTCTCCCCTGCCTCTCCCCTGCCTCCTATATGATACGGAGCAGCCGGCGGGGACACAAGAGTCGTTCGTCGCGGCAGGGGAATCCTGCCGTTCCTGCAGAGCGGGTGCTCTGCTTCCCTGCCGCGACGAACGACTCTCGGGGACTCGCGTGTCGTCCCCACCGGCTGCTCCGTATCATATAGGAGGCACGGGGAGGAGCAGAGGAGGCAGTGCGAAAGCCGGTGGCTTCATCTATTACATTGCCGCCGGCTATATTTAATGAAATTAAGCAAGTTGTTATACATTTGGCCGCAGCGAGACGGCCGTAAAATACATTGTAGCTTAGTGTAGTAATTACATTTCTGACATTGGCCACTCCGCTGTGGCCACTTCGCACATTGGCCGGCCAGAACCCGAAGTGGCTGGCCAGAACGCGAAGTGGCCACACTACGGGTTCTGGCCGTAACATACACAAAATGTTAGTGAAGCTATTTTCAGTTTGTTTTGTTGTAAGGGAACATCACTGGTTTTCCTTGCTGATAACCAGAATGATTAAGTAGAATTCTAAAGCAGCATAATTTACATAGCACCAAAAGGGAAGCTAGTCTGTAAGGCTTGGTGGTGTATTCTCCACAGTCAGCATGCAACGCATGAGCTGGCGTGGAGGAGGTACACACACCAGCACAAGGAAACAGGCTATCCCTAGTATAGTGGAGGGGAGGACTGACTCCAATAGGAGATTGTGGCGCACAGAGCCGGTGCAGATCTGACAGCCACAAACAATGCTTTCGTTATAACGTCTCAGCGCAAAGTAGCGCTGAGCGCATAAACCAGAACTGAGGAGATCAGGACAGGTAGACAGAATGAACGCTTGCTAGCTAGCGGCTACTTAGCGACAGCAAGCGTCCAAAACAAGACAGACTGGAATGAGGCAGCCAATGCGATTGCAGCGATGGCGTGCCTCACAAAGACAGGACAGGATAGTCAGGAAATAGCAGGATCAAGATAGATGAACGTAACACAGACAAATATACAATAAGTATGTTTTCCTAGCGTATTACAATTACAGCTATCAATGAAACTATTTGTAACGTCTGACTAACATATGTATATATCGGCAATGAACCGATATATGACATAAGCAGGAACGCTGACTAGGACTGGAGTAATACAGGGAACAGGACTCAGAAGGATTCGCTATCTCTTCGCAGAGATGAACGCAATCCGCAAACGGTAACAGAACAGGATTCAGAAGGATTCGTTATCTCTTCGCAGAGATGAACGCAATCCACAAACAGTAACAGAACAGGATTCAGAAGGATTCGTTATCTCTTCGCAGAGATGAACGCAATCCACAAACGGTAACAGGACAGGATTCAGAAGGATTCGTTATCTCCTCGCAGAGATGAACGCAATCCACGAACAGGACCAGGAGCAGGATAACTACCTCAGCACGGGTGATCACGGTACGCGCAAACTACCAAAACGTGCTGGAAAACTGACTAACTGAACACAGGATATAAACAGTTTGTGTACGTATATATCAGCGACACTGATGTATCAACGTAACACGAATACAAGGAAAATAATAAACGTGCTGGTATGCATATATATTGGCAATGAACCAATATATGATGCAAAGACCAGCAAAGTATCTTTAGAACAAGAAACACGATCGGGGGCCGAAGCGACAGCAAGACAGGCTTAAACTGAAGCTATGAAAAAACCCAAGGAAACCCTGCAGGAAGCAGATCTTTATACTGAGGTCATCCAATGGGAGCAGACATGCAGATTCCCACACAGGTGAATGATAATCAGTCACAAGCTGACAGCAGGGAAAGACAGACAAAGCTATGCAGCTTGCATGGAAAGACATCAGAACTGCCTGAGCTGCAGCACTACTACTAACAGCAACACCTGCTGCAGCAGCGATCATTACATAGTCGTAAAGGAAAAACAAATTATTTAATCTTATAGGAAGCTGCAGCACAGGGAAAAAAAAAACATCTACTCAGCTAATCTTAGCACAAGATATGGAAAGAAATATAACTTTTGCTAGCCATTGTTTTGTCCTGCTTCTTCTTGTTGATTCCACTATTGAGATGTACTATCTGTAACAGGATGCTCTACAACAGAGAAACAGTGTGCTATCTACAACCATGCTGAGAACTCAAAACAAGCCATCACAATCTTATAAATAAAAGGATGTGTGCATTACCTTAGGCAGTGGTGTTGGCTTTGTTTCATACACCCCTATGGAGGTACCAGTAGTAAGTGTGAAGGGCTGGAGAATCTCCGGAGGGATCAATCAAAAGAGAACTTCCCTTCAGTGTGTTCCAGGAATCTCCTTTGCATGGTTTGCTCTTCTTTGTTCAGTTCAAATAGGAAACTGTAGGAAACTCAAAATTAAAGTTTTTTGTTTGAAAACATTATTCAGCAACAAATGAATATAAAACATGAAAAGACTGATTTTAGGTCACTAGAAGGCATTTTTACAGTTCATTGAAGCTGACTAACAACATTGCAATTTGCAGGCTAAATTATCAGATTGTCTTGTAATTAACTAATTGCTGCACAAACAAAATAGATAAAATGTTATTCCTGCACTTCCTTCCCCTGGTTACAGCAAAATCTTGTCTGCATTGTTTACTAAGCTTTGTACACTTTAATACAATTTGATTATTTTAGCTTCTAAATGAAGTTGAAATTTGAATTATTTACCCTTCCATTAACTTCGAAACCAATAATATGTTTTTGATTTTTTCCCCTATTAATTTAATGCTATGTGTAATGCTTTAGACCACAAATTAAATTTGCGTTTTATGCCACCTTAAGACTTACCCAGCTATTGTATAGCTGCTCAGGATTCTCAGTTCACACTCAACCATTCTCTCTGCATTGTGCTGACCTGTGTAGAAATGGTTGTGTCAACTGTCAAATAACTCAGGCAGAGAATTGCAAAATCAGTGTCTTGTGGAGTGCCCCCTAAACCTGGAACCATACTGCACCCGATAGTTATGAAACTGATTAACAACAGAGGAATGGAATTAACCTGATCTATCCATTAATGACTGTTAAGTTTTGCCATACCAGGATTTCTCACTGGAAGGGCAGAAAAAGCACGCCATATTTATGCCAGTGGAAAAAGAGGCTGCATGTCAATCAACTACAATAAAGCATTTTGTTTCCTGCAAAGCTAAAAATCTTGCATTATAGGAAGTCAATTTTCTTTACTGACCGAGAGGAGGTATCACACGGGTTGGAAGTGGTTTGCCATGTAGTTGTGTGCATAACTGATATTAGGGGCGCTGGTTGCCTGTGAGCGTAATCTTGACATGAAAATTTGCATTAAACGCAAACGGGCAAATGGTGACTGTTTGCCAAGAACTGTTCACTTTGCGAACTGTTCTGCCACACTTACTCCTCAGCTAAACTGTTCCCACAACCTACAGGTACCATCTCCCCTAGTGCTCACTTTGTCTGTCTGTTGCCGACCTGGCTTGTCCGATCTCGAGAACTATCTCCTCTGTTTAGAGATAGTTCACAGATCTGTCAGTGACACTCCACCATTGGTGTCACTCACACTCTGGTCCTTCCCACTCTCAGCCTGACTCCTCCTCTTGGGGAACCTCAGGCCATTGGAGGGAGCCTGTTCTTTGGGCAGTATCTCTTACTGCCTTGCACCCTCTATACGGGTGCTCTCCACAAAGTATTACTGTTGCACCAAACACTCATATTACTCAGGTGTCCAGAGGTTAGAGATATATCTGATTATCGTGATACTGCAAATCATCAATAATCGGGTATATATCTGTATTCTCGGTGACACTGCAGATCACCGATAATCGGATCCTCTCTGTGTTACACCGATCGTTACAGAACGACAGACCAAATGCAAATGGATGCACTCACCGGCCGTCTGGGCACACTTACCACTTCGGTGGATAACATCAACCAAGTGCTGGGTAGTCACCGGGCGTTAATTGACGCTTTGTCCGGGTCTATACAAACCCTCCAGACGGCTGTGGATGAAGTGCGATCTTCTCCTAGCACAGACATACGTATGCCTGTACCTGAAATATTTTCCGGTCACAGATCTGACTTCCGAAATTTTAGGAGTAGAGTGTTATCATACTTTGAGTTGAGACCTAATTCTTCAGGAACAATGGCCCAAAGGGTTACATTTATTAAAACTTTGTTATCAGGTGATTCTCAGACCTGGGCGTACAGTCTGCCCGACGGAGACTTGACCCTAACCTCTGTAGAGGAATTTTTTAAAGCCATGGCTATAATTTACGATGATCCAGACATTGCCTCAACTTCTGAACGGAAGCTCAAACTGTTACGTCAAGGCAAGAGTCCGGTTGAAGAGTATGCTGCTGAATTTAGGAGGTGGTCAGTATCAGCCAGGTGGGATACCTTTGCCCTTTTAGATTGTTTCTTATCAGGGTTGTCAGATGAGGTCTCTGATCTTATGTTAAGTCAGCCTGAACCTAAGTCCATCGATGAGGCCATTTCATCGGCCATCAGAATAGATCGCCGGCTGCGCTATCAGAGACAGACCCGGGGTAGAAACTATGTGAGAATGGTATTCCACGCTGCGCCCCCTGTGACTCCACCTCCTCCCGTTTCGCCTCCACCTGAACCAATGCAGATTGGTCGGTCAAAATTGTCTCAAGAGGAGCGGAAATGCAGGATAGCAGAGCAGCTTTGTCTTTATTGTGCAGAGGGGGTTATAGAGTACAAAATTGCCCTAAGAAATCGGGAAACGCTACTGCCTAGGTGTAGTTGGGGGTAATACCCTAGGCATGCAATTTTTACCCCTAGATGATAAACGGTTGCTTCTTCCTTGTACTATTTTATGGGAAGATAAATTTGAAGTCACTGAGGCCTTCATTGACTCAGGCTCAGCGGCTAATTTTATGGATTACGAATTTGCAAAAAAATTGGGTATTCCGCTCACCCTGGTAAAACCACCTATTCAGGTTACGGCAGTGGATGATTCCCCTCTGCAGGGTAGCAGTCCTCTGTCGCAGACTCCAGAGGTGGGAGTCACTATAGGGGTGCTGCATAGGGAGAATTTGCATTTTTTTCTGTTACACATGACTACCTTCACGATCATTCTTGGCATGCCTTGGTTACAACTTCACTCCCCTCTGATTGATTAGGCCACTGGTCAGCTAACGAGCTGGTCGTCCCATTGCTTTCGTCATTGTTTAGTGAAGGTAACCTTGGGCCAGACCAAGATTCACATGGAGGGAGTACCAGATCAGTATGCTGAATTTTCAGTCGTGTTTTGTCCTAAATCAGCCAATAAACTTCCTCCACATCGCCTTTTCGATTGTCCCATCGATCTCCGGTCTGGTTGTATGCCCCCTAGAGGTCACCTCTACAATTTGTCTGGGCCAGAAAAGTTGGCCATGCAGGAATACATCCGCGAAAACTTAGCTAAAGGGTTCATTCGCCCTTCCCGGTCACTGGCTGGAGCAGGTTTCTTTTTTGTCAAGAAAAAAGACGGAGGCCTTTGGCCATGCATTGATTATCGGGGTCTGAATAGAATCACAGTAAAAAATCGCTATCCATTACCTTTGATAGATGATTTATTTACTCAGGTCACCAATGCTAAGATTTTCTCAAAATTGGATTTGCGGGGTGCATACAACCTGGTGCGGATCAGAGAGGGCGATGAGTGGAAGACGGCCTTTAACACACCCGATGGGCATTACGAGTACCTGGTGATGCCCTTTGGGTTGTGTAACGCTCCGGCCGTCTTTCAGGAACTCATTAATGAGATGTTCAGGGAGGTTTTGGGTAAATTTGTCCTGGTATATCTAGATGATATACTAATCTTCTCAGCTAACCTCTCAGAGCACAGGGCTCATGTCAGATTTGTGCTGCACAAGCTAAGACAGAACATGCTTAATGCTAAGTTGGAGAATTGCATTTTTGAGGTAACATCTGTCGCCTTTCTGGGGTACATAAATTCTACCTCGGGCCTTTCTATGGACCCTGCCAAGGTCTCGGCTGTCCTGGAGTGGCCTCAGGCTCAGCCAGTAGGACTGAAGGCTCTCCAGAGATTCTTGGGGTTCGCAAATTACTATAGAAGGTTCATAAAGGGGTACTCCACAGTCATTGCACCCCTCACCAGTCTCACAAAGAAAGGGGCAGATACCAACCACTGGGCCCCGAAGCTCTGGCTGCTTTCTCCACTCTGAAAGAATTGTTTTGTTCTGCACCCATTTTGAGACATGTCGACACCTCCTATCCTTTTATCGTAGAGGTGGATGCCCCAGAGGTCGGGGTGGGGGCTGTGCTGTCTCAGCGTTCTGGGTTGCAGGGAAGATTACACCCATGTGCCTATTTTTCTCGTAGGTTTTCACCAGCAGAGAAAAACTATGATATAGGCAACAGGGAGCTCCTAGCCATTAAATTGGCCTTTGAAGAATGGCGTCATTGGCTAGAGGGAGCAGAACATACGATTATAGTTTACACTGATCACAAAAATTTGGAATACATTGAGGGGGCTAAGAGATTGAGTCCCCGTCAGGCTCGGTGGTCACTGTTTTTCTCGAGATTCAGAATTGTAATTACGTATACCCCTGGTAGTAAAAACATTAAAGCAGATGCTTTATCCAGATGCTTTGAGCCAGAGACAGCACAGCCCTCAGACCCAGAGACTATTATCCCACAGAGAGTGGTATTGGCAGCCACAGAGACTTGGAAGAACTGGATAGAGACTTTAAGTCCCTTCCAGCAGGATGTCCCCGAGGGAAAGCCTGAAGGGGTCATGTTTGTACCATTGCCGTTTCGTCTCCAGATATTGCAGATGTTCCACTCTCACAAAAATGCTGGACATCCTGGGGCCTCCAGAACACAGGACCTTGTTGCTAGGTGTGCTTGGTAGCCTTCATTGGCAACTGACTGCAAGGAGTATGTGAGAGAATGTGCAGTGTGTGCAAAAAGCAAACCCTCCCATCTGGCACCTGTGGGAACATTGCAGTCTTTGCCCACCCCGAGTGAACCATGGACCCACTTGTCCATGGATTTTGTGGGTGAGCTCCCGAGGTCTAAAGGCATGTCGGTCATTTGGGTGGTAGTCGACAGATTCAGTAAAATGGCCCATTTCGTGCCCCTGAAAGGACTCCCCTCGGCCCAGGAGTTGGCCGATCTTTTCATCATGCACATTTTCCGGCTACATGGCATTCCGGAAAATATAGTGTCAGATCGGGGAGTCCAATTTGTTTCTAAATTTTGGAGGGCATTTTGTCATCAATTGGGCATGGAACTGTCTTTTTTGTCGGGCTACCACCCACAGACCAATGGTCAGACCGAGAGAATTAATCAGTCACTAGAACAGTTTCTGAGGTGTTATGTTGCGGATGCGCAAAATGATTGGGTCAAGTTCTTGCCGTTCGCAGAATTTGCACACAATAATTTGAGAAGCTCTTCCTCTGGATTCTCTCCATTTCAGGTGGTAACTGGAAAGTTGCCTAAATTCTCCCCACTGCCAGTAGCTTCCACTCCGTTTCCAGCTTTGGAGGCTTGGCAAAAGTCATTTAAGAACATTTGGGGGGAACATTAGGTGCTCCTGCGAAATGGCTGTTAGGCCGACTGTACATATCGTTGTTTGGAATTCCAGGTGGATGCAATAAAGGTGTGATCCAAGCATTATTGCTGGCTGGTGCCCGGATACATTAATTTTTTTTCTACTGGTTATATATATTTCTCCCCTGTTTTTTGCCCCCTAAACTTATGTGCGTCTTATATTACAGAGCGTATTATATTCAGAAAATTACAGTAATAATGATAATAATCAAGGTCAAACAACAAAGTGACATAGTGGTCTCATGATGAGTAGAATAGGAAGGAAGAAAATTAGTTTCAAAAATCCTATTAGCCAAGCATTCACAAACTCAAAACTATGCTTCAGCTGTTGAGACATCTCAGAGATGACTATATTTGCTAAAATCTCTATCCTCGGATCTTGCTGCAGTCTGTCTTCTATAAAATACAGTACTTTTCTTTGGATTGTTCTATGAAAGAAAACTTATGTCAAAAAGTCCCAAATATTTCAACAAATTAAAAACTCATGCTTCAGTATAATAAAAGGTTGTAAATGCTTTAGTCTGCAGTTTTATTCAGGGCTGAATGAGAAAGCAAATGGACCAGCTGTTGACATGATATGAAAGACAATAATTTCAAATGAACAGTCTACCAAACCTAATCCGCTTATCATTAAATTTCATTGCTATGGCATAGATTTTAATGCGTATTATGACTGTAGATGATTTTATAAATTCAAAAACATGAACTCAGGGACAGAACATTTTTAAGACTTTGAATGAGATCATAAAACTTGAACATTTGTGAATGCCTACCTCCCACTGCCTAGATAATCTACGCTATAACGTTTTAAAGAAAATCTATATAGCTTTTTTTGTTTTATTTATTTTGTATAATCTTAAATATATATTTTTTGTATTTATACATTTTGTCATTACTGGTGGGCACCAAGGCGCATGCTTGTGCTGGCTACCTGTTAATCTTTGTCTGCCAATGGTATTTCTCAACTGCAGTCAAACACAACACATAGAGATTAGGTTGATGATATACTGTAGCAGCCCAGATCCTAAAGATTTATAAGCAGTTAGGATCGGTCTCCATTAGGAGCTGCGGCCGGAATTGATGAGAACTAATTTTGCATAATCATAATTTTGCATCATAATTTGCAATTTTTATGCAAAATCGTAAAGCAAAATTTAAAAAAATATTAATTAATTTTGTTTGCAAACTAATCAGTCACTTTTCACAATGTTTGCATAATGTTGTGCCGACTTTAGCAGTTTATCGCAAAGCCCCCATACATGCTATTGCTATGTATGTTATGGAGAAGAGTGGGAATAAGTAAAAAAAATTCAAAAAGACCTTGTAGTTTTTGAGAAAATCAATTTTAAAAATGCAAAGAAAAAATGTTTTTTAAGCTCAGAAAAGAGGAGAATTTATAAACCATGTTTCCATTTTGCATTTTTCAAATTGATTGTCTAAACAAAGGTTTCATTAAAAAATATTTTTGACTTATTCCCACTATTCTCTTTAGCATACGTTGCACTTTTAGCAACAATAGTATGTATGGGGGCTTTGATATTAAATTACAAAACTACGTGCAAATTGCACAAAGATTGAAAAATTGCGGCTCCTGATTAAGTTTATAAACTAAAGGAATTACGCAAAAATCACGTAACATGACAATTGGATTACACAAAATTAATTGAATGTGCACATCGTCATTATATATGGCCATTATTGCAAAAATTTCAGTGAAATTTCATGTAATCATAATTCACAGATTACGATCATCACTATGCTGTTCTACTGCGTAGACACAGCCCAAATCGTTAAGTTGTCCTTATGCACGACTACAGTATTTCAGCTGCACGGTGCAATCTGGACGACATTCCACTGAAGTGATCAGCAGTGTTTCCCCACCCCTCTTGTATGCGGAGAAAAGCTGCAGATCAGCCTCAGTGGTAATAGGCCCTAAAGAATAGTTTTTGAATATAAACATACATTTAAATCTTTTATTTCTAAAAATACAAAGCTAAAACATTAAAAGTGAAAATAAATGAAATACATCTGCTTGAATATAATTTGTGAACACTATGGAGGTACTGCATATTAGCTCAGCATGCCTATCTTGGTTTTGTTGATGGTTTTGTTGATGTTTTTAGATTTATGTATTTACTAGTTTTAAATTGACCTTTTGAGAAAGGATGCAAAAGGACTACAAGATGTATTGCATTTAGCTTCACTCTCTTGATCAGTTATGCTATACTACTGTAATGCAACATTAATCATTTACTACTGTAAATGCACGTATTACTGTATCCTAATATAAAATTAACAATGCTAAGCAAATCACTTTTAATAAAGGGCATGTAACACTTCTTTAAACTAATGGCAAAGAAAGAACCTTTGGTGACAAGAAAATTGTAAGAAAATAACCCATTTGTGAAAGGGGGTACGCTCCTAAAGAGGGAATGGCAACACCACTTAAAGTGTACCAGAGCTCTCCCCCCCCCCCCCCAAAAAAAAAGCCCCATCGGCGTGGATCGCTCCCATCCACCGTCCTCCTCTGATGACCCAGCACTTCCTTCAGTCGGCTCCAGTCTACACAGGAGAAGTGTGCTCTTTGCGTATCTCTGCAGCAGCTGCAGGAGAGATACGTAGAGGGTGCACTTGCCTTACGTCAGACTGGCTCCGAATGACGGAGGTGTGGGGACCTGGTACCAGCGCTGCAGACATCATAGGACTGCGATGTGGGAGCGATCCAAGCTGATGGGGCTAGAGGAAGCCCAAGGTATGTATAAATCTTTTTTTTTTTTTTTGGGAGCTCTGAGTCCATTAAAGGGAACCATTGCGAATAGACACCCTCAAGATTTAAATGTTAGAAAAAGACACATCTAACAATATAGATTGTATAACACATGTTAAAGGGAAGTATAGACTAGGTTGAATAGAAATGACCAAGTACTCCCTGGTAGGTATCTATGTAATCATGAGACACCATATCAGTAAACATATGTTGTAACAGTAAGAATAAGAAACAGATATTTTGCACAGTGGGAGACATGGCAGCGCTTTCAAACAAACCTCATACCTGAATGGTTTATCTGCAATGGTGAGCAGAGCTCCAGAAACTGGATTATATTACACACCCAGCATACACTGCAGGCAAAGAGAGGGAGGGGGAATTAGTGATTAATCTGCACCGGTGGGCAGAGCTCCAGAAACTGGACTATATTACACACCCTGCATCACTAGGGGGGGGTGTTAGCTTCAGTGATAATTAGTGCACAAATTATGACCTAGTAGACTTTCCCACGGCGGTGACGTACCCCCTTAGGGAAGACCTACCTCTAACCTAGCAATAAAAACATAATTCCTTGTGCTGCTATTCATAAATGGTATACACATTTCAAAAGACAAGCAAAACAGACAAATGATAAGCGCTCAAGGATGCACCTGAATTGTAAGCCATCAGCGGCAATTAGGGATGGTCGGAAATGCCAATTTCCGATTCCGCGGTAAATCCGCATTCCGCCATTGCCAAATACCGATTCCGCTTTCCGCTACCAATTTCCGCATTCCAATGCGGAATTTCCGCCGGAAATCGCGGAAATTCCGTCCGACTTTAACATCGATTTTCTCAAAAACTATAAGGTCTTTTTGAAAACTTTTTTTTGCATCTTGTTCAGAAGATTCTGCTTAATAAACGCTGAAAATTTGGTGTTTCTAGGACTTACGGGGGCTTTGCTATTAACCGCTAAAGTCGGCGGATTTTTACTGTAATGTAAATGCAGAAAATAAGCAGATGCGGATTTTCTGCATTTTACATTACAGTAAAAATCTGCCGACTTTAGCAGTTAATAGCAAATCCCCCTTAAGTCCTAGAAACACCAAATTTTCAGGGTTTATTAAACTGAATCTTCTGAATAAGATGCAAAAAAAAGTTTTCAAAAAGACCTTATAGTTTTTGAGAAAATCGATGTTAAAGTCGGGCAGAATTTCCGCGATTTCCGGCGGAAATCCGCCTAACACACTTGCATTACCGATTTCCGCATTTCGATGCGGAAATGCCATTTCCGATCGGAATTTCGGAAATTGCATTTCCGTGGAATCCGAATGAGCATCCCTAGCGGCAATGCAGAGCCCCCTAGGGCTGAATACAGAAACAGATATTCGTGTCTGGCATATAATAATTTAGGTACTCTTTCAGGCACTAAGCATTTAATGCTGGGAATACTCCATGAGATTTTTTAGCATATAGATGGTTCCATAGATAATTTCCGACCTGTCCGATCTGATTTTCAATCATTTTTGTGATTGATTTCTCATATAAGTGAATGGATATCGATCAGAATAATGATCGTAAAAAATTGATCAAGAAATTGAACAGACAGTAAATGAGTAAACCTGCAGAAAAAAATCATTGTGTATTCCCAGCATTAAAGATGGCTCATTTGAACAATACAGGTCAACCAAGGGAAATATACTACAAATCCTATCCAGCGCTACTTTACTTCTAGTAATCAGGACAGACCCATCTCAGGGGAAATACTACAATTCAAAACTAAACCTTTTAAAGCAATATTGCACTATATGAAGTTTTTCATTGAGGTATGGTGTATAAACAAGAGGAGAAGTCGGTTTGAAGGAAGGAGCCTTTAACACCTGGTGCCAGAGAGGTGAGGGACGACCCGGGAACGGTCCCAACATGTATATAGACCATTGGTTGGTCTGTGTTTTGCGGTGAGTGGCACACAAAGGGTGTCGGTGGCGGCCTCCATACATCTGTAGATTTCAGTCTGAATTTATGAAGACCGTGTTGTCTAATTTGCTCTGATGGACTTTTTATAACCTTTTGAAATTTTATATGTTTTAAATGATTATGCAAACAGTCACTGAGCTTTGAAAATTCACCGTGAGTGCCACCTCTATGATAGTTTTGACATATTTTATATGGAGGAGGCGAACTGGTGTTTTTTTTTAGATAAGAGTATAGGAAGATCTTGTTCTAAGCTGTGAGCGCAAACCTCTTGTGAGTCAATTTGATATTTTAATAGAGGTAGCGAACCAGCCCCAAAAAACATAGATTGAAAGTAAATCTATAACTCTCCCTTTGTGTGGATAGGTTGAATTGCAAACAAAATCAGGATGGATGCATTTGAATTAAGAGCACGTCGAGTTGTGAATTTGGATGAAGTGTTTGTTGATAGCGGGGAAATAGGGGGCACTATGGAGCAGGAGTTTAAAAAATTGCAGAATGTTATGATGAAGGAGCAAAGTACGTGGTGGGATCTGGCCGCACTGACAAAGTATGATAAAGAGGGCATCATACTTAAAAGATTAAGATGGGATATGATGGCTAATGATGGGGAAGACAATGAGGAAAATGACAAGGAGTGGGAGGAATTTTTTGACAGTTGCGGTCAGAGCCGGGTCAAAGTACTAATAAAAAGGAAAAACAGAAAACTGGAGAGATTGGGTGGGGAGATTGAGACTATTAAGACTAAGATGGCCCCACTAAACAATACAGAAGAATATAAGAACAGATCGAAAAGGTTGGGTGAATTATTGGAGAAGAATGAAAAGGAAATAAGGGCTGAGAAACAGAAAAAGTTTCAAAGGGATGCTGATGCCACTAGAAGGAAGGAAACATATAGGTGGCAGATAAAAAAGAAGGAAGAACTAAAACTGGCAGAAGCCCAGGACCAGATAGAAAGGGAACAACAACAACAACAAAAAACATTGATTGAGATACAGCGGGGCGAACAAAAAGTAGGGCCTAAAATTGTCTATGTCAAACATGGGGAACAAGGGGCCACATATGGAGGTGTTGGGGAGGGGAATAGGGGAGGATGGGGTGGGGGAAACCGGGGATGGGGTGGGATAAGGGGTAATAACCGGAGTCCCTACAGACCACCTGAAAGAGGGTATGGGAGGGGTTATAGGCAAGAAACTCATACACATTATAATGTACCGACTCATAACCGATATGACCCAATAAGACAACACCGACAAATGGAGCCTTTTTAGACAATGCCCCCAGGTATGGGAAGGGGGAATGGAGACAGGAAGCAGTAGCTCACAACGGATATCAGGCACAGTATGGAAAAAGAGAGCAAGACGAGGCACAAGGGGGGGGGAGGGGTAAAACGGACGAGGAATCTATAGGGGAGGGAGTGTTTAATATTAGTGGTATAGCACTGAGCACTAAGGAGCTCACTATTTTGGACAAAGGCCTTAAGCATGCACCCAGGCAAGGTATGGACAAGTTTTTCCACGTATATCGATATTAATAAGTTTGCTCGTAAACTTCATTAAAAAAAACATTTTGCGGGGCGCCCCAATAGGAATGGGGAAACTATAAGGGAAACAAAGTATGTGCATACGAATCTGCGTTCAAAGTCCACTTTTAACCCACAGGATAGCAACTACAATGCTATTGAAGTATTCAAAAATATGGTAATTAAGGAAATTAACCTCATTCCAGAACAAAGAAATGGGCATGTAAGGGAGATAGCGAAAGAAATGTTGGAAGGAAAAGGGTTGGTTGTAAGACCAGCTGATAAGGGAGGGGGGTAGTAGTGCTTAGCAAAACCCAGTATAAAGCAGAATTGGACCGTCTAGTTGGAGATAGAGAAGCATACACCCCATTGAAAGGAGATCCTACTGGTAAGTATATGGCTGAACTGAGGGAAATACTCAGGGAAGGAATGGATAGGGGACTCATTACGGATGAGGAGTTCAAGTACACAGTGCCAGATGTGCCCAAAATACCGATAATATACCAGGTGCCCAAGATGCACAAGGATAAAGCCCATCCCCCAGGCCGCCCTATAGTCAGCGGGATAGGTTCAATCACCCACAGATTGGGACAATACATAGATGAATATTTGAAGCCAATGGTGGCTAATTTGCCCTTTGCTCTCAGGGACACTAAACACATGCTTCAAGTTATACAGGGGGAAAGAATTGAAGAAGGGGAACTGATGGTTACAATAGACGTGGCCTCCCTGTATACAAACATTAAGCGTGACCTGGGACTTGAGGCAGTGGATTACTACTTTAGGAAAGAGGGGAAGATCCGGGATGAACAGAGGGAGTATATCCTGAGGCTTTTAAAGTTTGCATTAGAGAGGAACTATTTCTGGCATGATGGAAAATTCTATAGCCAGACAAAAGGATGCGCCATGGGGGTGAGCTATGCCCCAAGCCTGGCAAATCTGTTTATGGGCAAATGGGAACAATCATTGATAGAGACAGAGAACTCAGTTAGACTGTGGCGACGTTTCATCGATGATTTGTTCTTCGTATGGGGAGGGGGTAAAACAGGGTTAGAGAAGTTCCTGACACATCTTAATAATAATGACCTGAGTATTTCCCTCACAATGGAAGACAGCCCTGATAAGATGCATTTTTTGGATCTGGAGATTATGAGGGTAGGAAATATGATGGGCACGAAAAGTTTCTTCAAAGACACGGACAGAAATGAATATATTGCAAGTGATAGCTGCCACCATCCAGCTTGGATTAGGGGGATACCTAGGGGCCAATTTCTAAGAATGAGAAGGAATTGCTCGAGTATCCAGGACTATTATGAACAGGCAGAAATCCTGAAGGGTAGATTCTTGGAAAAGGGTTATGATGGTATGGAATTGGATGAAGAGATCAGAAGGACTGGTGACCTTGATAGACAGGCCCTGCTGAGCAATGGGGAAGTGGTGGACAAAAAAGGTGAGTATGATATAGCGTTCATCACGGGGTTTAATACCCAGTATAAAAAACTGCAAAATATCATCAGGAAACACTGGGGGATATTGGAAACAGACCTAACATTAAATATCATCCCAAATACACCAAAATTTATCTATAGAAGGGCCCAAAATCTCAAACAAATTCTTGCACCTAGTTGTGTAGAACCCAAGAAGCCCCCTAAAATGCAGGGTTGGCAAACAGCGGGGTTCTTTCCCTGTAGGGGGTGCAAAGCCTGCAGGGAAGCGAAGGGAGTTAAAACTGACAAAGTTATTTCGTTTAGTAATGGGAGGAGTTTCAAAATTCAAGAATTCATTACTTGTAATGATAAATTTGTAGTATACCTGGCCTGGTGCAAATGCGGATGGCAGTACATTGGGAGAACCACAAGAACTCTAAAGGAAAGGATGGGTGAACATGTACGTAACATTACAAAAGGTTACCCTAATCACAGCCTATCGGCTCACTTTGGGAAGGAGCATAACTGCAACCCCAAGGAATTATCGTTTTGTGCTCTCCAAAAGATTGTGCCTCACTGGTGGGGAAGTAATAAGGTGAAAAAGGTGTCGCAGGAGGAAACAAGGTGGATTCAAAAGATGGGGACCTTAAGACCAGAGGGGCTCAATATAGATATTGACCTGGTATGTTTCTTGGGGGAGTAGGGGTGTGATATGTGTGTATGCACCCAGTGCTACCCCGGGTCATACTGGGTTATAGGGGGGTGGGTCCACAATAGTTCTACCATCTAAGGACACTTTGGTGTTACAGATTCTCCTACTATGGTTTAGAGATATAGGTGGTTTGGTGCATATAGAGTATGTGTAATGTATGGGCTTTTACTTCCAATCAGGTGTTCACCATATACTTTTTTTTCCCAGGGGGAACGAGGGGTTAATTGCTATGTTAGTGGGGAAGGAGTGGGGGGTTATTAAGGGGTGTAAAGTATATCTATGCATTATGGGCATCCTGATGGAGAAATGGAAGCTCATGCAGAATATATCAAAGTGGTAACAAGGCCACAGGTGGGTGATCACATTCATTTATATGGGGGGGGGGGTCAATTATGGTATGGGGTTTAGGGTATGCTATATAATGTTATTTGGATGTGCAAGGGTCAAAATGCTGTAACTCAATCTGTTGCTTTGTTAACTATATGACAGGGAGTGAGGTGCGCATGTAATGGGGAAGATCTCTAAAAGTATGAGTTCATAAATATAACTATAAGGGTAGTGACTGTTATGTAGATAGTTTTATAAATTATGGGTATATACTATGTAATATATGTAAAGTCATTGCCCCACTGATGGCGGAACTAGCGGGCTGCGGAGGGGAGGCGGACACATGATGATGCGGTGGAGAGGAGGATTTACTTAAGGGAAGCTAGACGCATCAGACTCCGTGCCCCTGATGAGTCATTTATGACGAAATCGATTGGGCGGAGTCTGATGCGGAAGAACTGTTAGTGTCCGGCAGCGGCGGCGAGGCGGCAAGCACGGAAGGTTGTTCCACCCACCGAGCGCGCGGCGGAGGTGAGAGGGGACCACACGCTTACCCGGAGCCTGCCAGCCCTGGCCATCACTACGGGGGAGAGCCCGTGTAAACAAATTACTCTGAGCGATTTTTAAAGAGGAGCATGTGAGTGATACTTGTATTTTATTAATAAACCTTTTAAAGCAATATTGCACTATATGAAGTTTTTCATTGAGGTATGGTGTATAAACAAGAGGAGAAGTCGGTTTGAAGGAAGGAGCCTTTAACACCTGGTGCCAGAGAGGTGGGGGACGACCCGGGAACGGTCCCAACGTGTATATAGACCATTGGTTGGTCTGTGTTTTGCGGTGAGTGGCACACAAAGGGTATTGGTGGCGGCCTCCATACATCTGAAGATTTACAGTCTGAATTTATGAAGAACGTGTTGTCTAATTTGCTCTGATGGACTTTTTATAGCCTTTTGAAATTTTATATGTTTTAAATGATTATGCAAACAGTCACTGAGCTTTGAAAATTCACCGTGAGGGCCACCTCTATGATAGTTTTAATTCAAAACTGTGCAGTCAACAATCTGATCTCTAAATCCTGATACACACTGTGAATTATGATTGGCCATTCACTGACCAATTTTACCACCTGCATGTAATAGGAACATTTAATTACACAATCTGCTCATAGTATTCAATTATTATTATTATTATTATTATTATTATTTATTAGATTTATATAGCGCCAACATATTACGCAGCGCTGTACAATAAATAAGGTTACAGACAATGATAACAGGGGTGACAGAACAATACAGGTAATAGACAATAGATACAATAATACAGGTAATAGCAAAAAGATACACAACACAATGCAGACAGTAGTACAATGCCAGATCATAAACTGGAGTGGTAGTGGTAACAAGTTCCAAATTCTGGGTAAAGTGCACACAGTCAAGTATAATACACAAGGGGAGAGGGCCCTGCCAAAGGAGGGCACAAAAGGAGGGGGTGCAGCAAGAAGTTATTGGCAGAAAGGATTAGGGCAGTGTTGAGTTAATGTAGGCCTCCTTGAAGAAGTGAGTTTTGAGTGCTTTTTTGAAGGTGTTGAAGGTGGGAGCGAGCCTGATGGGCAGTGGGAGAGAGTTCCACAGGATGGGGGCAGCTCTAGTGAAGTCCTGCAGTCGTGCTTGGGAGTGTGAGATGCGTGGGGTGGTTAGGAGGAGGTTGTTGGAGGAGCGAAGTGGGCGGCCAGGTGTATATCTGCTGACCAGGTCAGAGATGTAGCTTGGGCAGGACTTGTGTATGGATTTGTAGGCCAAACATAGGACCTTGAAGCTAATTCTGAAGTGAATTGGAAGCCAATGAAGGGATTTGCGTAGGGGAGTCATGGAGACAGAGCGGTGGGAGGAGTAGATGAGTCTGGCTGCTGCGTTCATGATGGATTGTAGGGGGGCTATGCGATTTTAAAGGGGGGCCTGACAGGAGGGAGTTGCAGTAGTCCAGGCGGGAAATGATGAGGGCATGGACAAGGAGTTTGGCAGTGTCAATATCTGTTGATGCTAATACTACATGGAGGTGGTAAAATTGGTCAGTAATTGGCCAATCATAATTCCAAGTGTGTGTGGAGCAGGCTAAATGGATATCTAGGAAAATGGAACCAAACTAAAGCTGTATACACTTGAAAGATTAATGAAAGATCACAGACCAATTTTACCACCTTCCATGTAGTATGAGAGCCATACTCTACACAGTCTATTCTACTGAGCTGAACTCCCCATCAGATGAAAATCTTTGCAAGATGCTGTACACATTAAAAAAATCAGTATTTGCAAAACATCAGTTCCTGCAAAATGCATTCATAGTCCATGATATCGGCAAATCTCCTACACACCTTGTTTAACAGACATTCATCTGCAGATCAAACAATCATCTACAGATCTGAAGATCCATCCTGGTGGATCTGATCTGCAGACGAATGTTTGTTAAATAAGGTGTGTATGAGATCTGCAGATATAGACTATGAATGCATTTTGCAGATACTGATCTTTTGCATGTGTACAGCATCTTTGTGTGCAGCACCTTGCAAAGATTTTTATGTGACGGGGAGTTCAGTTCAATAGAATAGACTGTGTAGAGTATGGCTCTCATACTACATGGAAGAGGGTAAAATCGGTCTGTGCTCTTTCATTAATCTTTCACGTGTGTACTTAGCTTAACCTCCTTGCTGGTTCAATTCCTCCGGCAAGGAGGCAGCGCAGGAGTTTTTTTTTTTTAAATCATGTAGCGAGCCGAGGGCTCGCTACATGATAGCCGCTGAGCGGCGGCATCCCCCCACCCACTCCGATCGCCTTCGGTGATCAGAGTATGCAGGAAATCCCATTGAGAACGGGATTTCCTGCAGGGCTTCCCCGGTCGCCATGGCGACGGGGCGGGATGACGTCACCGACGTCATGGACGTCGGGACGTCATGGGGAATCCCGATCCGCCCCTCAACGCTGCCTGGCACTGATTGGCCAGGCAGCGCAGGGGTCTGGGGCGGGGGGGAGCGGCTCGGCGCGGCGGATTGCGGCGGATCGGCGGCGATCGGAAGTTACAAGCAGCTAGCAAAGTGCTAGCTGCTTGTAACAAAAGAAAAAAATATGCAAATCGGCCCAGCGGGGCCTGAGCAATCCTCCTGCGCAGGTTACCCCGAACTGAGTTCGGGATAACCAGCAAGGAGGTTAAAGCCTGATACACACTTTGCATTATGATTGGCCACTGACCAATTTTACCACCTACATGTAGTATGAGAGTCAACAAATATTGAATACTATAAGCAAATTGTGTAGGTAAGCCCTCATACTACTTGGAGGAGGT
This sequence comes from Hyperolius riggenbachi, assembly GCF_040937935.1. NCBI lineage: Eukaryota > Metazoa > Chordata > Amphibia > Anura > Hyperoliidae > Hyperolius > Hyperolius riggenbachi. The sequence continues at coordinate 117,125,576 of NC_090653.1, read as the reverse complement.
AAACTTGGTCAGTGATTGACCAATCACTATTCAAAGTGTGGGCCAGATTTAAGGATGCGTACACACATTCAATTTTGATTCGCCAATGATTGCCTTATTTTACCAATTCCTTGTAGTATGAGAGCTTACCTACACAATGGGCCTGATTCACAAAGCGGTGCTAACAGTTAGCACGCTGGTGAAAAGCCCTTTATCACGCCTAAATTCAGTTTAGGCATGATAAGTTTAGGTGTGATAAATTTAGGTGTGATAAGTTTCACCGCAGATCGGTGGGGAGGGGGGACATTTCCCCTCCCTCCCTCACCTTGGGCTCTCCTTTCAGCGCTTTCCCTCCTGCAATCATTGATGGCAGCGGCGGTGGCAGGCTGAACACATACCTCCTTCTCGCCGGAGGTCTTCCGATCACTAAGTGCTTCATGTAACTTCCTGTGTAAAGCACTTAGTGATCGGAAGACCTCTGGCGAGAAGGAGGTATGTGTTCAGCCTGCCACCGCCGCTGCCACCAATGATTGCAGGAGGGAAAGCGCTGAGAGGAGAGCCCGAGGTGAGGGAGGGAGGGGAAATGTCCCCCCTCCCCACCGATCTGCGGCCATGCTCTCCTCTCATGCTGCGACCCCTCCTGCCCCACAACAGTCCCTGAGTGGGCCCTAGGGAGGTGGGGGCCCAGATTTTTTTTGCAGGGGGGCCCGGGGATTTCTAGGTATGCCCCTGCACACTTTTAATCATGATTGGCCAATCACTGACCAATTTTACCACCTCTCTCTCTCTCTCTCTCTCCCCCCACATGCACAGAAATACTCAAAATAACTTTGATATTACCTTTCTACCTACATTTTAGTTTTTATCTGATTGCTTAAAGAGACTCTGTAACATCAAAAACATCCCCTGGGGGGTACTCACCTCGGGGGGGGGGGGGGGGGGGGAACCTCGGGATCCTAATGAGGCTTCCCACGGGGGTCTCGCTGCAGCCCTCTCGCTGCAGCCCTCCTGCTGCAGCCCTCCAAACAGCCGGCGACAGACCCGACTGTCAATTCAATATTTCAATTTCAATATTTACCTTTGCTGGCTCCAGCGGGGGCGCTGTGGCTGCTTTCGGCTCCGAAGTAGACGGAAATACCTGATCTCCGTCGGGTCCGCTCTACTGCGCAGGCCCCGGAAACTTGTGCCTGTGCAGTAGAGCAGACCCGACGGCGTTCGGGTATTTCCGCCTACTTCGGAGCCGACAGCTGTCAGAGCGCCTGCGCTGGAGCCGGGAAGGTAAATATTGACGTCATCTTGTACGGAGGGCTGCAGCAAGACCCCTGAGGGATGGAGGACGGCGTGGGAAGCCTCATTAGGATCCTGAGGCTTCCTCACCCGAGGTGAGTCGTCCAGGGGACGTTTTGACGTTACAGATTCTCTTTAATGCTGAAAAGTTATTATTAGATAAGATGAAAAATGATCACCTGTGAGAAAACTCAGGAGAAAAAAAGATAATTAGATAAGGAATGATTTTAAATGCAAACACAGCATTTTTCCAAGCACTTTTTTTTTTTTTTTTACTAAATGCATGTTTAGTTGCTATGAGTTAAGTATAAACAGAAGAGGGGGATAAAAAGTTCTTGAAAAACCATATACTTATCACTACATGTCTACTTTCTATATCCAACTGATCTCCAGATCTATTATTAGGGCTGGTTGCAGAATCAAATGCTATTGAAACAGCACAGCAGAGACTTAAAGCAGTACTATACATTCACTAATATAAATATGCTTGCTGGCAAATTAAAGGTTGAGGTCTAAAAACCCTTTTCTACAAACAAAACAGCAGTTACATGTTTGTTATATTACTTTGTTTTCTTTTTTTCTCTTTCTTCCTTATTTTTTTGTTTTGTTTACATAAAATCACTACATGCAGCCTCTTAGAAAAGTATTTGTTTTTCATCAAAACAAGCTATTGGTGCTGGCGCATGCAGTTGTTTAAGGGCCCGTTTCCACTATCGCGAATCTGCATGAGTTTCCACTTGTCAGTTTTCCTGTGCATTTTTCTGTGCAGGATTTTTCTGCACGGCAGAGCCATCAGAATTCGCTTGCGTGTGGAATGCAGGCGAATCGCCGCTAATGTATGTAATAGGGAATTCTCATGCTGTTTTGGTATGCGAATTTTCATGCGAATTTGCATGCGAATTCGCATGAAATCAATGGAAGAGCACACCGGCATTGCCATGGTTAAATTCGCGTACATCTTCATCCATGCAAATTTTCATGCGAATTCGAACGAAAATTTGCATGCACACGTGTGCAAAATTCGCATCCGCATGCGAATTTTGCCGCAGCGATTTCGCAACGCAATAATGGAAACGGGCCCTAAAGCTTTGTATTGTTACATTGAGCAGCCCTTGCTTTTTATGCTTGTGGCTTGGCTAGAATGCATAAAAACAATGCCTAAGCATGTATATTTTTTGTATTGCATAAACAAGGAAAGTCAAATTAAGACACCAGGGGGGTCAGGCATGTTTCCAGTTCACTGTCTCTGCCACAGCTGATGTCAAAATTGTTTATGAAGCCATAACCTGCATTTGGATAAGATTTCTGTGTTAGTGGTTACATTAGTCCACATGTGTCAAACTCCAGGCCTGGAGGGCAAGATCCATGCCAGTGTTTAGGATAGACTGAGAAAAAATGGAATGTGTTCTACCTAATGGACCGCACCTTTCCTGATTCAGACCCATCAATTCATTTAAGCTGTATCAGAAATGTGTGAGGATCTCGGCCCTCGTAGGACCGGTTTGACATACCTACATTAGTCCGATATGCTATATATGATCATGCTGCATGCATTAAACAGTGTACTGTATATCAAGGGATTTTGAATGTGGTTGTTCAGTTGGACTGCATGCATACTAGATCCAAGACCAAAAAAGTTATAGTCAATAAACAAGAAGAGAGCGAGTGCACACCAGTGGCTATTGCTAAAGACTCCAGACAACAACTTCACAGTGGTGCATCATCCGGTTAAACAGGATTAATCACATATACTACACAGTAGAAAAAGATTCCAGGAGCAACCTACTGTATTCTTCTTACAAATATGTACATCTCTATTCTTCAACTTTGTAAAAAAAACAGCAGCAACAGCAATTTTGGTATTTGAAAAACACATACTTATTAGCACATGAAGGCTTCAGGAGGTGCGGATGAGGGTTGACGATAATTTTGCCCTGCTATCTGGGCTTTATCAAGACCAAAAAAGTTATAGATAAGATAGATAATTTGAAAGTGATTCATCTTTGCATTTGTGCATGCCAACACTATTTATTCTAAGTAAATGATATGTCTTACAATAACTTACTTGATGCAACATTTCTCAACTTAATATACACAAAACTCTTTTAAAAATGTAGTATTCATCAAATGTCACCTAATGTGGGTTACTGTCTTTCTAATGTGCATGCATGGAATGGGCCCAATAAACTGGCTGCCTACATTTTTGGCGTATGTGTTGGAAGCACAAACCAAGACCCATTACTTATAGGTCAGTTCATTTTGTCTAAGTTCCTTGTTTCTGGCACTACAGTACCGTATATTCATTTCCTCTCTGGCACCAAATTTGTCAGACATGAATGACAGATGAGCATAGCATGCGTGCTAGCATGTGGCAACAATTAGGGGACTAACCAGGGTATCTCCCTTTGATGCGTGATCCTCCCTCTCCTACCCCTTCAGCAGAGGTTGGCAGTAGGAAGCAACATGAAGCTGGGAGACAGTACATGCAATACAGGAGGTTAGCATCTATAAGTAGAAGCCAGGGAGCTCTGACACAACTGCAGGAATAGGGATGGGTGAGAGATACTTGACAGCATCACTTCCTTTTATTGATCTCCGCAAGGGAAAAAATGTGGAGCGGGACCACTGGATTGTTTACCTTACAATCTTTATTGCTGCTAATAATTTCTTAATAAGCTTACCTTTAAAAAAAATGGGTATTAAACATGGTTTGCTGCATTTGTATTTCGAGCACTGTCCATTCAATTTAATGGACCACACTTTTTAAATGTTGGTATTGGCTTCTTCAATTGTTCGCACAAACCCAGCTCTGGATCCTGATATCTCGCTTTGTCCTGAATGGTACATGTAGCATCCAAGATAGGCTAAACAAGGTTTCAAAATGCAACACAACTACTAAATGCTGGGAAGCACCACCGAAGGTTGCCAAATGCTTTTCTGCATGCTAACAGAAAAACATTTGAAGCATCTAACTAAGATGCCACTGGTTCAGACGCCTGTCTGAGCTACCAAGGAAAGCTATTAGGGTATGGGGAGTGGGGCACAAAACTAGGAAAATTTATAAGGGAGTGTAGGAAACCACTAGACTATGGAGAATGTTTGATGGCAGGGGTTGGAGCAAAGAGACCATTAGACAACCAGGGACAGCATACAAAATATCGAGGGGTGGGAGCACTAGACTATCAGGATAAAATAGATGCTAGGGGAAGATATAAATAATTGGAGGAAAATCACGAGATCACCACCAGGACACTCTAGAAGAAAGAGGAGGATTATAACAATGACAATACTGCTTAGTCACCTTCTATAAGCCCACATACTTTTAATATAACACCCCTACATAACAAAATAAGTAATAACACCTTCTACAAACTTTTCCCCCCTTGTTTAATTTATTTTCATTGCAGTGTATAATTCAAAATCAAATATTGTCACCATACAATAAAGCAGAAATACAATTTTAAGTTTTATGATAAATTGGATACATAGTCAAAATAATCTGTGTTTTTATCTACAGTAGCTTTTTTTTTATTTTGAAACAGTAATGAGAGGAAATGGAGAAAATGTATTTTTGCCAGTTGTTGTTCTTTTCCTAGAGTGAAACATGGACCCAAAGAAAGTTTAGTGTGTCCTGAAAAATATACTGTATATATTGCTAAGGTTGATAGATATGTAGTTATAAAGTTATTTCTGATTAAATAGAAATATAGCTAAAAGAGCTAAAACATCAAAACTGCTTTAGTCCATAAGGCAAAAACAGATCCAGGTGCAGAGTGGTTAATAAGGTTTCAGCATGTTATTGTTCTCTTCCTCTTATTTTATCTCCCTTTTATGGCTGCAGCTATTTCTCCCTTGCTTGCCATAGTTTAAAAAAATACCAGTTCTAAGATACTCTTAGACATTTTCAGAACATAACTCCATTCTTGTAAAGTCAATTTCTTCAATCTTTGCATGAATGGACTTTGAAGAGAAATGCTACAAAGTAAAGCAATGACTTGGGTCCTTGTCTTGGGGAGTATATAGTGCCAACAGCAGCTTTGACCTGATAAGCTTCATTTTACATGGCAGAGAAGGGTCAGGATGCCTTAACGCCCATTTCCACTATCGCGAATTTGCATGCGTTTTTTGCATGCGAATTCGCAAAGCAATACAAGTGAATGGGACTGTTTCCACTTGTCAGGATTCCTTTGCGTTTTTCTGTGCAGAAAAAATTCGCATTGGCAGAGCCATCAGAATTCGCATACAGCATACCGCTATGCGAATCGCATACAATGTATTTATTAGGAAATTTGCATGCGGTTTGGGTATGCAAATTTTCATGCTAATTTGCATGCGAATTTGCATAGAAACAATGGGAAATCACACCAGCACTGCCATGGTTAAATTCGCATACATCGTCATCCATGCAAATTTGCAAAAAAATGTGCATAGACCCGCATGCGAAATTCGCATCCGCATGCGAATATTTCCCGCAACGATTCCCACTGCACAAGTGGAAATGCAGCCTTAAGAGTAGAGCAAATGAGAGAGCAGAGGTGAAAAGGTGTTTAAATACATTAAATGCAGATGGGTCTCTTGATTCTAATAGAAATGGGATTGAAGATGAGTAGAGTGATGGGCAGAAGGATGGCAAAAACTTGTCTTCCTCATTGCTTGCATTGTATCATGTTGGATAAAATTGTCCTGTCAAGTGTCAACTTGAAGGAACCACCTGTTTGAAATTTCAGCTGCAGCTGAGTTGCAGAGTTCTTTAACCACCCTGGCGTTCTGATTAAATCGCCAGGGTGGCTGCGGGAGGGTTTTTTTTAAATAAAAAAAAAACTATTTCATGCAGCCAACTGAAAGTTGGCTGCATGAAAGCCCACTAGAGGGCGCTCCGGAGGCGATCTTCCGATCGCCTCCGGCGCCCAGAATAAACAAGGAAGGCCGCAATGAGCGGCCTTCCTTGTTTTGCTTATATCGTCGCCATAGCGACGAGCGGAGTGACGTCATCGACGTCAGCCGACGTCCTGACGTCAGCCGCCTCCGATCCAGCCCTTAGCGCTGGCCGGAACTTTTTGTTCCGGCTACGCTGGGCTCAGGCGGCTGGGGGGACCCTCTTTCGCCGCTGCTCGCGGCGAATCGCCGCAGAGCGGCGGCGATCAGGCAGCACACGCGGCTGGCAAAGTGCCAGCTGCGTGTGCTGCTTTTTATTTCATTCAAATCGGCCCAGCAGGGCCTGAGCGGCAGCCGCTGGCGGTGTTGGACGAGCTGAGCTCGTCCAGACCGCTCAGCTGGTTAAAGTCAAGTCTCTTTTTGAGGGAGTGTAATGATGCTCATTCACATTTAGCAAAATTGAAATTTCCGCATTTCCAATCAGAAATCGGAACTCCAATTTACCGCAACTCGGTAATCTTAGCCCAATCACAAAGCTCAAAAGCATTGGACCAATCAGAGATTGCAGAATTTTTCTGCAAAATTAAAATTTTTGACCAATCACAAGACTTTCAGTTTTTCCGATTCCCATTTTTCCGATTTTTTTTCTTCATGCTTTGCCTTTTCTGATGCAAAAAAATGACTAATAAAATACTCCTTGGAAAGTGGATAAATAAAAAATTGAAAATCGGGAAAACAGAAAAACTAAAATCAGAAAATCAGAATTTCTATAGAATAAGAAATGGGCATTTCTGACCATCTCTAGTGGAGTTTAGCCCCTTAAAATCAAATGCAAATAATTTTTTGTTATGTCAGAGCAAGGCAATAGTGCCCTTTAAGCTGCTGACTGAAGTTAAATTAGACGCTATAAGACAGTTAAGATTTTGTAAGGGCTCTTTCCTACTGAGTGTAGTTTGAATGGAATCACAAAATGCCTGTGATTCTTGAATTGCAAGGGTAGGTGGTTTAAAATAGGAATCACGGAAAGTATTTTCCATTTTCGTGGAATTAAATCTGATGTGAAGCGCAAACGCTTCCTGGCGTGATTTTACCTGTGATTGCACTTCAATGTTAAAAGATAAACGCATAATCACAAACACATATACAAAATTGATGAAAAATTGCAACTGCTTTTGTTTGTATTAGGCAATTGCTAGTGGAAAAGAACCCTAAAACAACATAACTCAAAATCAATAACCAAAGCCAAACAAATGTGATGACAATATGTAAAATGCAAGAAAGAGATTAATTGGACCGAGTTAATAATTCTGAGGTCAGACAGATTGAGGGATGGCCTAGCCACACAAGGGGATGTATACACAAAAATACATATAATTTTATGTTGCACTAAAAGCTCATATAAAATGTAATGAGCATTATGTAACCATGATTTATGCAAACAGCAGAAGCACTGTATGAAGCAGGTAATTTATGGCGCACTGCTAGACCTAAGAATTATGGAGCACAATACAGTCCAATTCTTATATTGTCAAAGCACCATCTGTATAATTTTGATGCATGCTATTTGCTGTCAGTATGATTTTGCCCGTGATATTTCCTGCGGGTATATTCTGGTATATTGGCTAAGCTGGTGCAAGAAGCTGCTCCATGGTATTTGTTGCATTTTGCCCCTCCTGCCTTCAAACCAGCACAGAATATGTTGCATGTCTTGCTGGTGGTCTAATCTGCCTTTGCTCCTCCTGCCTCCTGCCAGTTGCTTCCTAGCTCACAACTTACAAAGTGAGCTTGATGAAGCTAGGACCACTGCAGAGACTTGCCAAAGCTGCACAGTATTTGCTGCTGGTCTTTCCTGTGGTCTAATCTGCCTCTGCCCCTCTATCCCCCAAGCCATTGCACAATATTTTTGCCGGTGGTCTGACAGCCGCTACCCAGCTTTAAAAATTACAAAGAATGCTTAACGAAGCTTGGACCATGTGCTTGACAGCTCTTGGCTAGAGTTGAGCCAAAAATTGTGTAACTTCGTGTTTCCATAATTACGGATGCAAATTTTGTTGCTATGTCACAAATTAGTAATTTCGCCATTGCCATATAAAGAGTAATTCAGAATTCTGTAAGCAAAATTTCCATCACGTAATTTTGCATTTCAGTGCAAATTTGTGTTTAACACAACATTTCATACCTTTGTGTTTTCTATAGAAAAAGTATTTTAATTACGAAAATGGACTTAGTTTTTAATAGTAATTATGCAAATTTAAGTAATTACTAAACTCAAAGTCAGTCATTAATTGTAATTACTGATTGCAATTACTGATAATGCAAAGGGCCCTGCTTTAATTGTATCAGGAGTCTCTACCTGCAGCCACTTCTAAGACAAGTGCTCTTTGCCACGGTGCACTTAGCAGTCATGCATACCGAGACACTTGAATTTGGGCCCTGCAATATCTGGTAAGAGGCTCTACCTGCAGCCACTTCTAAGACAGGTGCTCTGTGTAAATGGGCACTTAGCAGTCATGCATGCTGAGACACTTGGTTTTGGCCTTGCAATATCTAATAATGCAAAGGTCCCAGCACGTGTTGTCACTTTAAATGTATCAAAAAGCTCTGGACTGGAACACAATTTCGAGAACGGATGAATGTCCACATTAAACATGAAATTTCTGATTAGTTTCTGTTATGAAAATGATCGTAATTAAAGGGAAGGTTCAAGCAAAATAAAAAAATGAGTTTTACTTACCTGGGGCTTCTACCAGCCCCATGCAGCCATCCTGTGCCCTCGTAGTCACTCACTGCTGCTCCAGTCCCCCGCTGGCAGCTTGCCGACCTCGGAGGTCGGCGGGACGCATTGCGTACATCTTTACGCATTTCCGCTAGTGCAGGAACATCAACACATACATTTTTACGCGTTATTGGTTTAATGCGTACATTTTTACGCATTGAACCAGTAACGCGTAAAAATGTATGTGTTGATGTTCCTGCACTAGCGGGAATGCGTAAAAATGTATGCAATGCATCCCGCCGACCTCCGAGGTCGGCAAGCTGCCAGTGGGGGACTGGAGCAGCAGTGAGTGACAATAAGGGCACAGGATGGCTGCATGGGGCTGGTAGAAGCCCCAGGTAAGTGAAACTCATTTTTTTTATTTTGCTTGGACATTCCCTTTAAGAAAAACGATCGTAATTACGAAATTCTGCATGAACACAAAATTTCGCATGATTTCATGAAATTACACACTTTTGATTATGGCCATAATCGTAATTTTTGCAAATTGCACAACATTTTGCATAATTGTACTTAGGTCATTACACTCATCACTACTCTTGGCTATATTCCTGTGCATCCTTCCCTCACCATAGACAAGAACATGTCTGTAGTGCATATCTGTACAGCACTCACTCTAACTACAGCTAAAAATAATTTTTGGGGTAGACTAAAGTTTAAAATGTGTTGACAGTTTTCATTATTATATTTTACTCTTACTGTAGTTTTTAAGAAATATGTATTTTTCTACATTGATTTTGTTCATCATTATCAGGTTTTGTTACTTGTGTAGAAGCAATTTAGGTGATAATAAAATAAATGAATACTTAGTACCAGTTTATTTGTGCATCCATAATGCATGAAAATGACAAGTGTCAATTTTTATTTATTGCCTAGAATATCTAGGTTTTGACACAGCTTTAAAACTTATGTTAATTTCCAACAAATCACCTAACCCCCTGTTGCTTAGATTTGTAGCCAATTTATGATAATGTGTATTTCTATCAAAAAACATTTCTTATTTTTGAGAGGCACATTTAGTTATCAAAAATGGTATAATATACTGTTCGTGTTTTCTTTAAACTGCTTTTTGATGTACAGTTATTTTAATACTTTAAAAGAGCTCAGACAAAGAGCAAACACGCTGCATTATTAACCAGTTAATGGCAAACTGACTTATTAAAAATGTCCTGTTTGACGCTGTTAACAGCAACAGGACGTTTTAATAAATCACCCGCTCGCGCCGCTGCTCCGCACGTGTGCTCGCCACTCCCGCCGGGCCACCGCGATCTGGGATTGGGGAAGAGGACAGTCCTCTACCCAATCCCAATGCGTGGAATGAATGGACGTGGCCGCCAACAGCGGCCACTTCCATTCATAAAACAGAAAAAAGTTACAGCATAGTTAAAAGTAAAAAAAAACAAATGATCACTTCCTATGACGGGAAAGTGTTCACCAGCGTCATCTTGTAGCCAAAAAGTAAAATTACACACACATTACAAATTACAGGCACATACATACACACACATATCACAATATTATCAACATTAATAACTTACACCCCCCAGCGCCCCCCTCCAAGAAAAAAAATTCAGTTTAAAAAAAACCATAAATAGTTGCCTTAGGGACTCAGCTTTTTTAATCTATATTTTATAAGGGAAAATGACTTTAACTTTATTACATAGGGGCTTGTAATTATAGACCGGACAAAAAAAGAAAACAAGACAGAAGAATAACACCTATATTTCAAAGTAATATATTGTCGCCATACATGTACAGTGCCTAGCACACAAATATCTATGCTTGCTGTGTTCCTTTTTCTTCTTTCTCTGCCTGTAAGAGTTAAATATCAGGTATGTAAGTGGCTGACTCAGTCCTGACTCAGACAGGAAGTGACTACAATGTGACCCTCACTGATAGGAAATTCCCCTTTTTATCTCTGTCCTGCTCTCAGAAGCCATTTTCTGCTAGAAAAGTGTTTTATAGTTGGAATTTCTTATCAGTGAGGGTCACACTGTAGTCACTTCCTGACTGAGTCAGGACTGAGTCAGCCACTTACATACTTTATATTTAACTATTTCAGACAGAGAAAGAAAAAAGGGAACACAGCATAGTTATTTGTGTGCTAGGCACTGTATATACACATGTCTACCTCATTACGTCACATGTCACTCTGGGCATCCTTTAAGCTTTAGAGGTAATGCTAACTGATTTGTGTGTGTGTGTGTGTGTGTGTGTGTGTGTGTGTGTGTGTGTGTGTGTGTGTGTGTGTGTTTGTGTTTCTTCTTTGGAAGAAAATAAAGTAATTGGCTTACTGTTCTGTAATACATGAAAGATTTAGATTTAGATTTCATTATTAGTCTTCAAGTCAGAAGGAAAAGGCTAAACTATTGTACTATTATTTGTTACAGAAACATTGGAATCTTTGTAACTATAACAAATGTGTTAAGCTAACAACCAGTGGCGGATCTAGAGGGTTGCAGGCATGGCTAGTGCTATGGGCGCCATGCCTGCCCCCATGCCTTTGCTCCCTCACTGTCTGCCTCCCCTCCTGGTTTGCTGACCCCTACCCAGCCCTCACACCACCGCTCCAACGCTGCCTGTCTCCCCTCCTGGCTGCGTCCCCTCCGCTGCATCTCCTCTAGCGTCCCCGCCGGCGTCATAGTAACAGACCACCTACTAAGATCAGTGGACAGCGAGAGCGCTCAAGCTACCCGCCGCCCGCTGTACTCCAATGCGGAAGTGACATCACTTCCTGCATTTGGAGTACAGCAGGCGGCGGGTAACGTGCGCCTGCTCTGTCCACTGATCTCAGTAGGTGGTCTGTTACTACGACCCAGGCGAGGATGCTAGTGGAGACGCAGCGGAGGGGACGCAGCCAGGAGGGGACTCAGCTATGGCAGCAGTGGGGGAGCGGCACGCACCGAGATACAGAAGGCAACCTGCACCCAGCCACAATTCACCCTGCCCCAGCCTTCACCCTGCGCCTAGCCACCATTCACCCTGCCCCAGCCTTCACCCTGCACCCAGCCACAATTCACCCTGCCCCAGCCTTCACCCTGCGCCTAACCACCATTCACCCTGCCCCAGCCTTCACCCTGCACCCAGCCACAATTCTCCCTGCCCCAGCCTTCACCCTGCACCCAGCCTTCACCCTGCACCCAGCCACCATTCACCCTGCCCCAGCCACCCTGCAGCAAGCCACCATTCACCCTGCCCCAGCCACCCTTCACCCAACCACCCTTCACCCTGCCCCAGCCACCATTCACCCTGCCCCAGCCTTCACCCTGCACCCAGCCACCCTTCTCCCTGCCACCATTCACCCTGCCCCAGTCACCCTGCACCCAACCACCCTTCACCCTGCCCCAGCCACCCTTCACCCTGCCCCAGCCACCCTTCACCCAGCCACCCTTCACCCTGCACCCAGCCACCCTTCACCTGCACCCAGCCACCCTTCACCCTGCACCCAGCCACCATTCACCCTGCCCCAGCCACCCTTCACCCTGCCCCAGCCACCCTGCACCCAGCCACCCTTCACCTTGCCCCAGCCACCCTTCACCCTGCACCCAGCCACCCTGCACTCAGCCACCCTTCACCCTGCACCCAGCCACCATTTGCCCTGCCCCAGCCATCCTGCTCTGCACCCAGCCACCATTCACCATGCCCCAGCCGTCTTGACCTGCACCCAGCCACCCTTCATCTAGTCACCCACCCTGCACTCTAACCCAGCCACCCTTCAACCTGCTCAAGCCACCTTTAAGGCAGACTCACCCTGACCCAGCCACCCTGCACCCACACTCACCCTACAGCCAGTCCCAATTACCCTGCATTCTGACCCAGCCACCCTGGCCTGCACCCAGAGCCACCCTGCACCCTGATCCAGCCACCCTGCAGCTGGACCCAGCCACCGAGACCCAGTCACCCTGCACCCTGATCCAGCCACCCTGCACCCAGACTCACCATGCAGCTGGTCCCAGTCACCCTGCAGCCTGACCCAGCCACCCTTTACCCAGACCCAGCCACCCTTTACCCAGACCCAGCCACCCTGCACCCAGACCCACCCTGCAGTTGGACCCATCCGCCCTGCCCCAGTCACCCTTCATCTAACCACCCTTCAAGGGAAAAAGGAGTGGGGGGGGGCACATTTTAAGTGTTTGCCATAGGCACCATATTACCCAGAGACACCTCTGCTATCCTACATAGAATCTTTAAAAATGCAAAAGAGTATAAAGACTGTTAGAGATGTCTACCTAATCAATACTTGTACACAAGCACAAATTTAGGGTTAAATACAATTATGGCTTACCCTCTAAAGTTAAAGAAGGATATACTAAAACATAACTTGTACTAAACTATTAAAATTTTAAGCACAAAGAAATCATTATTATAATGTGACTAAGTGAGTTCCTAATTAGCTTGATGGAGATCCCTATGAGGCAATGTTTGGGGTACAGTCCGGTAGTAGTGGTCCCCTCCCTATCATAATGCTAATAGAATACAACAGTGACCCTACACGTTTCACCTCCATATAGGAGGCTTTGTCAGTGGTGAAGAAAAGTATGATGTGCCAGGATGGAGAGTGCATGACAAAAAGAACATACACATATACAATTAAATCACAATGTAGCAGCAGTTTGGCCAGAGATGCAGTCACACTTCAGGTGAAACATGTAGGGTGTGTTTGGTAAATGTATATATGTGTGTATATATATATATATATATATATATATATATATATATATATATATATATATATATATATATATATATATATATATATATATGTAGCCTGGTTTTATCAAGTTGGGGTATAATATCAAAGCTGAGTTGGAAGAAAATAAATAGAAAATAATAGAAAAAGATAGGTAAAAGGGATACCATTTGTATCTTTTGCATGGAGGATTATGCCAAGCATAAGCATACACAATACAATCTGAGGGCTCACAAATGTCAATCAGTACATACATGCATATGGATTTTTTTTCTTTTCTAAACACTCTGCTTTAATTTTCCTGCTGGATTTTCATGATGGACATGTTTGGTCTATTATTATGTCTATTGAAATATTGACAGAAGCATCCTTTGCAACTAGGAATTAAGTAAGAGATACATAATGGACACATGATGGAACAGCATTAATTACAAATAAGGGTAATTAAAAAACACAGCAGTGTGAGACAGGCAATAATTTACTCTTACAATAGTAAACATACCTTGTGGCTTTTTAGCACTTCTGCAATGTATTATATAAACAAATAAATGAGAAGAATCAGCTGTTATCCTTCCTATACTGCCTGAAATAAAATAGAGCTGTCAGTTTCATATGGTAATACATAACAAACAAGCAGTGTCACTCTTTGCTGGTGTCAACAATTCCATCTCATTAATATTGATTAATAAAGAATAGTTATGTTTTTTTGCATGCATTTTTTCCTAAATTAATTATCCAGATGTCTCCAGGGCACTCTGATTAGCATATCTTGCACTTAAGATGTTTCTCTCAAGCTATGTAGACAAAGCAATTTTGTAATCCAATTCAGCACTGTTCTCTTTGACTGAACATCATGGTATGTACTACGGTTTTTGCTGAAGGCTCATTTCCATGCCCAGTGAACACTTGAGTGATCACATATCTTTGAATCTTCCTTTGTTACTCTTTAGCGCCCTTACTCTTCTCAAACTCATAAAAAAGAGATTAGTCACACTCCGAGTTCGGTGCAGAATTTTTATCCCCAACACTCTGAATGCTTGTCAGTGCCATCTGACAATACCCGACGGGCGCTTGTCTCATTCATGTCAGTGACAGGAGATTTGTTATGCTTGGAAATTACAGATATGCTACTGTTTGATTCTGACCATTTTCAAATTTTAAACCAAACACACACTCACAACCTAATGTACTATTTTCTGGGGTACTAAAGATCATCGGAGAATAAAGGTTTTCTTGCAGATCTGGTTTGTAGTTATTCAAAATAGTTTTATAAGTATCAAGAGTTTGCAATGCTCACCCTTGCTGAAAGGTGAGTGAGCAATGCAGCCATAGGATTGCAGCCATATCACACAAGATTCAACTAAGGGCTAGTGCACACCAAAAATCGCTAGAGTAATCAAAAAAGCTTGGCATTTTTTAAAGCTATTTTTATAAGTGATTCCCTGCATTTGCCTAGCAATGTTCTAGTTATGAATAGAATTTTTGGAGCATTTTGGTTTAGTGATTTATACTTCTTGTACACTTTGACCTGGAAGTGAACAGCTTTTGCAAAAAAGAAAAAAAAAAACTTTTTTAGAGTGTTTTTCCACTTTTCCTGTACTTTACACTAAGGAGTACGGCTAGTAGCATGACCCGTGGTACTTTAGTAGCATGACCACTACTACGGTAATGTGGGCGTTACCATAGTAGCGGCCGCACAACTGGAGTACCGCAGGTCACACTACTAGCGTATCTTGCAGTACTTACACACGGAAGTAACGATAATATTGCCATGCTTAATATTATTGTACACGGTAATATTACCGCTGTTTGATTAATCCTCCCTATTATCAGTAGTCCTACTCTACAGGCCATTGTGTGAAGGCATTGGCAGCTTACAATAATTGCCTGAAGGGTAGATCAAGTAACATTTGTAAACTTGCAGCTTCAGGTGTGTTTTAAAGCAGAGTTTCTGGTGCATGGTTGACCTGCAAAGATATAAAAGAATGCTTTCCAAGGCTCAACCTACCATACCAAAGTGGTGAATAATGATTTTGTGTTTTGGACATGTGATGAAAGTGATGGCCTGCAATATAACCATTTTAAGCAGGCTACATTGTACTTGCAAATAACATAAAAAAAATGTTCAGTGAGTAAAAAAAGATGCTGACCTTGACTAGGAATGAGCAGTGTTTCCTCTCATCAGACATAGCTGGATTTCTTCTACTCCCTCTAAGATATAAAAAGGTCATCTTGCTCAAAGGTTACTATTTTTTAAGTCACAGCCAATGTATCCGCAAAACGCTACATGCTTGACTTATTCTTGAAGACAACCACGGGTCATTGGTAGAAACCCCACAGGTCTAAACAAGATGTACAAAACATTACTTCTGTGAGTCACACTCCTTCAGTGTCTGTGACTTCAGATTGTGTGTTGTGAAATCTATCAGATGTGCCTCTCAAATCCTGTGCCATTGATTGTTACTGGTAGCAAAACCACTGTGAGATAAACAAGACCTTTTGCCTCATTTTACAGCTCATTCCATCACTCATTTCTATTTGTAATTTAGTCTTTTGCTGAAAGTTTTGCAGAGGTAATATAGGTCATTAGGAACTGAAAGAAGCGCAAACTGGCAAATTGGCTTATTACTAGACTCTGCTGGACAGTAATTAGATGTTATCAGTTTTCCGGGGAAAATCTAGTACATAAAATGATGTTGCTTTTCTGAAAAAAAGCATTTTGTAAAATAGTGAAAACTTTAAGTGTACCTGAGATGAATAAAACACAAGGATACAGTATATACTTACCCAAGCTTTCTTCAGCCCACTGTAGTTTGTTGTCTCCCTCAGTCAGCACTCAGTCTCATCCGTTCTCCTGCAGCCAGCTCTGGTAAAGGCCCTAAGTTCAGCAGGACTCCTGTGCATGTGCAACCCTCTTTGATCATTCTTTGGTGGCCAGGAGTGTTCTGCACTTGCACAGTTATAAGTCTTAACTAACTGCATAGGTGAAGAAAGCTCCCTGCCGCAGGAGCATGTCCAAGGAGTCATGCGGGCAGGACAGCAAATGTGTGTTATCCCTGTGTCCCTGATCCCCATGTGTCCATGACTACTGGGGCTGACTGTAATGCAGGGCATACATGACTCGATTTTGAGCCATTACTATGGCTTGATAGATCATTTCCAACATGTACAATCTCCCGCCCGATAGTTTCACTGCTCGATTCCGGATTGCAGTAAATACGGTATCGAGCGGCGAAACAGTCAAGCGGGATAATCGAGCAGCAAAATTGAGCCCTGTATGCCCAGCATTAGAGAACGAATGGGAGTGGACACACACCAAGGGAGGCCATGGACTACAGGGGGCTGAAGGTATCCCTAGGTAAGTATATGGCTTCAGCATGTATCATTGTAATGTGTTGTGTTGGTGGTATAATGGTTAGGATAGCAACCTACCATGTGGTAGGCCTGGGTTCGATTCCTGGCCAATGTGAGTTGGCTTTTGAAACCCTACAATTCCCTAAGCAAGCTCATTTTTCTCTTGGATATGTCATAATGGTACATGCTAGGCTGGCTTCAGCATGTAGCATTGTAGTGTGTTGTGTTGGTGGTATAATGGTTAGGATAGCAGCCTACAGAGCGATATGCCTGGGTTCTATTCCTGGCCAATGTGAGTTGGCTTTTGACATACTATAAATCCTTAAAGGGAAGGTTCAGGGAGGGTGGAGGAAAAATACAAATCAATTTCCACTTACCTGGGGCTTTCTCCAGCCCGTGGCAGGCAGGAGGTGCCCTCGCCGCCGCTCCGCAGGCTCCCGGTGGTCTCCGGTGGCCGACCCGACCTGGCCAGGCCGGCTGCCAGGTCGGGCTCTTCTGCGCTCCAAGTCCTGGTACTTCTGCGTCCCACGCCAGCGCTCTGACGTCATCGGACGTCCGCCGGGCTGTACTGCGCATGCGCAGTAGTTATGCGCATGCGCAGTACAGCCCGGCGGACATCCGATGACGTCAGAGCGCCGGCGTGGGACGCAAAAGTACCAGGACTTGGAGCGCAGAAGAGCCCGACCTGGCAGCCGGCCTGGCCAGGTCGGGTCGGCCACCGGAGACCACCGGGAGCCTGCGGAGCGGCGGCGAGGGCACCTCCTGCCTGCCACGGGCTGGAGGAAGCCCCAGGTAAGTGGAAATTGATTTTTATTTTTCCTCCACCCTCCCTGAACCTTTCCTTTAAGCAAGCTCATTTTTCTCTTGGATATGTCATAATGGTACATGCTAGGTTGGCTTCAGCATGTAGCATTGTAGTGTGTTGTGTTGGTGGTATAATGGTTAGGATAGCAGCCTACAGAGCGGTAGGCCTGGGTTCTATTCCTGGCCAATGTGAGTTGGCTTTTGACATACTACAAATCCTTAAGCAAGCTAATTTTTCTCTTGGATATATCATAATGGTACATGCTAGGCTGGCTTCAGCTTGTAGTGTTGGTGGTGGTATAATGGTTAGGATAGCAGCCTACCAAGCACTCAGACCTGAGTTCAATTCCTGGCCAAGGTATGTAAGCTGGCTTTTGAAATCCTACAATTCCCTGGAAGACAAGAGGAGGGAGTGAGAGAGGAGGGAGTAATATAAGGAATAACAATCAGCTAGGAACAAGCCTACAAGAGACTAACTAAGCTTTCCCTAGCAGAGTCTGTCAGCAGCGGTCCCTTAACTAATTGCTGTAGGCAAACGAGTGAGTAAAACGACAGGAGAACCTTGCCTTTTATAAGGGGGCGGGGCTCCAGCAGTGAGTGTAGTCTGTTTGGCAACAATGTGCCTGCTGACTGTGATGTAGAGGGTCAAAGTTGTGCTCAATGGAGCATTATGGGGGCAAATCGAACTTCCGTAAAAGTTCGCCTTCACAGGCGAATGCAAACCACCTAAAGTTCGTCTGAAACCGTTCGCGGGCGAACCGTTCGGGCCATCTCTATTCTTTATTGAGCTTTGTAACAGAAAAAATATTTTTGTCAGATGTACTGCTGTGAAAATTACAACTGGAATGTTATTGACAGGAGCTGCACAGAATGTTCAGAGTGGGGAAATTAAACAATGGTTGCAGTACAGCAAGTATAAGACAACATCAGTATAAACTTTGTTTACACTGTGCTCCACAGTGACCCTTACAGTAAGCATTCAGGCTTAATTGCAACTCTGACATTTCAAGTTAAAACCTTCAATGTAATTGTTCTCTAGGCTGTTGTATCTGTCAGTAGTAAAGTTAAACAGATGTATGGTTGTTTTACATACTGGGGAAAAGAAAAAAACCAAAAAACATCAACATTTATACTGCTTATCTTAAGGACAAGGACAGTTCTAAAGCTTGTTTATAGCAAAGCAAATACAAACAGTTACTAGTAAAATGTATTTATTGTTATATTGTGTTACTAGTATATTTTATCGCAAACCATGCAATACCTTGAGCATTGAGTGTGACATACACTACAAAAGATGACATTATTTATCATACTTAATGAATAAAGATGGCTGCCTCTACATTCCCTTCACCATCACCACATATTTTATTTAGAGAAAGCTTTAAGTGTTAGGGAATATACATAAATGCTGTTCAAAGCAGTTCTGCATCTTTATGTGCGGAGAGAGTTACGAAGCTATGTTCCACATCATGCTTTATGTGACACTGCCGCTTCCTCCTTGGAAGGAGGAAGCAGAATCAGAATCACTTTATTTTGTTCTGTACATTTATGTACCCAGAATTTTTTGTGGGTCACAAGGCTTTGGCAACAATACAAGGACAGCAGCAACAAACAATACTGACAGGCATTGCAGTTATACAGACAGACAATAATTTACAAGCTTGAGAATATGCAGATGGAAGATATGGAAGAGCAAAGGGTTATTTTGCTTGCATCGCATGCGGTGCTTAGGGTGCCCCAGACTAAAATGTGAAAGCTCCACAGGGTGGCGGTGCTAACTAAGCAAAGGGAGGCAGGAGTTCAGCAGGTGAACAGTCTGAGGGAAAAAGGTGCTTATGCATCTGGTAGTTCTGGAGTGGATGAACCTATACTGGCGACCCAGTGGATGGAGCTCAAAGAAGCAGATACCGGGGTGTGAGGGGTCCCGTGAGATCTTTGCAGCCCTTGTCCTCATCCTCGCAGTGTGGAGGAGATCTAGAGGTGGCAGGGCTAAACCAATTATCTTTTCTGCCTTATTGATCACTCTTTGGAGCTTATAGTTGTCTCTGGCGGTTCCGCTTGCATACCAAACAATAATGGATGAGCGGAGGATGGACTCTGGTAGTGGTGTAAAAGCTGGTCAGCAGGTCACGTGGCATACCAAATTTTTTCAGTTGGCCCAGGAAGAATAACCTTTGCTGAGCCCTCTTCTGAATTTTGGTAGTGTTCTGCCCCCATCTAAGGTGGTTTGTAATGGTTGTACTGAGGAACCGAACATCTGCTACCCTGGAAACCTTAGACCCACCGATAAGAGTGGAACGATGTCTCTGTAAGTCAATGATCAGTTCAACAGTTTGGTCGTATTGAGAACAAGCTTGTTATCCTTGTACCAGCCACAGATTCTCTCCATCTTGCTCCCTGATGCCACCTCTTCATTGCTGTCAATGAGGCCAATGATGGTAACTTAGTCAGCAAACTTGATGACCTTTTACAGAGTCATGTGAATTTCAGGGGATAAGTACATAATAGGCATATTCTGATACAATCATTGGCTCTCAGGAGGCACAGCAAGCCCCAGCAGCCAATTATAACAGATTCCATAACAAGCAGATTTAACCTTCCTGGCGGTATGATTATTTCCAGACTTCAGGGTCTTTTCAGCACATTTCAGACCCTAAAATCAGGAAAAAGTCATGCCTCCAGTATGCCTGCAGCAGCCTCAGCACTTACTAACCTTCCTGGAATCCAGCACTGCAATTTTCCCTCTGTCCTTCAGGTGGCACTGTAACGCTGTAGTGAGATCAGCAACGGCACTCTCACCAGAGTGATTCAGAGCCTCCAAGGACAGGAAGGAGAATGGCTGCCAGCATCTGGGTCCCCTGGGAGGTGAGTAAAAACACCCGCTATGCGCCATTGCTCTGGATTGAGCTCTTGGCAGCTAACCTGAGCATAGCTCGGGGTTACCGCCATGGAGGTGAAAGGGGAGAGGAGGGAGGGGGCTTCATCTTGTGCTGTCTATGTGATAGGAACTAGACAGAAAAAGACATAGAGAAGTGCATGCTTCACGGAGAGATAGCTGGTAGTTAGGTCTATTTTACCAACTGAGAACTGTGATTGATAGGATTTATTGTGTATTCAGAACTTTAAAGATTTACATAATTACATTTGTTAAAACTGTGAGTGCTTAGTTACAAGTTACAGCAAGGTACTTGTAGTCCTCCAGCTTGTTTTTTAGCTGTACACTGCACCTTGTACTGTGAGAAGAACCATCAGCTATAGCATTTCTTATCCTTGAGTGCAGAGTAACTTAGGTAGAACTTTGAGTAGAAATAGGTTAGACGCAGTACTACTGCAGGGGCCTATTGTCCCTTAACTAGCTGCATTGTACTATCAACATAAATAACTGTTATTCCTTTGGAGTTATTGTATGCGGCTTTAGTACATATTTACTTAAGGGGACCATTAACAATACAATTTTAGTAAACAATCGACTTTACAATTCAATAATTGTGATTAGACTGAAACAATAAAAAGAAATCAATCGGGACCATAAATGGGATATAAAATATAATTATTCTCATCATTTACCATACAATCTCTCCTCAAAATAGATCAATGAAATGATCAATAGAGATGGGCTGAACTATTCACCCGGCGAATGGTTCACAGCAAACAACAGGTGTTTGCGTTTGCCCCCTCAAGTGAATACGTGCTCTGTTCAATCCCGCCCCCTATACATTATAATGGAGCCAAACTTTGACTCCTCAATCCAGAGTCAATCAGCAGACACATGGCAGCCAATCAGCTATCCCTCCCACCTGGACCCCCCACCCCCACCTTTTAGAAAGTCAGCACAGAAGCTATTTTGCAGTCATGTGTTTGGCTTCTGTGCTAGGCAGATCAGGGAGAGATCAGGGAGAGTGTGCTGCTGACAGGGAGAGAATTAGGTAGGCCTGTGTTCTGTGTCCTCATTGCAGATTCTTGCTGCTATCACATTGTCTTAACAGCTAAGTCCTTCTTAGGGCTGTTACATTGTTTTTCTTACTTCTGTATTGCTGATGGTGTGCAAGGACATGTGCTCCAGGCCTGTGCTGGTTAGTGGCCAACTAGCGGAAGTGTTTACACAAATATGTAACCTCTCTCTGTTCTTGGGTGTAGTCCCCTCATGCCTTAAATCTACAACTATTGTGCCAGTCCCCCAAAAAATCCCAGGATAACCTGTCTTAATGATTACCGACCAGTTGCTCTAACCCCTGTCATTGCCAAGTGCTTTGAATGACTGGTAGCCACACAGATCAAGGCCTCCATCCCAGCAAATCTAGATCAACACTAGTTTGCTTACTGAACAAATAGATCAACAGACATCCTCCACCCTTACCCTGAGCACTGGCGTGCCACAGGGCTGTGTATTAAGCCCTCTCCTCTATGCACTTTTCACCCATGACTGCCAGCCTATCTATACCTCAAACATAATTGTTGAGTTTGCAGATGATACGACTGTCATTGAACCTGACTGCATGGTGCGACATTAACAACCTGTTAATAAATACAAAGAAGATCAAAGAAATTATTCTGGACTTTAAGACCACAAAAAGGACCACTCACCTACCGCTAATGATCAATGCAGAGGCTGTGGAGAGAGTTTCCAGCTTCAAAGTTTTGGGAGTCACCATTGCAGAGAACCTGTCCAGGGTGTTAGATTCTGTTCTAAATCACCTTGCTTCGACACCATCAACTTCTTCTAGTTGCGTCTCACAGACTGTGAGATAACTTGACTCTCAACACAGCAAGCAGGAGATAGACTTTTCTCAGGCTTCTTCAATGTTCACGGAGTTTATTCAAGAAACAGAAATACAGATAGATACAGATCATCATATCCTAGCCACGCCAATCTTCATGTTGCGTTACAAGCTTCTTGATTAGACTTCCTGCTGAAGTCAATCAGGTACTTCTTTCTAACCTATGTTCCACTAAAACTACCTATGTACAGCATACATTATATCAAATTACAGAAAGAAATGAACATACTTAGAGGTCCCAGTCAGCCTAGTGCGAAAGTAAGAAGCAGAGTGAGCTCCCATAGCTCACTCAGGTTTTAATACTGACTAGGAAAGAGTTAAATATGACATCATCTTTGCCATCCCCTAGATCAGAGTATTGGTGGACCCACTCGTGGTGTCATAATACACACCTACTCGATTAATATTCGATGAGGCATTTGACATACATACAGGAATGTGGATATTTACAAAACATGGTTGATGTTTATTGTTCTAGTGGCGGTACATGCCCAGGTCAGGGAGACCTGTGGCCTTGTCCATAGAACAGCTTCTTGGTATGTTCTAGTTCTGCTGACAGAACTGCAGATTTTCTCTCTAAGAGAAAATCCCCTTAAAGGGCAGGTCTGCTCCTCAAGCCTTTTTGACTAACTCAGTCCAAATAACTGAGGCCTACTTAAATTATAACAATCCCCCCTAAAAAGGCTTGACCCGCAGATCCCAGCTTCTGAACCTAACCGTACCTGGTTTCTTTCCTTTATGTTTCACTTTTCGATGTTCGTGCTCACACAACTTCTCTGCTCTCGGCGGTTATCCCTGGAAGAGAGAGAGCAAGACCTCTTGGTCTTCCTGTAACCAGGCTCTCTGGGGAGGCCCTACTTCTAAGTCCCTCTATGCCACATGCTCAGCATTTGCGTCACTTGCATATCACTCACAAACTTGCATGACCACAGAAAAGTGAAACTCGTTTGTTTGTTACTCAATGAAGCAGTGCCAGGTGCCTTCTAAAAGAGCGCCTTTATACAATCAGCTCCATCACCGGTCCATCACCGGTACTACTAAACCTATACCCGTAACCCTGTATATCCCTTAATTTAAAAATATTGGTTCATGAGATTGTTTATGAGGCACCAATCTCTTGACCAGGTTAATTTGTTTTACAGTATGTAATTTTAACACGCAACCTCACCTGGATAATGATGCCTAAAGTTGTCATCCCCATCCAGACGACCAGTGGTGTAGGAAGAACTGCAGAGGCCCAGTCCGAGTGTCCCTGGAACATCACCGGCAGGGATGCTCAAATTCGGATTCGGAAGATACCCGGATAGTTGCAATCTGGATATCTCCCAGTAATGCTGTGCGGGCTGGGCGGGGGGGTCAAGCTTACCTCTTTGACGTCTTCTTCGCTTGTCCCTCAGCGCCTCCCACGATGCGGTCCACGCGCATCACGTGACTACAAACGCTTCCTCCTTCAACCCGGAAGGAGGAAGTGTTTTTAGTCACGTGACCGCCGCGTGGACCGCATCATGGGAGGCGCCGAGGGACGAGCGAAGAAGACGTCAGAGAGGTAAGCTTGACCCCCCCCCGCCCAGCCCGCACAGCATTACTGGGAGATATCCGGATTGCAACTATCCGGGTATCTTCCGAATCCGAATTTGAGCATCCCTAATCACCGGAAACCTTTTCCACCAGGTCAGACTGGAACTCACCTGCTTATTTTTGTGTTCTACCTCGTTAAGATCACCGGGATCATGGTGAAATCTTACCTCTAACTTAGTGTACTGTTTGTTTAACCATTGTTTCAAAGTGTGGTCGTCTTGGATCAACCCCTGTTTCCCTTTGTCCCATGTCGTGTTATCTTTTAGGACGGGAACTACCCGTGAAACTTTGACCTTAAGAGTTCTCTTAACAATTTGAGAAATAACGTCATCAAACCTGGATGACTGGATCCATATGGGATCTCCGCTCACCCAATATGTTCCCCTTGACAGATCCCCCTTATTGGAACAATTATGAACATGTACCTTGAATGTGTCCTTTGACATGATGCTAAAAAAACAAACCTTTCCTTCAGCCACCAGAACTATCGGCTTGGCTTCAGGGTGGATCTTTTGAATGGTAGCCTCGCATTCTGCGTTATTGAGCCTGCAGGCTTCTTCACTAAATTTGACTTGCCCCGGCAAACACAGGTACCTCTGTGAGAATTGCCCGCATGAGGACAACTCTACTCGTTTCACCTCCCCGTCTAGCACCAAAAAAGTTTGACCTCTCAGGTCATGGTGTAAGACATGTGTTGAGGTGGGAACTAAGGAAGTGGCGGTGCCTAAAGGAATGTTGCACCGTTTCCATTTGTTCACCTAAACATCTTGAAGCTTCCATGCAAAAGATCCTTCTCCAGAAAAATTGATATACCTCCCCTTGTCCAATCTCAGTTGGACAGGATCTTTAAGCATCTCCCTGACAAAATATGTCCCCAACTGTCCTGATTGGACCTCTTCCCCCCTTATGTCCTGAGGCACCATATGTACCAGAGGTTGGGAAGACTGTACTCTCTGCAATCTTTCAATTAAGAGTACCTCTTCACTTACCCAACTAGCATGAGGATAAGCGGCTGCATATGGACTGTGTAATATCGTCCCCTGTTGTGACCCGTGTAGTGTGGATGGGGCTCCCTGTGTTGGCTTTCCCTCCTCCGGGACCGCTCTCCCCACCCTCTTTGTCACCTGGAAATGTGGCTCGATCTCGATTTTTACTTCTTGTTTCGAGAACCACCACCCCTCGGCTTTCCAGCCTTTACGTGTGTATAGTTGTTTCAGGGGCACTCTCTGTTGGTAGTTCCAGAGTGTGATGTTGTCCCCCGCATCTCTCCAGCAGGAGAATTGACGCCTCCTGCTCGTTCCTCTCCAATCTGGAACCATCTCACTCTGCATAACCAAGACAAGGTACCCCTGAATCACACACTCCACCTTTTGCATATACCCATTGTACTGCAATGTACCTTTTAACAAAACTTTGGATCGGTGCATCGATTCTGGGAGTGTGGCATTCAATAGCAGATTTACACTGCCATTCAATTCCCACTGCCAGCACACCTGACCCTTCAGACCTTTCACCCACCTTGTGCCATGAAATTTGTTTTCACCTGGCACAAGTGCTCTTTTCCTCCGTCCCTGCATGGTCCATCTGTGCCAAGCGGAGGGAGGTGTGAAAGGATTAGTAACATTAACATGCTTGGGCCTTGCATTCTCATTAACCCCTTATTATACATGTGAATGTCCTCTCTTCGTTCTCCTTGGACGAAACGGCAACCTAGGATCACCATCAGCACGGTACTCTTCATTTTAAAAGCACCGCCTTGGGAAAGAAAAACATTAGCAATTTGCACTATGCTTTGCTCAGTCAGTTTTTTTAGAAGTTTTCCGATCTCAGGAATCTCGTGTTTTAGTCTCTTTCCAATTTCAGGAATCTCGTGTTTTAGTCTCTTTCCAATTTCAAGAATCTCGTGTTTTAGTCTCTTTCCAATTTCAGGAATCTCGCTGTTCTCCAACCTCAGATTGGCATCTGGAACCTTTCGCTTATCCGACTGACATCTCCATCTTTGCTGCCAGCACTGCAGCTGTCTCGAGTCCATATTGCCAAACTCCTGAAATCGAAATACAAACAAATCAATTCTTATTAATGATTTGGGATTCGCCCTGCGGCTTGTACTCTGTACACTTTAAATTGATCAATATATACCGTAATTAATCTCGTTGCTTTATGGTTCTCATGAACTCTGTTTACTCTTTTTGGTAGATTGGAGTTAAACCTCTCTCCCCTACCTAAGTACTATCCGAAGTACTTACCTGTGTAAAATATGCTCCCGCGGACTTCACCTTTGGAAGCTCTCACCTCATTGCAAGCTCCCTCCACATCCCCCCCTATCTGTACATGCGCGGCCGTCGCATGCACAGATTACGGATGCCACACCTGTTGTTGCTTTGCAGGTGAGCCTGCAATGCTCTTACTCATCATCGCATTTACTTATCTAGAACCTCATTGCGATACCAGCTCTGCTAGAATGCCAATGCTTTAGCTCTAACTGGGAAACCACAACAACGCCTCTACTTTTTGAGAAAACTAAGGAGCGCTAACATCCCACAGAAGTTGCTGGGTAATTTTTACAGATGCACTATAGAAAGTGTTCTGATCAATTGCATGATGGCCTGATACAACAGTTGCACCAAGGCTACTAGAGAAGCCCTGCAGTGAGTTGTTAAAACAGCAGAAGTCATTACCGGCACTGAGCTACCATCACTGGAACTCTTGTATAATACTTGCAGCGTAAGAAGGGCCAAAAATATTATCAAGGACAACACTCACCCTGGAAATGCCTTGTTTGAGCTCCTTCCATCAGGTAAACATTTTAGATCAATCCGAACACACATTAACAGACTGAAAAACAGCTTTTTCCCATCCGCCATACACGTGATGAACTCTGAATTCTCTCTGAAATAATTAACACTGTGTACAAATTGTTTAAATATCTGTAATACCTGGAATACTTGTATAATTTCTTCTCTTCCTACCTTTGTTACTATCACTATGTTCCCTATATGAACCGAGAGGTTGTCATGAAAAGTAATTTTGTTGTGTTAAACAATGACAATAAAGTGCTGGAATCTTGCTCTGTGTCCAGTGCACAAGTTACTGTATCTGTTGGTGACAGGTCCTAGTAGTGCACCAATCAAAACCCAATCCTTCACCGTCCACCACTACTGGCATCTAGTATCCACTATTACCCCCTGTATAAGGCCTCAGTGCAGAATCAGTGTTTTTTTTTTCTTTGGTCACTTAACTGTCATTGAACTGCCTCAGCCTGACCATAGAGCTGGAAAACCACAATCACCTGCACCCCCATGATTGTGCGCTTAAGCACAGCGACCACTACACAATACTACACAAAGATTGCCTCTGAGAAGACTAACATTTATGTCCTGGAGGTGTCAACTAGTAAAAACAAAGATATGCTCACCTGACGTAATCAAAAGGTCTTTGCGGTTATTTGAGGACTGTGGTGCATTAAATGCGGCGTTTGGTCTGTCAGTTTGAAGCTGCATAACCCTTACACTACCTGATGGACGTGTACACATGTCAGATGCTTTAAAGTACTTTATTCCACCAATTTAGGATTGTAATGTGATTTCTGCATTTTAGAGATTAAAACACGACTCTGCGTTATTTACATAATTTTTGGAGGGACTTTTGTCATGGATTCCCCTCTGGCATGCCCCTATCCAGGTGTTGGTCCCCTTGAAACAACTTTTCCATCACTTTTGTGGCCAGAAACAGTCCCTGTAGGTTTTAGAATTATCCTGCCCATTGAAGTCTATGGAGATTCACCAGATTTTCCTGTTCACAAATCTTTGCGGAGATTCACCTGTTCGGTCTTCCATTAATGATCACCCAATCGATAGTTTTGTTGTTGATTGGCACCATCAACACTACCAATCCAATTGATCCAAAGGTTAATCATTTGCTAATTTCATTACTGGTCTTTTGAACTTTTTCCCCCCCATTTTCACCATTCTCCTACACATACTGTACTGAGCAAATCCCTCTGAAAATGCTGCAGTGAAAATTTGCGGAATGATCGGAAGTTCAAGGAAATTTTTGCCAGAGGCATTCTAGCTTATCCCTATTGTCCATATTAGGTGCGTAGGGAGAATCTGGGAGGGGAGACCAGATACTAGATGCTAGCTATGACAGTGCAGATTTTTAGGAGAAAAAAAAAATAGGGGAGGAAGTTATATCAGGATTGGCTTCAGTCAAAGGGATCAAAATGGCAAATGCCAGGGACAGAATTCTCTTTATTTACTATATAACATTCATTGAAATCAAACCGTGGACAGTAGAATACATCTGTTATATAAGTAGAACAAGTAGCTATCTACTTATATATGTGTTTTTTTTCCTGGCATAGTATGGCTGACCCTGCTGCTTTAAGGACATGTCTATGAACATAAACTTATATAAAACTTTGAACATGTACAGCAAATGACATTTTTTAATGTCTAAAGATACAGCATCGTATTAATAAAGAACAAATGGGATATTTGAGGCACTGACATCATGTCACTCATTTCACATTTCAAGATGAAAAGATTAGACTGCTGTATCTTTGTTTCCTTTATGATTCATAGTCATAAAGTGAACACACTGTGCAGCCAGTGTTTTACACTTCAGACATTTAATTCCTATTTCAGTAAAGACTTCCTGCGGTTACCTAAAATGATCCCTTTTGACCCTTTAGAATTTTATGAAGGTTGCGGGCGACATAAAATAAGTAGATATTTCATTGACTGCAATTTAAAATGTATTTCAGTAGAAAAATGTAAATTGTAAATGCATTTCCTGTAGTTATGCAGTATATCACAAATTTAGCAAACGTGTACCCGTCTTTTCAGGTCATTTGGCATCCCACATGATTGAGGGCAGACACCCTTCATTATCTTTCAAATTTGGTACAATAAAGCACATTATTTTTAACCTGTGTGCACCACACAAAACAAATAACAGGAAATAAAACCATGTGTGTCCTCCCCTCAAATTTCCCCTTGTGCTGATTGAATCAGCACACACACAGGTGCCAATGCTTAAAAAAAGTAACTGGCCAAGAAGGATGAGTAGGAGGCAAATACTCATCTCCTCCCCCACAATGCATGTGTTGAAGGACCAAAAAAATTGGTTCCTCCAAATATCTGCACGTCCCATAAAGGAAGTGAGTGCAGGTGTGATGTACCTGGTATGGAGGGGACTGCAGTGTTGAGGATAGCAACTCTTGCGACTTATTAACTGTTGCCCCTGGAGTTGTAACAGGGATCAGCAGTGAATAAGTGGCAGGAGCGCTTGCAGAACCCCCAGCTTGATGAATAGGCATGTGACCAGGCAGGTGAAGAAGCGCTCCCACGGGCAGGTGCTGCAGACCTTCAGCAACCAGCAGGTGCAGGAATGGATTTAGAGTTGGCAATAATAAATTCTCTCACACAGACCGGGTTCAGCAGCAGATCAGGTTCTCATACAAGTTTAAAGCAAACTTGAAGCGAAACTAAACTTCTGATACAATGAATTGTATTTGTAGTACAGTTAAGAAATAAAACATTTGTAGCAAAGAAACGATTTTTATATTGTTTTGCAGTACAGGAAGAGTTAAAAAAAAACTCCCGTTATCTATGCAAAAGAGCCTCTCTGAGCTCTTCGGCTACAGCCCTGTTTTCTGAAGCACTTAAACAGCCAATAAACAGTGAGAGACAGATTGAGATAAGGTTTTACTGCAGGAAAGTTCAAAGGGTCATGATTACTGCCTTGTTTTATATCTCTTTAAATCTGCAATTGTTCAGAAGGATGCAATGTTATATATATAGATATCACATGTCTAATTCTAACTAGCTTATCACTACACAGTGACACAGAAAAATTCCATGCTTAAAGAGAACTTGAGATGAAAGGGATATGGAGGCTGCCATATTTAGTTCATTTTAAACAATACCAGTTGCCTGGCAGTCCTCCTGAATCCTGTGCCTCTAATATTTTTAGCCATAGATCCTGAACAAGCATGCAGGAGATCAGGTACTCTGACTTAGCTGACTGAGGTTTTACTGGATTAGCCATATGCTTGTTCCAGGGTTTTGAAATATGGAAGCCTCCATATCCCTCTCACCTCGGATTCCCTTTTAAAACAGAGTTGGACATTTAATGAAACATTTGTGGCTTTGTGTAATGTGTGTAAACTGGAAAACTCTCTCCTACATACTGTAAGCTATCCCCCTTGAGGGATTAAACATATCATTTGCATGTTGGGCCTCTATATTTTTCTAGTACAAGTTTATGCTTTACAAACCCAATCCATTTCTGATGGACCTGAAATGGTCTCTCCATGGACCATATCTTATTTACTTTTCTCCAAGGAGATATTTTCAAAACGTTTCAGTAAAACACCTTTAAAAGCTCCCACCATGGAAGAAAATACTTTGTAGTAGTTTTTCAATTGCTAAGTGCTGAAAAGTTATTTTCGTATGAGATGAAAAATGACTGGAAAAACATGGAAAACACTGAGAAATCCACCCTGTGTGTGTACAGAGGATAGCCTGTCTTATTCTACCTTATCTACAAGTAATGAGCAAATGTAAATCTAGGCTGTCTAAACTGTGCCACAGTGTGCTCAAGTTCTGTGCAAATATGAAATCACAAAAGGTTAACCCTTTCTGTACTCCCAGGAAACCAGGAAGTAAAAACTTCAGGCTCTCTGTTGGAATTCGGTAAGTTGTAATAAAGACATGTTTTTCTTTAAATGTTATTATTAGAGCAGAGAGGAAGTTCTGAGTTTAGGTCTACTTTTAAGAGAAAACATTCATTGGATAAAGGCCAATGTGTTCATTTCTGGGTTAAACATTAAAGTGGAACTAAACCCATGATTACAAAAAGAACTATTGCTTGGGTATTACTTGGGTTTAAACATAAATAAACATCAGAATCTTTTTAATTTGTCAAAGAGCTATTCATGCAGCTGTATGACTGTCAGAACAATAAACCATTCTGTAACTATTGCAATTGGAGTGGATGGGGTCCTAATGAATATTTATTTATAATAGTGGGGTACATTGTATCAAAAAGGATGTATGCAGGTCCTTGTTTTATCCTAAATACTGAATTTAAAAATAGTCTCTCAGAGATCTCAAAGTGATACAATAGTCTATTTTGGGACCTAGGCCATGCTTTAATTAGCAAGTCAGCTATGACCAATAAGACCCTTTGTTTACATCAAAAATGGAAACTGGGAAACTTTACGCACCTCGAAATATCCACCTCTGTGTATAAAAAGGCACTCATTAGACAATAAGCACTGCTCTTAGGGCAGCGAGTGCTTGTTGTGATTGTTTTTGATCACACCATCTAGTTTATAATGTATATACTGGGAAGAGAAAATATACTTTTATTTTTCTTCAATATTAACATTTCTCTTCCCACCAGTGTCTAGGGCAGGATAGAAGATCAGACGGTGTTTGCTAAGAAAAGATCAGAACCCGCAGACAGAAATTTTATACATGACTGAAGTGAAGAGACTTTGATCAATTTTATTTTTCATTTGCATAGTTACTTTTAATGAAGGTACAATGGGGTGTATTGTACAGTGATGCCATTTTTACTGAGCATTTTTGTTTTTAAAAGAATATGTATTATAATTAGCTTGATGACCTGTAATAATTAAAGAGGACATCCATAGTAAAAATCAAAATCCTGCAACGTCCCTGTATAATAAAAAAGTTATATTTACCTGAGCAGCCTTGTCCCGCATCACTGAACTTCTGGCACCTGGCCCGCCTCCCCTCTCTCCTTGGAAAAAAACGGCAAGCCATTTACTGCAGTAAATAGCTTGGTGTTTTTTGTCAGAGGAGAGAGGGGAGGCGGGGTCACGTGCTGGAAGTCGAGTGATGCGAGGTCTTCAGGATGGCTTCTCGGGAAAAGGCTGCTCAGGTAAATATAACTGTTTTTATACAGGGACGTCGCAGGATTTAGATTTTTACTATGGAGGTCTGCTTTAAATGCCGTAATACTTAAATATCTGGAACTCATCTGCGTAATAAACAGGCATGTTAACTTACTCTCACCTCATTTGAACTGAAAAATAAGGTTTTAGGAGTTATTGCAGTGGGGGGTTTTGGGTCAGAGAGCAGGACCCCCTTCCTCTTGTTGTGCCATACTGTCAACATTCTGCTCCCATCATCGCATGTACTGTATTTCCCCTATAGATATTGCTATTGGACTAGACAAAAATGGCCATCTAAGTTAACATTTACAGATATATTATTCTCCAGTAGCCTTTTTCCTTTAGTCACAAAATGATTTTATGGGACTGCAGAACATGTGATTGCAAGCGGAGGGGGAGGCAGAGGAAGTGTCAGTGTGGCACAAATTGGAGGGGATCCTGCTCTCAATCCCTCCTCCTCAACAGATGTGGCATCAGGGGGAGGAAGAGAGTAAAAAAAAAAAAACATAAAACATGTTGTGTCTATGGGCTTGTTCTCCAGGCTCCAAACACACTCGGGCCCCATACATCAGGCTTCCCCCTGTGATCCCTTGATGGCGGCTCTTCACTTCACATTCATTGATCTTTGCTGCTTTTTGCAGTATAGCATGGTTCTGTCACCAACCTCTTATTTACCATTACACTCCATTGCTACTTATTTCTGCCACTTTCTTGCCTGTTATGATTGAGTTCTATTAAACAAAATGTGACTCAGAATAGCAGGTATCAGAAATGTTGTCAATTATAAATTTGCACATATACCTGAACCTTTCTGCACCTGAATGGGCACAGGCATTCTAGTCTAGTCCATTCTAAAACGAATACTGGTTTAGCCCAACTACAATTTCACTAACCACATTCTATGTATTAACAGATCACTATCATGACAAATTGTAAAATTTAAAATACATTGGTACACATACATAAAGATTTACATTTGTCCTTGACTTAAAATGGACCATAAATATATTTTTCCTGTATCACACTGACTTACAATAGGTAGTACAAATCTGATTTGGTTCTGGACCAGTCTATCTCCTCATGGAGGATTTTCAAGCATTTACTGAATGGCAGTTGCTTAGTCCAATTATCAATATAGAAGTCAGTGATTAGGTAGGTCACCAGCATCTTTGTATAGATCTTTTCTAGAACGTATTAAGAATAAAAAAAAAAATACTGAGAATCCTCGACGAGAAGATGGTCTAGTCCAAAAACCTTTCAAAACTGTCAGAATTTTACTACCTACTATAAGTGACAATAACATAAAAAAAAGGAAAAAAAAGAACAAACATAATTTAGAGTGTATTTTATTCTGGGA
Organism: Hyperolius riggenbachi; assembly: GCF_040937935.1. NCBI lineage: Eukaryota > Metazoa > Chordata > Amphibia > Anura > Hyperoliidae > Hyperolius > Hyperolius riggenbachi. The sequence continues at coordinate 117,092,171 of NC_090653.1, read as the reverse complement.
GAAATTAAAGAGGAATTGTATTGAAATTAACATAATGAATAAAATTGCTTATTGTTACAATATTCATTTATAGATGATTTAGCTAGTGTTTGCCCATTGTAAAGTCTTCCCTCTCTCTGATTTTATATTCTGAAATGTATCACTGGTGGTGACAGTGTTAATGCTGACAGATGATGTGTATGTAATGTTCATTACTGAGAGTTCTACACACAGGGAGCCATATGCAATTCACTTTTTCAGTTTTCTCCTAGGAGATAATTTTTAATCTTCAAATTAAAATAACTTTCCAGGACTTTTAAACTAAAAATGTACCAAAAAGTAAATGAAAAAGGACTATGAAAATTATTTAGAGCATTTTCTTGCTTTCTGATGGCTTTAAGAGACTCAGAGATGAAGAAAGGGGCCATTTTTTTACTTTCCTGGAGCCTCTCCCAGCCCCATAAGCATGGATGCGTCCCTCGCTGCCCTCCCGCAATCCTCCCGCAGTCCTCATGAAATCCTCAGTTCAGCCACAATCAACCCCTGGTACTCGGCTCGGTCTGACTGAGTGATGTCAGCAGGGGCCTGTTGCGCTTGCGCAGAAAATCAGCGCATGCACAGAAGGTCACCCATGTACATCATTGAGGCGAATACCGAAGAAGATTTCGGCTTAACAGAGGCACGAGGGAGGGCGGAGAGGGACACATCCGTGCTTATGGGTCTGGAGGAAGCCCCAGGTAAGTAAAAAAACAGTGTATTTAAAAATATCTTCTAGGACAAAAGTCAGGAGAAAAAGTGAATTTCTTGTAGGAAAGGGAGTATCGGCTACTGATTGGAATGAAGTTCAATCCTGGATTAGAGTTCCCTTTTAACATAGTACATATAAATGTTTAAATGTATTTTAAATTTCACACTTTTCACAATAGTGGCCCTTTAAGGCTAAACTGCGTAAAGAACACAGAAAGTAGATATCGCCTTAAATGTACTTCCTTTGCTTTTAGAAACTCAAGATTGTAGAACATTATTTTCTCTTTACAAAAGTATGGCCAGTAGAATAAAGCTGCAAAAGATAATATGCATATTGTTTTTTTGCTTCAAATTCTGATTTTCTGTTTGTCTAGATGTATTGGAATATGCTTCACTCATCACATGTACGTCAGTCCGTATCTAGATAAGTATGCCTTAAATGTATTATATTGCAGTTCTATATAGTGACTATATATATAGATCTAATGGTGAAGCTGTTCGTTCCTTACCATTCCGCACAGTAAATCAGATGCCTTCTCCACTAGAAAGCTGCCCTACACAACTAAGGGTCGTGCCCCATAAAAAATCCTTCATGGTGGCTTGAAGCGAAGAAAGGTTATCTTGGTAAATGAGGTTCACTACGGGATTGTGAGGTTTTGAACTTTGTTTAACCATGCAGTAATGAAAGGATTCTCCGATAGAGATTCTCTAGCGTTTGAAATGGCATATGATTCATGGATATGATACTGCAAAAGAGATTGTTCTCGGTATTAGCTATATAAAGTGAGTTAACTGAAATAGGTTATGGAAGTCTTATGATCTCCTATTGCTCCCACGCACACAATGATTTGATTGTAGGAAAGCTAGGAGGTTGATTGTACACAGATGAGATTGCGTGAGTGCTCCCACTACATGTATAAAAGTAGTAAATCTGTCACTTTTCTAGAAAAACAAACCAAGACAAAAGACCATATGCTATTATCAAATCTAATGCTGCAATAGAAACAACATTATAGCAAAAGCAATAATAGAGTATAAATGTCATCTTCTTCTGCAACATGACAGAGAGCACTGGAAAATGGTAATAACATTTCTTTCTGACAAAATGAGAAAAACATAAATACATTCTGCATCGAAACAAAATATGATTACTGATAAGTGTTGTTTACATGTTCAACTTTTTGCTAAAATTACTATCCTCATATACCTGGCAAACATCAATTACATCTTAATCTGTACAGGAACTGGCATTAAAATGTTAGTGTAATTATACATAAAAGTGGTTAAAATGTCACAACATGAGACTTGGATCAATAGTGTAATATGCTTGCACCATTGATGTAGCACATTTTTAAAGACTAATATCCCCCCCCCCTTCCCCCCAGGCTATCTCCTATCTTCATGTAAGAGCTGAGGTGTAGGTAATGACCATGATTTGAGCAGGGAGGATTAAAGTGCAGAGGAAGATTTATTGACTAGGTACAGGAGAGGGAACATTTTAAATACATACTTTTTAAAAGGGATTTTCTACATCCTGCTTAGAAGTTATAGGAAGCCAAAGTAAAGAAAAGAACACACTATTCAACCCTCATGCTAAATAATTGTATCCAATTGCAAAAGCATTGGTGGCATAATCATAGTCGCTTGATCAATATTTCAATCGATTTCTGTTTGAAATCAGTCCAATGAATTGAAGATTGGAAACATCTCGGTAGGAAAGGCTCGATCAGATGTGTGGAAGAAATGGCTTTCGATATTGAAACTACCGACGGGCATGATGGACCTATGGCCCATGTCTCCCCCCCCCCCCAAGTGCCGTAGCCACCCCCCATGCCCATACTCTGTGTTTTAAAGTCTTCCCTCTCCACTGGCGCAACTCCTGGCATCCTGTGGTGTCTACCATCACCACAAGTACCTTTACCATATGGCATTGGTACAGGTGTGAAGTCCCTACACATGCTGAGTCACGTAGTACCAGCATTCTTGGTGAAACCAGAACTGTAGAGGGTCAGAAGTTGCCCAGGCATGGAGGAGGACACTTTATACTTGGTGGGCCTGGCAGGTGGTGGGCAAAGACAATTTCTAACAGACTTTATGGTGAAATTGCTGGGCAGTGTATGGGTAGGCAATAGATCCCTCTCTGATCAGATTGAATCAGAAAGGGATTTAAAGGTTGATATGGCTATACAGATGTATGGCCAGCTTTTACTGAATATACTGAGGGTGATCTACCAGACCAACATCTTCCACCAAAATTCGGTTACACAACAAATTATTATTATTGATTTATAATTAGAGTTGGGCCGAACCTCCGATTTTAGGTTCGCGAACCGGGTTCGCGAACTTTCGCGGAAGGTTCGGTTCGCGTTAAAGTTCGCGAACCGCAATAGACTTCAATAGGGATGCGAACTTTGAAAAAAAAAAAATTATGCTGGCCACAAAAGTGATGGAAAAGATGTTTCAAGGGGTCTAACACCTGGAGGGGGGCATGGCGGAGTGGGATAGATGCCAAAAGTCCCCGGGAAAAATCTGGATTTGACGCAAAGCAGCGTTTTAAGGGCAGAAATCACATTGAATGCTAAATGACAGGCCTAAAGTGCTTTAAAACATCTTGCATGTGTATACATCAATCAGGTAGTGTAATTAAGGTACTGCTTCACACTGACACACCAAACTGTTCACTGAACAGAACAGGTATGCAGTGGCGGGTTCACTGAACAGGTATGCAGTGGCAGGATCAATGAACAGGTATGCAGTGGCAGGATCAATGAACAGGTATGCACTGGCAGGATCACTGAACAGGTATGCAGTGGCAGGATCAATGAACAGGTATGCACTGGCAGGATCACTGAACAGGTATGCAGTGGCAGGATCAATGAACAGGTATGCACTGGCAGGATCACTGAACAGGTATGCAGTGGCAGGATCAATGAACAGGTATGCACTGGCAGGATCACTGAACAGGTATGCAGTGGCAGGATCAATGAACAGGTATGCAGTGGCAGGATCACTGAACAGGTATGCAGTGGCAGGATCACAGTAAAGGTATGCAGTGGGCTGAGGGCTCACTGAACAGAACAGGTATGCAGCCAGGAAGAAGTTAAGCCTAACTAATCTTTCCCTATGAGAGACTGCAGCAGCTCGCCCTACTCTCACTAATGCAGGCACACGAGTGGCCATAACGGCCGCCGCTGCCTGCCTTATATAAGGGGGGGTGGGGCTCCAGGGGCTAGTGTAGCCTAATTGGCTACACTGGGCCTGCTGACTGTGATGTAGAGGGTCAAAGTTGACCCTCAGGTGCATTATGGGGCGAACCGATTTTTTGCGAACTTTTGCCGCAAAACGTTCGCGTGCGACACCCGCACGCGAACCACCTAAGTTCGCGCGAACCACGTTCGCCGGCGAACCGTTCGGCCCAACTCTATTTATAATGTGCCAGCATATTTTGTGGCTCCCTAAATATTTGGCAACATCTTTCACTCTTGAAAACAAAAATATTTCCAATGAAAATGTGAGGCAAAAAAAAGAGTGTTACACTGTAGAATATAGAATATGTGTTTTTATGGGTCCACTAGCAAAAATTCTTATGCTTTAACCTCCTTAGTGGTAATACTGAGTCAGGCTTGGGGCATAAATCTGCAACTCATATTGGTAATCCCGAGTTATATGCAGGAGCTACTGGAGATCTTTCTGTGGTATGTTTTTTTTTCTTCTTGTTTTAAGGGTCTCCTGTGACACCCACTGTCTTCCTTTATTAATTAATTATTCTGATCAGCTTATATACTGATCAGGATGATTAATTAATAGTGCAGACAGTGCAGTGTGGCAGAGCTCAGTGATGCACATTGTAACATGCTGCTGGATTCTGTTAGCTGATGTCTGTAGTGGGGGGGGGGGGGGGGGGGGGGGCGGCAGAAACAGGCACTGTGTGAGTGAGCTCTGGACAATTTAGATCAGAAGATTATTTGTGGGATGCATGCTTCCTGGTCTCCCCTCTCTTTCCCTCCCATCATGTGGCTTCCTCTCTCTGATGGGCTCTGCATCTCCAGGCAGAGGGTTATGGTGGCAGGCTTTCTCTCAACATGTCCCTGCCTAATATAACTGGTGATATCTCCTCTTGCTCTATTTCCGCATTGTCTGTCTCCCCCGTACATCTTCAATTTCCCCCCTCTCGCTCTCTCTTTCCTGATCCCCTCTTATATTTAGAGATGTCGCGAACCTCCGATTTTCGGTTCGCGAACCGGGTTCGCGAACTTCTGCAGAAGGTTCGGTTCGCGAAAAAGTTCGCGAACCGCAATAGACTTCAATGGGGAGGCGAACTTTGAAAAATAGAAAAAATTATGCTGGCCACAAAAGTGATGGAAAAGATGTTTCAAGGGGTCTAACACCTGGAGGTGGGCATGGCGGAGTGGGATACATGCCAAAAGTCCCGGGGAAAAATCTGGATGTGACGCAAAGCAGCGTTTTAAGGGCAGAAATCACATTGAATGCTAAATTGCAGGCCTAAAGTACTTTAAAACATCTTGCATTTGTATACATCAATCAGGGAGTGTAATTAGAGTACTGCTTCACACTGACACAACAAAATCACTGTGTAACGCACCGCAAACAGCTGTTTGTGTAGTGACGGCCATGCTGGACTACTGCGCAACATGGCGAGATTGCTCTTCCTCACTCAGTGATGTCAGGTAATGTGTGACTTCCTTCTCAACTTTCCATGGCATTGTTAAAAAGCTTACGTTTTGTTTTTAAATTATATTTTCTACTTGCTGTGTACTTGTTCAGTACCGCTACAATGAGAATCCTGTGGAGGCGGGCAAGTCTGCCATTGTGACCCCGGGTAATGACCGGGGAATGAGGGGTTTGAATCCGGTGTGGAGCTTGAGCAACGGCTACCACTACACATCCAAGGAGGGCAGCGGGCAGGCATGCACGCCCGCCCGCCCCCAGGTAGTGACAAAAAATAACAATACAGGAGGAGGACTTTCGAGGCCCTGCTGTGTATTTGAAATGAATGTACTTTAAATCCTTTAACGAGAACCAGTTATGGTGGGCAAAGATGACACCACATTACTTTCACAAGAATCATATGAAGGCGGGCAAGTCTGCCATTTGTGACCCCGGGTAATGGCCGGGGAATGAGGGATGGAATCCGGTGTGGAGCCTGAGAAACGACTACCACTACACATCCAAGGAGGGCAGCAGGCAGGCATGCACGCCCGCCCCGAGGTAGTGACCAAAAATAACAATACAGGAGGCGGACTTTCGAGGCCCTGCTGTGTATTTGAAATGAATTAACTTTAAATCCTTTAACGGGAATCCATTATGGAGGGCAAGTCTGCCATTGTCACTGCGGGGAATAAAGGTTGGATTCCGGCCCGAAGTGGGAGCCTGCTGAGACCCATGCTGTAGCTGCCCTGACCGTGCTTTGCAGACCAGGCATCTGTGGTCAGATGGACCCTTGAGCCAGCGGAAGACAAACCAAGTCGAAAGCATATGCCAAGAATGTTTTACGGAGGGCACGTTTTTTTGCCCTTTTTTTACATTTTTTGAAAATGATAGATGGTTGTATTTTTAAATTGTTTGAAAGTTTAGATGGTTGTATTTTTAAATTGTTTGAAAGTTTAGATGGTTGTATTTTTAAATTGTTTGAAAGTTTAGATGGTTGTATTTTTAAATTGTTTAAAAGTGTATCCATTCTTCCTCCCCCCAGCCACGAACAATACCATGGGAACGTGGAGCAGCAGAAGCCCCCTGTGACGGCTGCCGCGGTTGTTCTCCGCGGCTTCGCTTTTGAGGGGTGCTGCTTTTCCTCAGGTGTTCTTGCCATAGCTGTTTGTGCCTTCTCTCCAGGTGCCTTCGTAAAGCACTTGTCCCTATGTGACAGTTGGCCTTTCCAAGGCTCAATTTTTGCTGGCAGAGACAACAGATGGCTTTGCTCCGATCTGAGACACACATGTTAAAAAATTTCCAAACCGCTGAGCCCCCCTGGGCTGATGGCGCTACGGTGGCATCAGCAGCTGAGGTTGAAGGGCATGTTGGCTGTCTGGCCATAGCGGGCGATACATGGCGCCGGACACTGCCCCCAGCTGTTTCTGAGGACGAGCTTCCTCTTGTATTGCGTTCCGGAGTTGGAGCCTGATCAACAGCTACCACCACACATCCAGGCAAGGAGGGAGGCAGGCAGGCATGCACGCCCGCCCCGAGGTAGTGACCAAAAAATAACAATACAGGACTCAGGAGGACCTTTTGCGGCCCTAATTGAAATTAATTAACTTTAAATCCTTTAACGGGAATCTGCTATGGAGGGCAAGTCTGCCATTGTCACCGCAGGGAATGAAGGTTGGATTCCGGCCCGAAGTGGGAGCCTGCTGAGACCCATGCTGTAGCTGCCCTGACCGTGCTTTGCAGACCAGGCATCTGTGGTTAGATGGACCCTTGAGCCAGCGGAAGACAAACCAAGTCGAAAACATTTGCCAAGAATGTTTTATGGAGGGCAAGTTTTTTTGCCCTTTTTTAAATTTTTTTGAAAGTTTAGATGGTTGTATTTTTAAATTGTTTAAAAGTGTATCCATTCAAGTGCAAGTTATGCACTGACTGCCAGGTATAATGTGCAGTCACAGATGCAGTGAAAGGTATGCAGTGACTGCAAACAGCCGTTTGTGTAGTGACGGCCATGCTGGACTGGTGCGCACCATGACGAGAGTGCAGGTGATGGTGGCTTTTCAGCCCATATGCTCGCCCGGCTGATGTAGCTGAATGACAGAACAGCGACTGTCCAGCTGATCAAATTTAGTCTGACCACAATGAAGCAACGACCTTATTATCTTTTGTGTGCCACCCCCACCCGAGACACTCAAATAGCCGGCGGTCATTGCTTCATTGTGATGCGCAAGCCCCTTCACCGCGGCAAGGTAATGATCATAAAGGGGGATGGGCACATGTACGCGCACCAGAAAATTTAGTGTAGCGGCTGCTGCTAGCAGCGGCCTTAAAAATTCAGGAATCCGCCCAGAGTCCTGGACCCTGTTGGTAGTGGCGGAGAAGGCAGTCAAGCGGCCTGCAGGCAGAGATGCTGTGTGTGGGGACTGACTTAGTCTTCGGTCATGCAGTAGCCCTCCGTGATCAATTCCTCATTCATTTTGATAAAGGTCAGGTACTGAACACTGTTGTGACTTAGGCGACTTCTCTTCTCAGTAACTATGCCTCCAGCTGCACTGAAGGTCCTTTCTGACAGGACGCTTGCGGCAGGGCAAGAGAGAAGTTGTATGGCAAATTGGGACAGCTCTGGCCACAGGTCAAGCCTGCGCAACCAGTAGTCCAAGGGTTCATCGTCGCTTTTCGCAGAGTCTACATCCACACTCAAGGCCAGGTAGTCGGCTACCTGCCGGTCCAGGCGTTGGTGGAGGGTGGATCCGGAAGGACTATGGCGAGGAGTTGGACTAAAGAACGTCCGCATGTCCGACATCACCCTGAGATAGCTGGAGCGTCCTGTTCTTGCATGCGTGGACTTGGGAGGAGGAGGGTTACTGCCAGTGGTACCTTGATTGCGTTGTGCAGCCACATCACCCTTAAATGCATTGTAAAGCATCATCGACAGCTTGTTCTGCAAGTGCTGCATCGTTTCCGCCTTTTGTTGAGTTGCTAAGAGGTCCGCCACTTTGTGCCTGTACCGAGGGTCTAGTAGCGTGGCCACCCAGTACAGGTCATTCGTCTTGAGTTTTTTGATACGGGGGTCCCTCAACAGGCTGGACAACATGAAAGAGGACATCTGCACAAAGCTGGATGCAGACGTACTCTCCATCTCCTCTTGCTCTTCCTCGGTGACGGGACGCAACTCCTCTTCCTCCCCCCAGCCACGAACAATACCACGGGAATGTGGAGCAGCAGAAGCCCCCTGTGATGGCTGCCGCGGTTGTTCTCCTTCCGCCGCCTCTTCCTCCTCCACAGAAACACCTTCCTCATCATCACCATCATCAGAGTCTGACTCCTCTCCTTCCCCACACGACTCCTCTTCTTCCTCCTCCTCCCCCCTCTGTGCTACCCGCCGGTGTTGTGGAAACATCGGGTTCGTGTGTCAATGGCTCCCACGACTCCTGCTACCCTAACTCTTCTTGTTCACGCTCCTCCACAGCTGTATCCACCACTCTACGCACGGCACGCTCCAGGAAGTAGGTGTAGGGGATCAAGTCGCTGATGGTGCCCTCATCGCGACTCACCAGTTTGGTCACCTCCTCAAAGGGCTCCATGACCCTGCATGCATTTCGCATCAGTGTCCAGTTGTTGGGCCACAACATCCCCATCCTCCCAGATTGTGTCCTTGTACTGTAATGATACAGGTACTGGGTGACGGCTTTCTCCTGGTCTAGCAGGCGAGAGAACATCAGCAGGGTGGAATTCCAGCGAGTCGGGCTATCGCAAATCAGGCGTCTCACCGGCAAGTTGATTCTACGCTGAATCTCCGCAAAGCGTGCCATGGCCTTGTAAGAACGCCTCAAATGCCCACACAACTTCCTGGACTGCTTCAGGACGTCCTCTAAGCCTGGGTACTTGGACACAAATCTTTACACGACCAGATTAAGCACATGTGCCATGCAGAGTATGTGTGTCAGCTTTCCCAAATTCAACGCAGCAATGAGATTGCTGCCGTTGTCACACACCACGTTGCCGATCTCACGCTTGTGCGGGGTCAGCCATTGCTCCACCTGTTTGTTAAGAGCAGCCAGGAGAGCTGCTCCAGTGTGACTCTCCGCTTTCAGGCAAGACATGTCTAACACTGCATGACACCGTCGCACCTGGCATGCAGCATAGGCCCTGGGGTGCTGAGGCTGTGTAGCTGGAGAGAAGATGGCGGCACCAGCCAAGGAGGAGAAGGAGGAGGATGACGACAGCGAAGCGGTGATAGCGGGTGGAGAGGAGGTGGCTGGTGGCCTGCCTGCAAGCCGTGGAGGTGTGACAAGTTGGTCCTCTGCGTAGCCACATACTCCCTGCTTGCTGCCATCGGTCACCAGGTTGACCCAATGGGCTGTGTATGTAATGTAGTGGCCCTGCCCGTGCTTGGCAGACCAGGCATCCGTGGTCAGGTGGACCCTTGACCCAACGCTGTGTGCCAGAGATGACACCACTTGCCTCTCAACTGCATGGTACAGTTTGGGTGTAGCCTTTTGTGCAAAATAATTGCGGCCTGGTATCTTCCACTGCGGTGTACCAATGGCCACAAACTTACGGAAAGCCTCTGACTCCACCAGCTTGTATGGTAATAGCTGGCGAGCTAATAGTTCCGCCACGCCAGCTGTCAGACGCCGGGCAAGAGGGTGACTGGCAGACATTTGCTTCTTCCGCTCAAATACTTCCTTCACGGACAGCTGGGTACTGCTGTGGGCAGAGGAGAAGGAACCGCTGAAGGGAAGAGGCGGTGTGGAGGAGGGTGGCTGTGAAGGTGCAAGGGAGAAAGTGGATGAAGACGATGCACCTGAAGGAGGAAGAGGAGCAGGAGGGTGGCTTGTCTTTTGAGGGGTGCTGCTTTTCCTCAGGTGTTCTTGCCATAGCTGTTTGTGCCTTCTCTCCAGGTGCCTTCGTAAGGCACTTGTCCCTACGTGAGAGTTGGCCTTTCCACGGCTCAATTTTTGCTGGCAGAGACAACAGATGGCTTTTCTCCAATCTGAGACACACACGTGAAAAAATTTCCAAACCGCTGAGCCCCCCTGGGGTGATGGCGCTACGGTGGCATCAGCAGCTGATGTTGAAGGGCATGTTGGCTGGCTGGCCATAGCTGGTGATACATGGCGCCGGACACTGCCCCCAGCTGTTTCTGAGGACGAGCTCCCTCTGCTTCTATCAAGGAGTCGTCTCCTCCTACTCCTCTCTGACTCCTCCTCTGAACTGTCCCCCTGGTCATCTCCTCTACCGGGAACATATGTGGTATCCGTATAATCGTCATCATAATCCTCCTGGCCAGCTGCGCTTTCCTCAGACACCTCCTCAAGTACACCAACTTCAGGTGGTCCACCATCATCCCCATCCACACACGTTACGTCCATACTATCGCCACCTAACTCAGACGTATGAGGTGGTGTACCTGCGCCTTCTTGTTGTTGTTGCAGTAGTGGCTGGGAATCAGTGATTTCACCACCACCACCAAATAACTCCTGCAAAGTGTCAAATGCAGCGGATGTGGTGCTTGTTGTAGCGCTGGTGACTGCGGGAGATGAGGTGTTCTGTGTTAAATACTCAAGCACCTCCTCACGATTTTGGGAAGTGATGGCACGTGCCTTCTTCTGAGCACTGTATTTTGGGGCAGGTCCGCACGAAATCACAGCAACACCACCTCGCACAGCCACAGACCTGCCGGTGCCTGGTGGCCTTCCTCAGGGTCTGCCTCTACCTCTTCCTCTACCTGGTTTGTCCATTTTGTCCATCTCGGGGGTATGCTAGCTATATGCAGTGAGGTGGGTTCTCACTCAACACAACAGGTAGTTAGATGCAGTGAGCTGGGTTCACTGAACACAACAGGTAGTTAGATGCAGTGAGCTGGGTTTACTGAACAGTAAAGGTACTTAAGATGCAGTGAGGTGGGTTCTCACTCAACACAACAGGTAGTTATATGCAGTGAGCTGGGTTCACTCAACACAATGCTAGGTATATGCAGTGATGAGGTGGGTTAAGTAAACACAACAGGTACTGGGTAGTTATATGCAGTGAGCTGGGTTCACTCAACACAACGCTAGGTATATGCAATGATGAGGTGGGTTAAGTAAACACAACAGGTACTGGGTAGTTAGATGCAGTGAGCTGTGTTCACTGAACAGTAAAGGTACTTAAGATGCAGTGAGGTGGGTTCTCACTCAACACAACAGGTAGTTAGATGCAGTGAGGTGGCCAGGTGGGTTCTCACTCAACACAACAGGTAGTTAGATGCAGTGAGCTGGGTTCACTCAACACAACGCTAGGTATATGCAGTGATGAGGTGGGTTAAGTAAACACAACAGGTAATGGGTAGTTAGATGCAGTGAGCTGGGTTCACTGAACAGTAAAGGTACTTAAGATGCAGTGAGGTGGGTTCTCACTCAACACAACAGGTAGTTAGATGCAGTGAGGTGGCCAGGTGGGTTCTCACTCAACACAACAGGTAGTTAGATGCAGTGAGCTGGGTTCACTGAACAGTAAAGGTACTTAAGATGCAGTGAGGTGGGTTCTCACTCAACACAACAAGTCGTTAGATGCAGTGAGGTGGCCAGGTAGGTTCACACTCAACACAACAGGTAGTTAGATGCAGTGAGCTGGGTTCACTCAACACAACGCTAGGTATATGCAGTGATGAGGTGGGTTAAGTAAACACAACAGGTACTGGGTAGTTAGATGCAGTGAGCTGGGTTCACTGAACAGTAAAGGTACTTAAGATGCAGTGAGGTGGGTTCTCACTCAACACAACAGGTAGTTAGATGCAGTGAGGTGGCCAGGTGGGTTCTAACTCAACACAACAGGTAGTTAGATGCAGTGAGCTGGGTTCACTTAACACAACGCTAGGTATATGCAGTGATGAGGTGGGTTAGGTAAACACAGCAGGTACTGGGTAGTTAGATGCAGTGAGCTGGGTTCACTGAACAGTGAAGGTACTTAAGATGCAGTGAGGTGGGTTCACACTCAACACAACAGGTAGTTATATGCAGTGAGCTGGGTTCACTCAACACAACGCTAGGTATATGCAGTGATGAGGTGGGTTAAGTAAACACAACAGGTACTGGGGTATATGCAGTACTGGGTAGTACAATGTGCAGCTCCCTGTCACACACACAGGTAGTCACTGAATGTGCTGGGCTGCTGGCAGTGGCACACACAATATCAATTAGCAAGGCTGTGCATGCAACAAAAGTGTCAGTTTGACACACAGAAAAAAAATGTACAGGATGAGCTCTGAAAAGAGCTGTTGCTGGGTGCTTTAAAAGCAATAATAATCAGTCAGGAGCAAGCAAAGCAGCCTAGAACCTAACTAATCTGTCCCTAGGAGAAAAAGTCTGCAGCAGCTGTCGCTTTCCTCTCTCTAGCAGGCACACGAGTGAGGCTAATGGCCGCCGGACCCTGCCTTATATAAGGGGGGGGTGGGGCTCCAGGGCTTAGTGTAGCCTGAATGGCTACAATGTGCCTGCTGACTGTGATGCAGAGGGTCAAAGTTGACCCTCATAGTGCATGATGGGGCGAATCGAACTTCCGCAAAAGTTCGCTTGGTCCAGGCGAACGCGAACCCCCAAAGTTCGCCTGGAACCGTTCGCCGGCGAATCGTTCGCTACATCTCTACTTATATTTCCCTTATCGGTACTTCTGGCTTTCACATGTCTCTATGTCTTACATACCACTGACAACTTCTGCAGCACTGTACAGAGTACATAGTCATGTCACTGACTGTCCTCAGAGGAGTTCACAATCTAATCCTACCATAGTCATAGTCTAATGTCCTACCATATTATTATGATGTATTTATATAGCACTGACATCTCCTGCAGCACATTACAGAGTACATAGTCATGTCGCTGACTGTCCTCAGAGGAGCTCACAATTGAATCCTACCATAGTCATAGTATAATGTGCTACCATATTATTATTTTGTATTTATATAGCACTGACATCTTCTGCAGCACTGTACAGAGTACATAGTCATGTCACTGACTGTCCTCAGAGGAGCTCACAATCTAATCCTGTCATAGTCTAATGTCCTACCGTATTATTATGTAAATATATAGCACTGACATCTTCTGCAGCACAGTACAGAGTACATAGTCATGCCACTGTTATCCCTTTTCCCATAAATGGACATAGCTGGAGATAGTAGGCCTTGGGCAGTAAAACATACAACTTTGGTCCTGGCGGTGGTTTTATTTATTAAGAAAAGGGGTGTGGCTTGTGCTGAGGGGCGGGGTTTAGGGCACTAGAACTTCTGTGACTACAGGCTCCTGGGCTGTAAATCCGGCCCTGGCTACCATACTGATTCATCTGTGCATGTAGATGAAAAGTTACATCTTCTCTATATCTACTCTATATATTCTCTATATATACAGTAAATGAAACATAGTTCTAGTGTATTCAGCATTAGATTTCATAACTTAACTTAGTAAATCAGGTCAAATTAGAACCGTGGAATCAGCACAAAACCTTTTTTTTCCAGTATTGTATGCAGCAACAGAATGCTAATGCTGAACTTCAAAAACAGGGCCACATCTGTCTTTGGAAGATTTTTGCCATTAGAATGACAACACAGGAGTCTAATAGAGCCTGGCGGAAAGGTTCTGTAAATTAAACACAATTATACACTGATTTGGAAGTTGATTGCAATTATACCCACAGGCCACATCTGCAGTTCAGGTGTTCTACAATGCATGACAGATCTTTGTGGGATGATGACAGAGACTGAGAGTAGCCACATATAGATGAAAGCTGTCTGATATTATTACATATTAGATTAATGGCACTGCTTTGTTTTATTGGGATTCATTTGCTCATTGTGATCAAGCAATTGTTTTATACCTTAACAGTTCTTGCGGCATAAGACAACATTAGATTTATTGCTTTTAATTTTGCGTATTTACAATTTCTTGTGAAACAAGTAATGCATTTTTTTCTTGAGTTTAAATAGTGATAGCAAAAAAAAAAGTAAAATAAATAATACTTATCCCATGAAAGGTAGGCTCCCTACCCGGGGGCCGCACCATCAAAAACAGGCCTACAGGGATTACCGGGTTAGAACACGGTAATCACTATCTGGCAACAAGCCAAGCAGGAAGTGACCCTCACTATCTGTGGCTGAATCAATGCTGTGCGCGGAAGAGTATTGCTAAAAAACTCTTCTGTGCACCGGAAGTCATTTAAGTCTATGGCGACACATGTTTTTTCTAATTGACCACCGCAGTTTTATGCATCATGCATAAAACTGCGGTGGTCAATTAGAAAAAACATGTGTCGCCATAGACTTACATGACTTCCGGTCTGCTTCTGGTCGCTGCAGGAGCTGCACAGTAACATAGGTATGCTTCTTCTGTCACACCGCGTCGCATACAGTTTGATATGCCCATAGACTTTTATTGCCCTAGCGTTAGGCTGTGGCAAAATGTATGACTTGATGTCATCTTTGAGGTAAGCCACATCTCATTTATTTTATTGCTTTTAAAACATTTTATTACCTTTGGCAGCCTCTTTTGACCCGTTATCTTTTCACCTCCATTGGAGGATGGTAACCCTGCTGGCGTACTTGGGTGCCGAGTAAAGTGGTGCCCCCTTTTATTTTCAATTCACTGTTTCACCGGATACTCGAGTGAAGACAGTTGTTACTCGGATTAATGCCGTTTCAGTGCTGTGCCTTTTCCTGAATCCTGACTGAAAAGTATCAAAAATGTTGTTATCTGTAAGCCTGGCTTCTAGCTGGTTGGCGACTGCTTTCTCAATAACTTTTGATAGGAATGGTAAGTTTGCCACAGGTTTGTAGTTGGTCACAGAATCAGGATCTAGTGATGGTTTCTTCAAGAGGGGTTTTATGATTGCTTACAAACATTTAAAGCGGACCCAAACTCTTGCACAGCACACAATGAAAAGTCTATTCCACATAAAGCTGCTGAAGAAATTCACTTTCATAAAGTATCTTATTACTCTTCATCAGCAACTGCGAATAGACTGCAAAAGAGCTCTGCTGAGGCAGCTCTCCATGCAGTAAACACTGAGGCTTAACCCTTGCAGTGCTCCCTGCAGAAGTGTAAAAAAGTTAAAACGTTGGCTTCTTTTTTAAGATTTCCATAAATAGTAATAAAGATTGTTTTTCCCCATAAAGGTGGTTATGCTATGGTTAATCATTTAGAGCAGATATGAAGCTTTAAGTTGGATCCACTTTAAGTTTATAGGTATCCCCTGCAAACTTCTGTGAGCACACAAGCGAGTGGGCTGTATAGGGACAAACATACATTAGCTGACAATGACAGTGCCTGGCTTTGACAGATGTCTGCAGTCTGATATATTTTTATGCATAGACACTAATAGTTTGAGACACTGGGTATACCCAGGTGTATCCGTAGGTGAAATTAGGATCCATCTGTGATATGACAAGTTCCAATCACCTCAAACAACCTGAGTCCAATTTTGGGCAAAAAGCTGTCTAAAAGTGAAGAGGTTTCTTTTTCTAGCCAAAAACAAGGTTATTGCATTAAGATAATACATGACATTAGATGCAAAGTAATACATTTTACGCATTTATATAATCCCTGTGTAAAATGTATATTCTTATATAAAATACGATATTAACACATCATTGTCACTTTATTAATGGTTTAGCATATTTGATTTTTCCATGGGTAAATTAAGTGAATATCAAATAGAAATCATTCCAGTTAAATGGACACATGCAAAGTGACAATCTGTCAAGGAGTGCTAACGGGAACATTCTGTGACTCCATATAGCTTTTCTCAGTTCTTCACAAAATAAACTTCATTAAATGCTTTTTTTTTCAATTTACAAATGCCTGCTTTATTACCTGGTGGTATTTTGCATACTATTAAGCTTAGAAATCAAACAAAGAATTTGTCCTGTTATAGAAGCCTAAAAATGCTGCCAATTTCTTTAAATGTGGTCCATCATTGCCTCACTCATGTTTGTGATATAATGGAAACCATTTTAAGCACAATTTAACCAAATCTGTGACAGGTCCTCTTATTACTTCAATGTGGATAAAGAGCTCAGTGTGTCAATAGAAGCCTCCACAGGTTCCCTGCATGGCAAGCCAACAATAAATCAGTGGACCATAGGTAATATTTCATTCAAAAAGCAAGTGTTGTCACTCTTTCTTCAAGTGTCATTCTTATCTCAGGGGGAGGTCTCTGTGTACTGGTGACTTTACAAACACTTTTTTTTAATAGACTAGAACAGGGCTACATACTGCAAAGGTTATTATTTTTTTCCAGAATTTGTAAAGCTAATTCTGCTTCACAAGTAAATCTGGACTCATAGTGCATTATGGGGCGAATCGAACTTCCGCAAAAGTGAACTTAAGTTAATTTTTTGGGACTACAGGCTATTTGTTACCCATTACATTAGTTAGTATTAGGATAAATGATGCAGTGCATTTGCACAAGATTGCGCCTATTGCCTACTGCATCACGCCGAGGGGCGTGGCATCGGCGGCAGCCCCAAGCCCGCCTAACGCAGATTGGCATAAAATTCTGGGGCTCGCTTTTGCGGTGATCGCCACTAGCAGACTGTTAGATGGCGAAACTGCCATCTAATTAGCTTGTACAGTGATACGATCCATGGCAACGCTGTACTGGGGACAGCCGTGTGACACGGCTGTCCCCTCTGTGGGCTCAGAGGTGATCAGCTGTCATAGGCTGAAGCTTATTGCAGCTGATCATGGGGATTGGCTGGCGGGGGGAGGAAAGGAGGGGGAGAGTACAATGATTAAAAAAGACACTTTTTTAAATTAAAAAATAAACTAATAAATATTGATAAAAAAAAACATTGGGGTAGCGATCAGACCCCGGCCACCAACAGAAAGCTCTATTGGTGGGGTGAAAAGGGAGGGGGAGATCACTTGTGTGCTGTGTTGTGCAGCCCTGCAACGAGCACTTAACCACTTAAGGACTGCAGTCATAAAACCCCTTAAGGACCAGAGCCTTTTTTTCCATTCAGACCACTGCAGCTTTCACGGTTTATTTCTCGGTCATACAACCTACCACCTAAATGAATTTTACCTCATTTTCTTGTCACTAATACAGCTTTCTTTTGGTGCTATTTGATTGCTGGTGCAATTTTTAGTTTTTATAATATTCATCAAAAAAGACATGAATTTTTCGGGCATCCAGATGGAACAACATGAATTTAAAGTCTCACTGTTTGCCGACGATATCCTCCTTACAATTACAAATCCCCTTATTTCCCTCCCCGCTCTACATAATACCCTTAATACCTATGAATCCTTATCCGGCTTCCGACTCAATAAAGACAAAACTGAAGCCCTACCTGTTAAAATCCCTCCCGCACTACTAGCTTCTTTAAAACAACATTACCCTTATAAATGGCAAAACCATACCCTCAAATACTTAGGCATCTATCTAACACCCACCTACTCAATGCTATATAAACATAATTTTCCCTCCCTCATCCAACAGAATCTTACAGGACCTCCACAAATGGACTGCCTATAAGATCTCCTGGATAGGAAAAATCTATACACTAAAAATGAACATTCTCCCCCGACTTCTCTACCTCTTTGAGACCCTCCCCATTTCGGTCCCTTCCACTCAGCTGGCGAAGCTGCAAACAGCATTCTTCAAATTTGTTTGGAACCACAAAAGGCCGAGAGTTCAGGCATCTGTCCTCCTCTCACCCAGAGAACAAGGAGGTTTGGGCCTCCCCCACCTCCGACACTATTATCATGCTGCCCATCTCCGCCAGTTGAGAGAGTGGACCGATCTGAAAGTCTATACTAAATGGGGCCTTATAGAGGCTCTCAGCCTCCAACCCATCTCCCTCGCTTCTTTAGCATGGTCACATCCCCTACCCAAAATAAGCTCATCCCAGCTTCTCCCTACAATTAAATTCACTCTACAGATCTGGCGTTCGACGGCAACTATAGCCAACTTAAAATCCCTCCCGTCCCCCCTCACACCTGTCTTGGGCAACCCAGCTTTCTCCCCCGGAATGTCCAAAACCTTAATGTCCAGATGGTACAAACTCAACCTCTTTAACTTACACGATTGGACAGACCCTCTCACTGGCCGACTCTTAACCAGACATGCCCTTGAGGACAAAGTGCCTTCCACCTTACTACACTCTTTGGAATACATCCAAATAATCCACTTCCTTCGAAATATAATACAAAAAGACTCCACTATTCCCTCACTAACTCCCTTTGAACATATCTGTATCTTCAAGGGTTATCAAAAGGGACTGATTTCCCAAATATACACTCTCCTCCATACTAAATCAGGCACCTCCAACCCTGACCACTCATATATGTCCAAATGGGCCTCAGCTTTGCCCCAACCTATACAACTGGAGGAATGGGAAGATATTTGGGAAAACGCCAAACACTCATCCATGTGTATACAGATAAGAGAAAATATATATAAAATTATGTACAGATGGTACCTCACCCCAGATAGGTTGGCAAAAATTTACCCAGATTCTTCCGATCTGTGCTGGAGAGGGTGTAATGGGAAGGGGAGCTTAGAACACATTTTTTGGTTTTGCCCAGTTATCACCACCCTATGGTCGGAAGTACAACAACTCATCTTCTCCATAACTGGGGTCCTGGTCCCTCTTGATCCTATCTATATGATTCTAGGCAAACCTCCACCAGATATCCCCAGGCACACCGTACGACTAATCACACATATCTTTACGGCTGTTCGCCTGACGATAGCCTCATGTTGGAAAAACATCGCCCCTCCCACTCTATCGGATATTAAGCTTAAAATAGACTGGACCAGAGATATGGAACGAATGACAGCTTTTCTGAGGGATACAGAACCCCACTTCCATAAAGTTTGGGACCCCTGGGTTCTATATTCCTCTGATCTCATGCCCCCTTAATCCTCCTCCCTTCTCACCAATTGGCTAGCTAATACAACACACTCAGACCCTTACTAGTTTACTACTTGTTCAACTATAATAAATGTTCATAGCATTACCCTCCAGGGTCAACAACGCATCTCTCCTCCCCCAGTGGCACGAACCCCTCTAATCTTACTCAACATCCTTTGGTGTGATTTCCAAGTTGCTACCCCCATCCCCACCCCTCTAAGTTTTTCATGTTATTGTTATCTATAGTTTTTCTGTTTTTCAAGGATTGGTACTGATACTCTACAACCTGACCAAGATATGATGGTTTCTTCAGCACCGGGTCGGCTTTAGGCTCTGAAACATTCCTTCTACGAACATTTCCTCGACCCAGGAACTTTTTCCTTTCCCTTTACATACCTTCTAGTTAAAGGTTTAGTAAAACTCTCATTATATGTATATATGCACACCTAACTGTACCCATCATATTGATATTTCTTACTGAATGTTTATAATGTTTCTGTTTAATTATATTTTCAATAAATACAAGTGAAACAAAAAAAAAAAAAAAGACATGAATTTTGTAAAAAAATGATTTTTTAACTTTCTGTGATAAAATTTGTCAAATAAAGTAAAATTTCTGTATACATTTTTGTCCAAATTTATTGTGCTACATGTCTTTGATAACAAAAAAAACATTCAGTGTATATTTATTGGTTTGGGTAAAAGTTATAGCATTTACACACTATGGTGCAAAAAGTGAATTTCCCCATTTTGAAGCATCTCCGACTTTTCTGAGCACCTGTCATGTTTCATGAGGTGCTAATATTCTAGGATAGTATAAATACTCCCCAAATGACCCCATTTTGGAAAGAAGGCATCCCAAAGCATTCACTGAGAGGCATGGTGAGTTCATAGAAGATTTTATTTTCTGTCACAAGTTAGCGGAAAATGACACTTTGAGACAAAAAAAAAAGTTTCCATTTCTGCTAACTTGTGACAAAAAAAAAAAAAAATGAAATCTGCCACGGACTCACCATGCCCCTCTCTGAATACCTTGAAGTGTCTACTTTTTAAAATGGGGTCATTTGTAGGGTGTTTACTGTCCTGGCATTTTGGGGGGTGCTAAATTGTAAGCACCCCTCTAAAGCCTGAAGGTGCTCATTGGACTTTGGGCCCCTTAGCGCAGTTAGGCTGCAAAAAAAGTGCCACACGTGTGGTATTGCCATACTCAGGAGAAGTAGTATAATGTGTTTTGGGGTGTATTGTTACACATACCCATGCTGGGTGGGAGAAATATCTCTGTAAATGACAATGTTTTGATTTTTTTTACCCACAATTGTCCATTTATAGAGAGATTTCTCCCACCCAGAATGGGAATGTGTAAAAATACACCCCAAAACACATTATACTACTTCTCCTGAGTACAGCGATACCACATGTGTGGCACTTTTTTGCACCCTAACTGCGCTAAGGGGCCCAAAGTCCAATGAGTACCTTTAGGATTTCACAGGTCGTTTTGAGACATTTGGTTTCAAGGCTACGTCTCACGGTTTAGGGCCCCTAAAATGCCAGGGCAGTTTAGGAACCCCACAAGTGACCCTATTTTAGAAAGACAACACCACAAGGTATTCTGTTAGGAGTATGGTGAGTTCATAGAAGATTTTTGTTTTGTCACAAGTTAGCGGAAATTGACACTTTGTGAAAAAAAAAAACAATAAAAATTAATTTCCGCTAACTTGTGACAAAAAATAAAATCTTCTATGAACTCACCATACCCCTAACGGAATACCTTGGGGTGTCTTCTTTCTAAAATGGGGTCACTTGTGGGGTTCCTATACTGCCCATGCATTTTTGGGGGCCCTAAACCGTGAGGAGTAGTCTAGAAACCAAATTTCTCAAAATGACCTGTGAAATCCTAAAGGTACTCATTGGACTTTGGGCCCCTTAGCGCAGTTAGGGTGCAAAAAAGTGCCACACATGTGGTACCACCGTACTCAGGAGAAGTAGTATAATGTGTTTTGTGGTGTATTTTTACATATACCCATGCTGGGTGAGAGAAATATCTCTGTAAATTACAATTTTTTGATTTTTTTTTTACACCTAATTGTCTATTTACAGAGATATTTCTCCCACCCATCATAGGTATGTGTAAAAATACACCACAAAACACATTATACTACTTCTCCTGAGTATGGCAATACCACATGTGTGGCACTTTTTTGCACCCTAACTGCGCTAAGGGGCCCAACATCCTATGAGTCCCTTTAGGATTTCACAGGTCATTTTGAGGCATTTGGTTTCTAGACTATTCCTCACGGTTTAGGGCCCCAAAAATGTCAGGGCAGTATAGGAACCCCACAAGTGACCCCATTTTAGAAAATTATAGAGAAATTATGTTTTTTTTCACAAAGTGTCATTTTCCACTAACTTGTGACAAAAAAATAAAAACTTCTATGAACTCACCATACTACTAACGGATTACCTTGGGGTGTCTTCTTTCTAAAATGGGGTCACTTGTGGGGTTCCTACACTGCCCTGGCATTTTAGGGGCCCTAAACCGTGAGGAGTAGTCTGGAAAGCAAATGCCTCAAAATCACCTGTGAATAGGACGTTGGGCCCCTTAGCGCACCTAGACTGCAAAAAAGTGTCACACATGTGGTATTGCCGTACTCAGGAGAAGTAGTATAATGTGTTTTGGGGGTGTATTTTTACACATACCCATGCTAGGTGGGAGAAATATCTCTGTAAATAGACAATTGTGTGTAAAAAAAAAAATCAAAAAATTGTTATTTACAGAGATATTTCTCCCACCCAGCATGGGTATGTGTAAAAATACACCCCAAAACACATTATACTACTTCTCCTGAGTACGGTGATATAACATGTGTGACACTTTTTTGCAGCCTAGGTGCGCTAAGGGGCCCAACGTCCCATTCACGAGTCATTTTGAGGCATTTGGTTTCTAGACTACTCACGGTTTAGGGCCACTAAAATGCCAGGGCAGTATAGGAACCCCACAAGTTACCCCGTTTTAGAAAGAAGACACCCCAAGGTATTTCGTTACGTTTATGGTGAGTTCATAGAAGGTTTTATTTTTTGTCACAACTTAGTGGAAAATGACACTTTGTGAAAAAAACAATAAATATCAATTTCTGCTAACTTTTGACAAAAAATAAAATCTTCTATGAACTCGTCATACACCTAACGGAATACCTTGGGGTGTCTTTTTTTTCTAAAATGGGGTCACTTGTGGGGTTCCTATACTGCCCTGGCATTTTAGGGGCCCAAAACCGTGAGGAGTAGTCTGGAAACCAAATGCCTCAAAATGACTGTTCAGGGGTATAAGCATCTGCAAATTTTGATGACAGGTGGTCTATGAGGGGGCGAATTTTGTGAAACCAGTCATAATCAGGGTGGCCTCTTAGATGACAGGTTGTATTGGGCCTGATCTGATGGATAGGAGTGCTAGGGGGGTGACAGGAGGTGATTGATGGGTGTCTCAGGGGGTGATTAGAGGGGAAAATAGATGCAATCAATGCACTGGGGAGGTGATCGGAAGGGGGTCTGAGGGGGATCTGAGGGTTTGGCCGAGTGATCAGGAGCCCACACGGGGCAAATTAGGGCCTGATCTGATGGGTAGGTGTGCTAGGGGGTGACAGGTGGTGACAGGAGGTGATTGATGGGTGTCTCAAGGTGTGATTAGAGGGGGGAATAGATGCAAGCAATGCACTGGCGAGGTGATCAGGGTTGGGGTCTGAGGGTGTTCTGAGGGTGTGGGCGGGTGATTGGGTGCCCTAGGGGCAGATAGGGGTCTGATCTGATGGGTAGCAGTGACAGGTGGTGACAGGGGGTATTTGATGGGTGATTGATGGGTAATTAGTGGGTGTTTAGAGGAGAGAACAGATGTAAACAATGCACTTGGGAGGTGATCTGACGTCGGGTCTGCAGGCGATCTGATGGTGTGGGTGGGTGATCAGATTGCCCGCAAGGGGCAGGTTAGGGGCTGATTGATGGGTGGCAGTGACAGGGGGTGACAGGGGGTGATTGATGAGTGATTGACAGGTGATTGACAGGTGATCAGTGGGTTATTACAGGGAAGAACAGATGTAAATAATGCACTGGTGAATTGATAAGGGGGGGGGGGGGTATGAGGGCAATCTGAGCGTGTGGGCGGTTGATTGGGTGCCCGCAAGGGGCAGATTAGGCTCTAAAACTAAAAAAATAGCGTTGACAGATAGTGACAAGGAGTGATTGATGGGTGATTAGGGGAGTGATTGGGTGTAAACAGGGGTCTGAGGGGTGGGCAGGGGGGAGTCTGAGGGGTGCTATGGGCGATCAGAGAGAAGGGGGGGGCAGGATCAGTGCGTTTGGTGCAGACTAGGGTGGCTGCAGCCTGCCCTGGTGGTCCCTCGGACACTGGGACCGACAGGGCAGGAGGCAGCCTGTATAATACACTTTGTATACATAACAAAGTATATTATACACTTTGTATGCGGCGATCATGGGGTTAACAACCCGCCGGCGCTTCGGAACGGCCAGCGGGTTGTCGTAGCGGGTGGGCGGAGCCTATTGCTGACGGATGCGCGCGCATCACTGCACGCGATCCCCGGCCCGGAAGAGACCTAGGACCCGACGCCAATGTGCGTTATGTGGTCCTGGGCATGCCACTTTGCCGCCGCCAATAAACAGTGGGCGGTCAGCAAGTGGTTAAAGCTTCAGTGGCCCTTATTGTGAAAAATTCCTCCTCTTTAGGGGGGTTTAACACTGCAGTCCTCAAGAGGTTAAAGGATATCCAAGGCCAAATAAAAAAAAAAACTAGCTTTACTTACCTGGTACTTTTTCCTGCCCCCAGAGGTCACATCTGTCCCTCGCCGCAGCCCCAGTCTTCTCTCCACTTCTGCTGGCAGGCTCTCAAGTGTCACCAACCCAAAGTATCGCAGTCACAGTATGCTCCTGTTGACGTGGGTGCGCGCAACATTGGGCAGAAGAAACTGACACACTGGGGGTCTGCGATTCTTTAGCGCCTGCAAGTGGGAGCGAAGAGAAGACTGGAGCTGGGGCGAGGGACAGAATTGACCTCTAGGGGCTGGAAGAAGCCCCAGTTAAGTAAAGCTAGTTTTTTCATCGGCCTCATATCTTTTAAATAAATATCATCAAGTCTTTTTAAATACGAACAAAATCGAACCATAGTATAAAGTAATATATTATTTAGGGTGCTCAATTTTACAATAATTATCCTGCTTTCAGCATCATAAACAC
This sequence comes from Hyperolius riggenbachi, assembly GCF_040937935.1. Classification (NCBI taxonomy): domain Eukaryota; kingdom Metazoa; phylum Chordata; class Amphibia; order Anura; family Hyperoliidae; genus Hyperolius; species Hyperolius riggenbachi. The sequence goes on along the minus strand of NC_090653.1, from coordinate 117,067,651 downwards.
TTTTTATAGTTATCCACCTTCCGATCGCCTAACCTTGATCGGCAGTGGGAGGTGGCAGCCCCAGGAACGCCTAACGCTAATGAGCATCAAGAGTGGTGGTCAGGGATTAGCAGGGAAAGCTCGCGCACATGTGTAATCTTTCCCTGCCGAGACACTGAGTGATCGTGGCTGGCAGGCTCTTAAAGAGAATCTGTATTGTTAAAATCGCTCAAAAGTAAACATACCAGTGTGTTAGGGGACATCTCCTATTACCCTCTGTCACAATTTTGCCGCTCCTCGCCGCATTAAAAGTGGTTAAAAACAGTTTTTAAAAGTTTGTTTGTAAACAAACAAAATGGCCACCAAAACAGGAAGTAGGTTGATGTACAGCATGTCCACACATAGAAAATACATCCATACATAAGCAGGCTGTATACAGCATTCCTTTTGAATCTCAAGAGATCATTTGTGTGTTTCTTTCCCCCATGCACTGAAGTTTCAGGCTGCTCTTTTCTTCTTGCAAACAGCTTTGCCCTTGTTTGTAATTCCTCAGTATGTGAAAGCCCAGCCAGCTCAGAGGAGGATTTATCCAGCTGATTAGAGCAGCTTCTCTCTTCTCTCTTATGTAAATAAAAAAAAAAGGAAAAGCCCTGTTAGGGACAAGAAAAGGAGGCAAGATACATTTGGGTGGTAAGTTGTGTGGCTGTGCAATATACTGTTAAAGCTGTGTAGTGCTATATTGTGAAAAATTGCCTGCTCACTAGGGGGGTGTAAACCTGTGGTCCTTAAGTGGTTAAATATTGCTGCATATTTATATGTAACCTTACCAGCAGTAAAGAATTCCTTACCTGTGATAAATACTACAATGTTAATATATTAGAATGTTAATCAGGATGAAGAAAAAAAATTAAAATGGTCTAACATTGACTAGATAATTAATACAGTTATGCTATGAAAAAAAAAATGTATTCATTACATTGTATTCAGTAAAATTCCTTTTGAACTGAGACTAATGGATTTTTTTCGTCATCTATTAGTGCACGTTTCCACTAGCCACCGCGCGCGGCTGCTAGATGGGCGGCGGCACTTCCGGGTCTGTGAGTACGCAGATGAATCCCAGAAGCTGTGCCATGCATGGCTATGGGATTTGCTGCCTCTTGCACAAAACCTGATGGCAATGTTGGCCGTGATCACGGGTGTTAAACCTGTGATCCCGAATTTGGATTCAGCTACCATCGCCCAAAACCCGCTGACTATAAGGGTTAATAGCAAAGCCCCCTTAAATGCCAGAATCACCAACTTTGCAGGTTATGTTTAGAAGAAAAGTGGGTGCAAGGGAAAACTTTTTTTTCAAAAAGACCTTATACTTTTTGAAAAAAAAAAATCGATTTTAAAAGTTCAAAGAAAAAAACAATATATTTAAATGCCGGTCAATGACAGATCATGGGAAATCTGTAAAAAAAAATGGCATGGGGTCCCCCTTCCCGAGCCTCTGTAACCCCTTGTCCCCCATGCAGGCTGGGATAGCCAGAATGCGGATCCCGGGCCGACTGGGGCTTCACACCCTGAGCTATAGCAGCCCGCATGGTCCATGGTATGGAGAGGCTCTGGGGGAGAGGGGTGGCCAAGCCTTCCCCTCTCCCCCCGAGCCCTTGTCCAATCCATGAACAAGGGGCTCTTCCCCACCTCCAGTGCCCCAGGAGGAGGTGGGGGCGATGACTCCCTGGGGGGGTTCATGGTGTCATCTGGGAGTCCTCTTTAAGAAGGGGACCCCAGATGCCCACCCCCCTCCCAGGAGAAATGAGTATAGGGGTACAAAGTACACCTTACCCATTTCCACAAAGGGTTAAATGAAATAAAAACACAACCACGAAAAAGTATTTTAATATTCTTAATTAACCAGAAATACTTACCTGTACCTTTAAAAAAAATTTCCCATGCCCATATCCTTGGTAAATGATCCAACGAATACAGTATCCTCCAATCTTGCGATCTTCAATTACCTTGATTGAAGATCTTCCACAGCAATTAGCTATACTATACCTTAGAATGCGCCCTGCCGACGCATAACGCCGACTCCCGCTGTCCTCCCCGCCTCCTCACCTGTCACCCTCACCTAGGCTGGCACCTGATGCACCTGGTGCCAGCCTAGGTGAGGGTGACAGGTGCAGCCAGGTTGGGAGAGACAGTGGGAGCCGTACTGCAATACGTCCGCACAGGACGCATTCTAAGCTATAGTAAAGGGCTCATGAATGAACCAGTTCTTTTTGTATTGAATCAAAATTGTGTTTAAATATTGTTTCCCACTATCTTTTTAACATATTCTGCAAATTTGGTGTTGCTAGGATGTAAGGGGCCTTTGCTATTAACTGCCCGGGAAATATTTCCCACACTCTTTGACCTGCAGCATTTAATTGTATCGTTTTTTTTCTTTGAACATTTAAAATCGATATTCTCAAAAAGTATAAGGTCTTTTTGAAAAAAAAAATTCTCCTTGCTCCCACTTTTCTTGTTAACATAACCTGCAAATTTGGTGATTCTGGCATTTAGCCCTCCTGGCGGTTTATTAAAAACCGCCAGGGAACAGCGCCGCAGTGTTCTTGTAATTTTTTTTTTTTGTTAAATCATGTAGCGAGCCTAGGGCTCTCTACATGATAGCCACTGTGCAGCAGCATCCCCCCACATGCTTCGATCGCCTCTGGCGATCTTTGATCAGGAAATCCCATGGCGACGGGCTGGATGACTTCACCGACGTCATGGACGTCGTGACGTCAACGCGAGTCCTGATCCACCCCTCAGCGCTGCCTGGCACTGATTGGCCAGGCAGCGCACGGGGTCTGCGGGGGGCGGCGTGGCGATCGGCGGCTAATTGGCGGGTAGCGGCAGCGGTCAGAATGCACATGCAGCTAGCAAAGTGCTAGCTGCGTGTTGCAAAAAAAAAAATATGCAAATCGGCCCAGCAGGGCCTGAGAATTCCTCCTGCGCGGCATAGCCCGAGCTCAGCTCGGGCTTACCGCCAGGACGGTTAAGGGAGATTTGCAATGAACCCTTAAATTCAGCACGGTGGCGTAGTGGTGGGCAGCACGGTGGCGTAGTGGTTAGCTCTCTCGCCTTGCAGCGCTGGGTCCCTGGTTTGAATTCCAGCCAGGGCACTATCTGCAAAGAGTTTGTATGTTCTCTCCGTGTCTGCGTGGGTTTCCTCCGGGCACTCCGGTTTCCTTCCACATTCCAAAAACATACGGATAAGTTAATTGGCTCCTGCTAAAATTGGCCCTAGACTACAGTACTTACACTACATAATATAGACATGTGGCAATGGTAGGGATTAGATTGTGAGCTCCTTTGAGGGACAGTTAGTGACAAGATATATATATACACTGTACAGCGCTGCGTAATATGTCGGCGCTACATAAATACTAAATAATAATAAATACTAAATAATAATAATAATTCGGCGGATTTTGAATCACGAATTCGTGATCATGGCCGAATTTTCCCCTGACCTGGATTCAAATCCACCCAAATCGAACTTGAGTCCATTCGAACCTGCCAAATCCAAATTTGACCCAGACCTGAATTTGAATGTGCTCGAATCGAATTTGGGTACATTCCAGCATCCCTGTATGTCAGAATTTCTCTGTGCGATTTGCCTGCAGGGAAACTCTGCGGATTTGGCCCGGCTTCCTTGCTAGTGGAAAAGGACCCTTACTTTTAATATAAAACTGACACAGGAATTTGTTCTTTGCACCTCATATTGGTTTATTCCTAATTAAGTTGAAAAAAGCACTAGGCACTGAGCCCCTCTATAGTCCATCCATATACAAGTGCTTACTTTACTGCTTCTAGCAACTGTTAACAGCTTACAGTTCCCTGCTGCATTGAGCCTGGCACCTCTGTGTTTAGGTGACACTCACATGAAAGGAAAGTTAATCTGGACGCCCCTCCCAGGGACCATATCAGACAACATACTACTCTAAACAAAGATCTGGCACCTGGTGTTTTAGCATAATGGCATCATTTGAAACTTTCTGTGCGGACTTTCTGAGTTGACTCAATACCAAGAGCTGCCATTCCTGTTCAGAGATCCGATTCACGAACCGGGTTCGCAAATTTCCACAAAAGTTCAGTTTGCGCAAACTTTTGCGAACCGCAATAGACTTCAATGGGGAGGTGAACTTTGAAAACTAGAAACACTTTTGCTGGCCACAAAAGTGATGGAAAAGATGTTTCAAGGGGTCTAACATCTGAGTTTTTGTATGGATGAGTGGGATAGATGCCAAAATTCCCGGTGAAAAATCTGGATTTGACGCAAAGCAGCGTTTTAAGGGCAGAAATCACATTGAATGCCAAATTGCAGGACTAAAGTGCTTTAAAACATCTTGCATGTGTGTACATCAATCAGGGAGTGTAATTAGAGTACTGCTTCACACTGACACACCAAACTCACTGTGTATCACACTGCAAACAGCTGTTTGTGTAGTGACGGGCGTGCTGGACTGGTGCGCACCATGGTGAGAGGGAGGCCGTGGCGGTTTTTAAGCCCATATGGTCGCCAGGCTGTGGTAGCTCAATGATAGAACAACAGTGACTGTCCAGCTGATCAAATTTGGTCTGTCCACAATAAAGCAACGACCTTATTATCTTTGGTGTTCCCCCCCACCGAGACACTCATATAGCTGGCAATCATTGCTTCATTTGTGATACGCAAGCCCCTTCACCGCGGCAAGGTAATGATCACGAAGGGGAATTGGCACATGTACATGCCTTTTGTTTTGTTGTTGCAGATGCAGTGCAGCCAGAAAAATTAGACAGGCATGTACACACACCAGAAAATATTTTTATTGGTTTTGTTAGCGGCGGCTACTAGCAGCACCCTTACAAATTCAGGAATCCACCTGGAGTCGTGGATCCTGTTGGTGGTGGCGGAGCAGGCAGTCACACGGCATGCAGGCAGAGATGCTGTGTGTGGGGACTGACTTAGTCTTCGGGCGGGCAGTAGCCCTCCAGGATCCATGCCTCATTCATTTTGATAAAGGTGAGGTACTGAACACTTTTGTGACTTAGGCGACTTCTCTTCTCAGTGACAATGCCCCCAGATGTGCTGAAGGTCCTTCTGACAGGACCCTTGAGGCAGGGCAAGACAAAAGTTGGATGGCAAATTGTGACAGCTCTGGCCACAGGTCAAGCCTGCGCACCCAGTAGTCCAAGGGTTCATCGCTGCTCACAGTGTCTACATCCACACTTAAGGCCAGGTAGTTGGCTACCTGCCGGTTCAGGTGTTGGTGGAGGGTGAATCTGGAAGGGCTAAGGCGAGACGTTGGACTAAAGAATGTCCGCATGTCCGACATCACCATGAGATCGCAGGAGCATCCTGTCCTTGCCTGCATGGACATGGGAGAAGGATTACTGACAGTGGTACCTTTATTGCGTTGTGCTGTGACATCACCCTTAAATGCATTGAAAAGCATAGTTGCCAGCTTGTTCTGCAAGTGCTGCATCCTTTTCGCCTTCAGGTGAGTTGGTAACATGTCTGCCACTTTGTGCCTATACCAAGGGTCTAGTGGCGTGGCCACCCAGTATAGCTCATTCCCCTTAATTTTTTTTTTATACGGTGGTCCCTCAACAGGCTGGACAGCATGAAAGATGCCATCTACACAAAGTTAGATCCAGGCGTACTATCCATCTCCTCTTGCTCTTCCTCAGTGACGTCAAGTAAGTCCTCCTCCTCCCCCCAGCCACAAACAATACCACGGGAACTTTGAGCAGCACAATCCCCCTGCGATGCCTGCTGCAGTTGTTCTTCTGCCTCCTCCTCCTCCTCCTCCAAAGAATCATCCAAGTCTGACTCCTCTTCCCCACATGACTCTTCCTCCTCCCCCTCTGTGCTGCCGCAGATGTTGAGGAAACATCTGGTTCTGATGAGAATTTTTCCCACAACGTTTCCTCCTGTAACTGTTCCTGTTCACACTCCTCCACAGCTTGATCCACCACTCTATGCACGGCACGCTCCAGGAAGAAACAGGATCAAGTCGCTGATGGTGCCTTCACTGCAACTCACCAGCATGGTCACCTCCTCACAGGCCGCATGAGCCTGCATGCATTTCGAATGAGTGTCCAGTAGTTGGGCCAGAACATCCCCATCTCCCCAGATTGTGTCCTTCTACTGTAATTGCAGAGGTACTGGGTGATGGCTTTCTCCTGTTCTAGCAGGCGAGAGAACATAAGGAGGGTCAAATTCCAGCGAGTCGGGCTATCGCAAATGAGGTGTCTCACCAGCAACTTGTTTCTCTGCTGAATCTCGGCAAAGTGTGCCATGGCCGTGTAAGACTGCCTGAGATGCCCACACAACTTCCTGGCCTTAGAGGACGTCCTCTAAGCCTGGGTACTTTGACACAAATCTTTGAATGACTAGATTCAGCACATGTGACATGCAGGGTACATGTGTCAGCTTTCCCAAATTCAAAGCGGAAATGAGATTGCTGCCATTGTCACACACCACGTTGCCAATCTCCAGCTGGCACTATAGTGTTTAATGTTGCAGAACAAATGACACGAATCATGCAGAAAGTGGCAATACAAAAGTCATACCATAAGTGTCATTTGTGGTACCTGGGTGTTTGTTGGAGGTGGCGGTGGTGGGTGCCAGAGGGTGCACGGCGTGGCTCACGCCAAGCTTTTTCCAAGGTGGATTTGCATCAAGTGCTGGAAGGGCGGTGGAAAGTTTTAAAGCGTATGAAAATACACTTCCGGTCCGCCACGATGGACCCGCCCCTTCCGGAAATGCGTAGTCACGCTGTTTGATCCCCGGCCTAAGCTGATGGAACGCATAAACATTACGCATGTAAGGTCGCGTGCACGCGTCAAAGATGATGTTAGTGCACGCTGACCAATCACTATGGGCAACGACCCCTTCAATGTACGGAGCTGCAACTAAGCGCTCTATTCGTACACATTAAGTAGTAACCATGGCAACCTTGGTACTCCCCAGTCTAGCGTAGGCAATGGGGATACTGAGGGAAAGCAGCTGATAGTAGGAGCACTCAAGACATAGGTTGGATGTTTAATGCCTCTCCATTTGGAAGCCGTTCTACGACCCCCATGTGCTTCTCTCTCCTTAGTGTACCCATTCACTCTTCTTTCTTTTTCTCACCACTTACTTCACTTCACCTCACTCCTTTTGGTTCACTTTTTTCCTCCTTCCCTCCCCTTCTCTTGCCTTTTTTCGCTCCCATCTTTCCCCTACCTTTAGCTGATTTTCGCAGATATGGGCTAATAGAGCCCCCATATGTGAGAATACCTCCATATATATTCCCTTTTCCCCTGCCACATAGATGTTTCTGTCTTAAACATCCAACCTATGTCTTGAGCGCTCCTACTATCAGCTGCTTTCCCTCAGTATCCCCATTGCCTACACTAGACTGGGGAGTACCGAGGTTGCCATGGTTACTACTTAATGTGTACAAATAGAGCGCTTAGTTGCGGCTCCGTACATTGAAGGGGTCATTGCGCATAGTGATTGGTCAGCGCGCATCAACGTCATCTTTGACACGACCTTACATGCGTAATGTTTATGCGTTCCATCAGCTTAGGCCGGTGATCGAACAGCGTGACTACGCATTTCCGGAAGGGGCGGGTCCATCGCGGCGGACTGGAAGTGTATTTTCATACGCTTTAAAACTTTCTGCCGCCCTTCCAGCACTTGATGCACATCCACCTTGGAAAAAGCTTGCCGTGAGCCACGCGAAACGGTCGTTTGGGCCATGCACCCTCTGGCACCCACCACCGCCACCTCCAACTAACACCCAGGTACCACAAACGACACTTATGGTATGACTTTTGTATTGCCACTTTGACACGGTTGTCATTTCCTGCTGATGTCCACTGTGATCTGCATGATTCGTGTCATTTGTTCTGCAACATTAAACACTATAGTGCCAGACTTTTCTCCATGCTTCCTGGTTTATGAACACTCTGCTCTTTACTAGTGTTGGGCGAACATCTAGATGTTCGGGTTCGGGCCGAACAGGCCGAACATGGCCGCGATGTTCGGGTGTTCGACCCGAACTCCGAACATAATGGAAGTCAATGGGGACCCGAACTTTTGTGGTTTGTAAAGCCTCCTTACATGCCACATACCCCAAATTTACAGGGTATGTGCACCTTGGGAGTGGGTACAAGAGGAAAAAAAAATTAGCAAAAAGAGCTTATAGTTTTTGAGAAAATCGATTTTAAAGTTTCAAAGGGAAAACTGTCTTTTAAATGCGGGAAATGTCTGTTTTCTTTGCACAGGTAACATGTTTTTTGTCGGCATGCAGTCATAAATGTAATACATATAAGAGGTTCCAGGAAAAGGGACCGGTAACGCTAACCCAGCAGCAGCACACGTGATGGAACAGGAGGAGGGTGGCGCAGGAGGAGAAGAAGGCCACGCTTTGTGAGACACAACAACCCCGGCCTTGCATGAGGGCAAGAAGCGTGCGGATAGCAGGCTTTGTACCGCCATGCAGTCATAAATGTAATAAAGATAAGTGGTTCAATAAACAGGGACCACGCGGCAACGCTAACCCAGCAGCAGCAGACGTGATGGAACAGGAGGAGGCGCAGGAGGAGAAGGCCACGCTTTGTGAGACACAACAACCCAGGCCTTGCATGAGGGCAAGAAGCGTGCGGATAGCATGCTTTGTACCGCCATGCAGTCATAAATGTAATAAAGATAAGTGGTTCAATAAACAGGGACCACGCGGCAACGCTAACCCAGCAGCAGCAGACGTGATGGAACAGGAGCAGGCGCAGGAGGAGAAGGCCACGCTTTGTGAGACACAACAACCCAGGCCTTGCATGAGGGCAAGAAGCGTGCGGATAGCATGCTTTGTACCGCCATGCAGTCATAAATGTAATAAAGATAAGTGGTTCAATAAACAGGGACCACGCGGCAACGCTAACCCAGCAGCAGCAGACGTGATGGAACAGGAGCAGGCGCAGGAGGAGAAGGCCACGCTTTGTGAGACACAACAACCCAGGCCTTGCATGTGGACAAAAAGCGTGCGGATATAGCAGCAATGCTTTTTGCCGCCATGCAGTCATAAATGTAATACAGATGAGAGGTTCAATAAACAGGGCCCGGAAACGCAACACCATCCCAGATGTTCATTGGTCATGTTACTTGGTTGGGGTCCTGGAGTGTTGCGTAGTCATTTCCAATCCAGGATTGATTCATTTTAATTTGAGTCAGACGGTCTGCATTTTCTGTAGAGAGGCGGATACGCCGATCTGTGACGATGCCTCCGGCAGCACTGAAACAGCGTTCCGACATAACGCTGGCTGCCGGGCAAGCCAGCACCTCTATTGCGTACATTGCCAGTTCGTGCCAGGTGTCTAGCTTCGATACCCAATAGTTGAAGGGTGCAGATGGATGGTTCGACACAGCTACGCCATCTGACATGTAGTCCTTGACCATCTTCTCCAGGCGATCGGTGTTGGAGGTGGATCTGCACGCTTGCTGTTCAGTGGGCTGCGGCTGCATGGGTGTCAGAAAATTTTCCCACTCCAAGGACACTGCCGATACCATTCCCTTTTGGGTACTAGCTGCGGCTTGCGTTGTTTGCTGCCCTCCTGGTCGTCCTGGGTTTGCGGAAGTCAGTCTGTCTGCGTACAACTGGCTAGAGGAGGGGGAGGATGTCAATCTCCTCTCTAAAGTCTCCACAAGGGCCTGCTGGTATTCTTCCATTTTGACCTGTCTGACTCTTTCTTCAAGCAGTTTTGGAACATTGTGTTTGTACCGTGGATCCAGAAGGGTATAAACCCAGTAATTGGTGTTGTCCAGAATGCGCACAATGCGTGGGTCACGTTCAATGCAGTCTAGCATGAATTGAGCCATGTGTGCCAGAGTCCTACCAGAATCCTCATCATCCTCTTGTGAGCGTTGTGATAGTTGTTGTGATGCATCATAGTCGTCACCTTCCTCCTGGTCTGCTTCTGCTGACCATTCGCGTTGAATTGTGGAAGTCCAACGTGCACCGCTCTGGCCCTCGTCAGTGGTGGCATGAAATTCCTGCTCCAACTCCAGCTGTTCCTCCTCCTCTTCTTCGTCATAGCTGCTGGGGCCAGCGTTCCCTGAGGCGGATGGCCTGATGTTGGTACCATCACGCTGATCGTTTTCTCCTTCAGATTCCCCCAGTTGCATCATGACAGCTGTTTCCTTGATTTTTAACATCGACCTCTTCAGTAAACACAGCAGTGGTATGGTAATGCTGACTGAAGAGTTGTCACTGCTCACAAGCAACGTGGATTGCTCAAAATTTTGGAGGACTTGGCAGAGGTCCAACATGTTCGCCCAATCGGATCCACAGAAGCTTGGCAGCTGGCCGGATGCGCCTCGGTACTGCGCCGTCATGTACTGGACCACTGCACTCTTCTGCTCGCAAAAGCGGGCTAGCATGTGCAGCGTAGAATTCCAGCGCGTAGGGACATCACACAGCAAGCGATGGTGGGGGAGATTGAAGCGCTCCTGCATCTTGGCGAGTGCCCCCGAAGCAGTACTGGAATTTCTACAATGTTTGGACACTCGACGCACCTTCAACAGCAGATCGGGCACGCCTGGGTATGTCCTCAGGAACCGCTGAACTACTAGGTTCATCACGTGCGCCAGGCAAGGGATGTGTGTCAGCTTAGCCAACCTTAAAGCGCGAATGAGATTACTCCCATTATCACACACAACCATGCCCGGTTTCAGGTCCAGCGGTGCCAGCCACAAATCCGTCTGTTCCTTTATTCCCCTCCAAATTTCCTCCCCTGTGTGCTGCTTATCCCCAAGGCAGATTAGCTTCAGCAACGCTTGCTGACGCATGCCAACAGCTGTGCTGCACTGCTTCCACGATCCTACTGCTGCTGGGTTAGCGTTTCCGGATGAGGTACAGCTTTGAGATGCGTTGGAGGAGAAGGAGTCAGAGAGGTAGGTGCTGCTGTTGTTATCCAGTGGGAGGGACGGCGGTGCAGCTGTTTGTGGCGTGGGCAACACCCGTGCCGTAGCAGGTGAGGAATCGCTGCCAGGCTCCACAAGGTTCACCCAGTGCGCGGTAAGGGAGATGTATCGACCCTGGCCGAACGCACTCGTCCAGGTGTCAGTGGTGAGGTGAACCTTGCAGGCAACGGCATTCTTCAAGCTTCGGGTTATTTTGCTGACCACGTGCTCATGCAACTCAGGCACTGCAGAGCGTGCAAAGTGGTAGCGGCTGGGAACCACGTAACGTGGGATGGCCACTGACATCATGCCCTTGAAGCTGTTTGTCTCCACCAATCGATATGGCAGCATTTCGCAGGCCAGAAGCTTGGCTATGCTGGCTGTTACTGCCACGGCCCGGGGGTCATTTGCTGGCAATTTCCTCTTGCGCTCAAACATCTCCGACACAGACAACTGAACCGTAGTGCTGCACACGGAAGGGCTGTTGGTTGTTGTGTTTGATGAACACTGGGAGACCTCAAGAGCACTACTCCGGAAAGTGACAGTGTCAGCGTCGTCTGATGTTTGTGAATGTTGTGAACCACGCAATGGCTGGGCTACTGCTGCTGCTGAGGCGGGTCTGGTGAACCCAAGGGAGGCAGTGTTGTTTCTGGTACCCTGTCCTGACGCGTTTGCCCAAAGAGTGGGATGTTTGGATAGCATGTGACGGCTCATGCTGGTGGTGGAGAGGTTGTTAATATTTTTCCCCCTGCTCAGGCGGGTCTTGCACACCTTGCAAATCGCCATGGTAACATCCTCAGTGCAGTCTTCAAAGAAAGCCCAGACTTTGGAGCACCTGCCTCCTTGCTGGCGATTTCTGTTTGCTCCTCTTTTGCCTCTCACTTGAACTTCCACGCTTGTGGTGCCTGAAATTGCGCGCCGCCTACCTTGTGGCACAAGGCGAACTCGTGCAGCAGTGTGTTCTTCAACAGACTCATCTGTGCTGCTGCTACGACGGCGATGTTCTCGTTCACAAACAAAATCTGGGTCTCTGTCCACATTGTCCATACCCTCCTCTTCCATCTCCTCAAACTCGTCATATGTCATTGTGGGCCACCGCCGTGGAGTAGAGCTCCCCACAACAACCTCTGCGCAGCACACTCCAACGTCGTCTTCCAGATCTTGTCGGCCGACCTCCTGCAATTGCAACCCCTCCTGCCCAAATTGCTCTGGGATTTGGGTTTCCGAGTCCTCTTCGGACTCGCCTTGTATTTCAGTGCGCGGTGCATTTCCCACAGTTAACGGTTGTGAATCCAGGCACAACATTTCTGGCTGTTCCTCCATTGACCTTTGAAAGGTGGAAGTTTGTTGGGCTGGGAATAGCTCCTGCGAATACCCCATTGTGTCCTGAGGTAATTCATCGGACTGGTTATCTGGCAGTTGTGTGCGTGGTGTCGCTGCCGGTTGTGTCAGCTTTGTGCCCACTGGCTCCTTGTAACTGGCTGAGGACTCGGACCTCGTGCGTGATGTGCTGGTGCTGCTTAACCCACTGCTGGACGCTTGAGAGGTCATCCAAGTAATTATCTGGTCCTGTTCTTTTGGATTTGTGAGGGTTGTTGTCCTGGACAACATGGGCGGTATTGAGTGGGTTTTCTTGGGTGCTCCCCTGTGGCCTGTACGTGAACCGTCAGGGGAAACACCTCTTCCCTTGCCCCTCCCTCTTTCACCGGATTTCTTCCTCATTTCACTTATCCTTACAGTACACGCTGACTGGCAGCAGTACAGTGGCAGTACAGAAATGCTATACAGTACCACTATTCCCAGCAGCGACACAGAGCACAATGCTATACAGTGACGGGTGAGCGGTGTACCACTATTCCCAGCAGACACAGAACAGTACACAGAATGCTATATAGTGTGGCTGAACGAGCGGTGTACCACTATTCCCAGCAGACACAGAACAGTACACAGAATGCTATATAGTGTGGCTGAACGAGCGGTGTACTACTGTTCCCAGCAGACACAGAACAGTACACAGAATGCTATATAGTGTGGCTGAACGAGCGGTGTACTACTGTTCCCAGCAGACACAGAACAGTACACAGAATGCTATATAGTGTGGCTGAACGAGCGGTGTACCACTATTCCCAGCAGACACAGAACAGTACACAGAATGCTATATAGTGTGGCTGAACGAGCGGTGTACTACTGTTCCCAGCAGACACAGAACAGTACACAGAATGCTATATAGTGTGGCTGAACGAGCGGTGTACTACTGTTCCCAGCAGACACAGAACAGTACACAGAATGCTATATAGTGTGGCTGAACGAGCGGTGTACTACTGTTCCCAGCAGACACAGAACAGTACACAGAATGCTATATAGTGTGGCTGAACGAGCGGTGTACTACTGTTCCCAGCAGACACAGAACAGTACACAGAATGCTATATAGTGTGGCTGAACGAGCGGTGTACCACTATTCCCAGCAGACACAGAACAGTACACAGAATGCTATATAGTGTGGCTGAACGAGCGGTGTACTACTGTTCCCAGCAGACACAGAACAGTACACAGAATGCTATATAGTGTGGCTGAACGAGCGGTGTACCACTATTCCCAGCAGACACAGAACAGTACACAGAATGCTATATAGTGTGGCTGAACGAGCGGTGTACTACTGTTCCCAGCAGACACAGAACAGTACACAGAATGCTATATAGTGTGGCTGAACGAGCGGTGTACCACTGTTCCCAGCAGACACAGAACAGTACACAGAATGCTATATAGTGTGGCTGAACGAGCGGTGTATTACTGTTCCCAGCAGACACAGAACAGTACACAGAATGCTATATAGTGTGGCTGAACGAGCGGTGTACTACTGTTCCCAGCAGACACAGAACAGTACACAGAATGCTATATAGTGTGGCTGAACGAGCGGTGTACTACTGTTCCCAGCAGACACAGAACAGTACACAGAATGCTATATAGTGTGGCTAAACGAGCGGTGTACTACTGTTCCCAGCAGAATCAGAGTGGCAGTAAACAATGGTATATAGTCTGGCTGAGCGGTGTACACAGAGTGTCAGTAAACAATGGTATATAGTCTGGCTGAGCGGTGTACACACAATGCTATATAGTCTGCTATATAGTGTCAGTAAACAATGGTATATAGTCTGGCTGAACGAGCGGTGTACTACTGTTCCCAGCAGACACAGAACAGTACACAGAATGCTATATAGTGTGGCTGAACGAGCGGTGTACCACTGTTCCCAGCAGACACAGAACAGTACACAGAATGCTATATAGTGTGGCTGAACGAGCGGTGTACCACTGTTCCCAGCAGACACAGAACAGTACACAGAATGCTATATAGTGTGGCTGAACGAGCGGTGTACTACTGTTCCCAGCAGACACAGAACAGTACACAGAATGCTATATAGTGTGGCTGAACGAGCGGTGTACTACTGTTCCCAGCAGACACAGAACAGTACACAGAATGCTATATAGTGTGGCTGAACGAGCGGTGTACTACTGTTCCCAGCAGACACAGAACAGTACACAGAATGCTATATAGTGTGGCTGAACGAGCGGTGTACTACTGTTCCCAGCAGACACAGAACAGTACACAGAATGCTATATAGTGTGGCTGAACGAGCGGTGTACTACTGTTCCCAGCAGACACAGAACAGTACACAGAATGCTATATAGTGTGGCTGAACGAGCGGTGTACTACTGTTCCCAGCAGACACAGAACAGTACACAGAATGCTATATAGTGTGGCTGAACGAGCGGTGTACTACTGTTCCCAGCAGCGACACACAATGACTGGGGGGGACCCTGGCTAGCGTGGCTGGAGCGCGAACTACCCTGCCTGCCTACCCAAAGCTAAACCCACAGACAAATGGCGGAGATATGACGTGGTTCGGGTATTTATTTACCCGAACCACGTGACAGTTCGGCCAATCAGAGCGCGTTCGGGTCCGAACCACGTGACCCGTTCGGCCAATCACAGCGCTAGCCGAACGTTCGGGGAACGTTCGGCCATGCGCTCTTAGTTCGGCCATATGGCCGAACGGTTTGGCCGAGCACCGTCAGGTGTTCGGCCGAACTCGAACATCACCCGAACAGGGTGATGTTCTGCAGAACCCGAACAGTGGCGAACACTGTTCGCCCAACACTACTCTTTACCAGTCTTGAGCACATAGTTGTTTGGGTGTATAATTGATTTTGCCCCGAGTGCCTGCCAGCTCTCCCATACATACAATCTCCAGCTGGTGCTGGGTCAGCCACTGATCCACCTGTTTGTTAAGAGCTGCCAGGAGAGCTTCTCCAGTGTGACTCTCCACTTTGAGGCAAGACATGTCTAAGATGGCATGACACCGTTGTACCTGGCATGCAGCATAGGCCTTGGGGAGCTGGGGCTGTGTAGCTGGAGAGAAGATCACAGCACCAGTAGAGTTGAACTGCCACTTAACCAAGCAGGAGGCAGGGGCGGCGCTACCATAGAGGCAAAGGGGGCAATTGTCCCAGGGCCCCAGAGCTTGTAGGGGCCCCCAGTGGCTACAAGAGGAAAAAAAATTCAAATCGACCTTATAGTTTTTGAGAAAAAAAATACACATTTAAAAACCTGCCGACTTTAATGGTTAATAGCAAATCCACCTTAAATGCTAGAAACCCGGGCGTGGCCAACTAATGTCAAGGTAAGACACACACTGCAGAGCTCCCGGCGGCTACAGAAGAAATCCCTGCTATAGAGACGCAAATACTGGTCCCCAGTCGCACACTATGCCTGGGGGGTCCCGGGCCAGCAGAAGCAGTAAGAAGAAGCAACAAAAAGACAACATCCAGAGCCAGGATATCCAAAAATACCTCCGGGATATGAACGCAGACCCTGCCATGCTATCTAATATGGCGCCGACATCCGCGGGGAACAATGGAGCGAGAGCGGACGAGAACACGCCGCCGAAAACTACACCGCCGAAATCTTCCAAAGGGTCGGTGACATCTTCGCAATGGACCTCACCGGTAAGCTTACCCGAAGAGGGAGTCCCTTCACCATCCTACCATGTAGAGGGAGAGCGGGAGGCCGCAGGGCCTAGCCAGCGCCCAACCATGAGGGCCGTGGCGGATTTGAGAACACAAATAAATAACCTACCCACGAAAACGGACCTGGAGTCCTTTGCTAGCCGCATTCAGCAGTCCTTCAGGAGGGATACAGACGAAATCCACAGAGATATCACCGCCATCGGCCACCAGGTGGTTAACCTGGAGGAAAGACATGATGGCGTAGACACTAAGATGGCGGCCATGCAGGACAAGATCACCAGACAAGATAAACAGATCGAGGCGCTAATTTCCCAGCTAGATGACCAGGAGAACCGCTCCCGCAGGCAGAATTTAAGAATTAAGGGACTCCCGGAAGCCACCAGATCCGAGGACCTTAGAGCTACCGTTACGGATATCTTTAACATGATCCTGGAAAGACCTGCTCAGACCCCCATGGACATAGAGAGAGTTCACAGAGCACTAACCGCCAAGAAGCCGGACATTAACCGCCCGAAGGATTTTATTTGTCGCCTATTATGGTTCACTGACGTGGAACAGTTACTGCGCACCATGAGAGATAGAGACTTTCTCGAATTTGACGGGGCGCGTATTACACTATACCCGGACCTCTCATGGCGTACACTCCTCCAACGCAGGTCAGTGAAACCCCTGCTAGAGGCCATCAAGAAAAAAGGAGGGATATACAAAGGCGGGTACCCCTTTGCGTTAGTAGCTACAGTAGATGTAATGACTGCAACCCTGCGCACTAAGGACAATCTAAAAAAGTTTATAGATGACCTGGATCTCCCCACTACAGACTTTACTGACTGGAGAATCCCACAAGATACAACTTCGCTTCCACAAAGAGAAAGATGGCAAACTAAGGAACCCAGAAGAAAGAGAGGGCCCCCGTCTTCATCTCATGAGGGATCACCAGCATAGGTGCTGAGCAAAGGTTATGTACTATCTGTTCTTTTTTACTTTTTGTTCTTTTTCACTACGTGCTTTTTCTTAACAAGCTTCTGAGGTAATCTGGTTCTGGGACTCCTCAGAGATATGCATACTTGAGTACTTTGTGGATCTTTCTATACGCAGGGCTAAAACCTGTCACAGGGCTCACAGCTCAAACAAGCCTATAAGTAACTCACCATATCTTGCCTGTGGAACTTTTCCGAAGAATACAGGGATTGACTTAAAGATGTATGGTGCCCCCCTGGGAGGGCCCACACAAAATTCTCAGCCAGTCCGGGGGAGACGCTGCAATAGTGTCCTGAATGTCGTTTTCACTCTGGAAATGACTCCCAATAGGGATTCTCTTAACAGGGGAAACTTTGCTGTAGATACACATAGCAGCCAAAACTTTGTTAAAGGTTTGCTAAGCCTATTCGTAGTCTTGTTGTTTTTGATTATGTTCTGTTCGTTATTGTTTCGTTATTACAGGTACCGCAGATCCTCTCTGATAATTTTACCGAAATGTCGGCCCTGAACAAACTAAGAGTTTTGACTTATAATGTCCGTGGCCTGTGTTCTCCATGTAAGAGGGGGAGATTGTGGACGGAAATTAAACGTCTTCAGCCTCAAATCCTCTTTCTACAGGAAACATATTTCAAGGACGGATGTATTCCACGACTCCCAAAACATAGATTCTCCCAATGGTTTTTCAGTAACTCCCCTATTAAGAGAGCAAAAGGAGTAGCGATTGCTATAGCCAGGGAGACGCCACTACAGGTGCTGGCAACTGATAATGACGAGATGGGAAGATATATAGCAGTAAAGGCCCAACTAGGAACTGAAAGATTTACCTTTCTCAAAGTTTATGCCCCTAACGTCCACCAGGTCTCTTTCTTTAAAATGATTATTAAGAAAATTAAAGCCTTTGCCGAGGGGATTCTGGTGTGCGGGGGGGACATGAATATACTAAGCAGTCCAGGGAGAAACTCCTCCACAGGCCTTTCCACGCTCCCTCACAAAACTGTAAAAGAATTCACCCAACTGATGAAAACCAACCACCTAATCAGGGGCGCCTCTAGGCATAGGCAGTACAGGCCATTGCCTGGAGTGCCATTAGTCCTGGGGAGCACCATGTTGCTGGATTAAGCCCTGCCCCAAAATTAAGCCACGCCTCCTTCTGGCCCTCATGTTTTCTTGTATCCCCTGTACCTCCCGCTGCCCCCTCTGTGTACCTCCTTTTGTCCTCCTTTGTGTCTCATTCAGCCCCCCATTGTGTCTATTTTTATCCTCCATTGTGCCTCATTCTGTCCCCCTGTAAGCCTCCTTCTGTCCCCTTGTGCCTCCTTCTGTCTTCCTTTGTGACTTCTTCTGACCCTGGTGCCTCCTTCTGTCCCCCTGTGCCTCCCTATGTCCCCGTGTGCCTTCTTCCTTACATGTATTTTCTTTCTTACATGTATTTTCTGGCGAAACGCTGCCGCAATAAGTGTAATTTCTGGTGAAACATTGCAGCTGCTGCATTACAATTATTTTCTGGTGAAACATTGCAGCATTACGGTTATTTCCTGGTCAAACGATGCCACATTACAAATATTTTCATGGGGGGAAGGCTCCATGGGGGCGGGGGAGCGCCAAAGGTTTTCTCGCCTGGAGTGACAAAATAGCTAGAGGCCCCCCTGCACCTAATTGATTGTTGGAGATACCTCCATCCACTAGATAGAGATTTTTCCTATTACTCTCAGGTCCATAGAGTCTATACGAGAATTGATTCTATCTGGGTGGATCAGTATTATTTATACAAAGTAGTGCAAGCAAGAATAGAAAATATCACTATATCCGACCATGCTGCAGTATGGATTGACCTTGAAATAGGAACTAATGATAAAAGGGGAACTCACTGGAGATTAAATGAAAATTTATTAGATGACTTGGAAGCTTCCCAGAAAGTGGAAAAAGTCATGGTAAACTATTTTAGAGAAAACTCATCAGCAGAAGTTTCTAAATGTATTATCTGGGAAGCACACAAAGCGGTAGTCAGGGGCGAGCTGATTTCACAGGGGGCAAGGATGAAAAGAGAGGAACAGGGGAGGATGCTTAAAACCCTAGATAGAATCAATTCTCTGGAACAAGCTCATAAATCATATGTGAGCGCGGAGGTTGGGAAGGCCCTGATGGAGGAGAGGAGGGTTCTGCTACGATTACTAGATAACAAAACTAAGCAAAGACAGAAAATATGGTTTAACAATGCTTATGAATATATCAATAAATGTGACAGACTATTGGCAAATAGCATAAGGAGGAAGAGAGAATTGAATTATATACATAAACTCAAAGACCATAGGGGGAATATGAAATTTCAGGCGGGGAAGATAGCAGGTCTATTCAAAAAGTATTATGAGGCTCTCTATACCATCCAAAAAGACCATTCCATAAATAGGGCGGCCACATGTAAACAAAAAATCAAGGACTATCTCAAGAGAGTCCAGATGCCTAAGTGGTCGGAAGAGTGGTGCACAGAACTAGAACAAACAATTACAACTCAAGAGCTTAAAGCAGTAGGATCAGCCATACTATGCCAGGGGGAAAAAACACATATATAAGTAGATAAATACATGATCTACTTACATAACACATGTATTATACTGTCCACGTTTTGATTTCAGTGAATGTTATATAGTAAATGATGAGAATTCTGTCCCTGGTGGGGGTCATGTCTTTTGCCCACAGTTAAGGCTAACTCGTGATGTCATTTCTGCCCTTTACCACCTCAGTCACCTCAGCCTTGCTTGTAAACACAATTGAGTAGGAGATTAGTTTTCAGGTAAGCAGCTGACAGGGAAATAAAGGGAAGAGGAGGAATAGATTATAGATAAAAAGAACCCCCAGCATGCAATTCTTTGGCACGACTACTAAAGGGCCAGTGCTCCTTAAGTATGTGATATCTCCAAATCATAACAGCAGGAAAAGTTTTGAAAGTTTTGAACACAGGATTAGCATCTTTATCAATTAATACACTTAGACCAGTTGCTGTTGAAATTTGATTTTTATGGTGACAATACCGCTTTAAGGGGGTCTTAAAAGACACCCCTAATGGCAAGTCACCAGGCCCAGATGGTTTCACCAAAAAATACTATACACTATACGCTAAGTATCTATTAGAACCACTGGCAGAGGCCCTGAACAGTCTAAGGGAGGGTGGAAGGTTCCCAACCCAAAGCATGGAAGCTCATATTGTAGTAATCCCCAAAGAGGGGGAAGACCCTGCCTTGTGCCAGAGCTACAGGCCCATATCGCTCATTAACTTAGACATAAAACTCTTCTCTAAGATATTAGCCAATCGAATCAAAGAAGGGTTACCGGCCCTAGTTCACCCTGATCAAACAGGCTTTGTTGTGGGAAGAGAAGCCAGAGATAACGCGGCCAAGGCCTTAAATGTTATTCACTGGGCCCAACTTAAGAATATACCATTAATCTTGTTATCAACTGATGCAGAGAAGGCTTTTGACAGGGTGAACTGGGGCCTAGTCCGAGAAGTGATTGATCATATTGGCATGGGACCTTATATGAAGTCCTGGATTAATAACCTATACAGCAATCCTTTAGCTAAAATAAGAGCAAACAGAGTTTTGTCTGAAGGCTTTCAATTGAATAATGGCACAAGGCAGGGTTGTCCCCTATCCCCGCTCCTTTTTGTTCTGACTCTTGAGCCCCTGTTAAGGAGTATACTTATGAACCCAGCCATACAAGGAGAAACTATCGGGTCTCAAAACTGTAAGTTATCAGCGTTTGCTGATGACATCTTATTATATGTTACAGACCCACTTATTTCACTACCTAAAATCATCCAGGAATTTAATGAATACGGGGATATCTCCAATTTTAAAACAAACATGACCAAATCGGAATATATTAATGTGGGTTTAAACACATCAGACCTAAACACTCTGAGGATCTCATTTCCTTTTGCCTACAGAGAGCAAGCCATAAGATACTTGGGCATAGACCTGCCGTCTAACCTTAATGAACTATACATAAGGAATTTTCTACCATTATTGGACACAATTAGTAAAGATTTGGAGAGGTGGAATGGGAGGGGATTTACATGGCTAGGCCGTATCAGCATAATAAAAATGAACATCCTACCCAGATTGCTCTTCCCAATGTCAATGCTCCCTATCTCTCTCCCAAAATATTTCTTTACAAAAATTAAATCTCTATTAATCAGATTTGTTTGGAAAGGAAAGAGACCCAGACTGTCATACAATATAATGATAAGATCCAAAGAAAGGAGGGGTCTGGGCTTACCAGATCTGAAATTATACTATAAGGCCCTTGCCATGAATAGAATTCTGGATTGGCAACACATCGGGACACAGAAAGGGTGGGTTAAAGTGGAAAAATCATTAGCGGGCAGGGACCAAGCAGGAGTGGTATGGATTAACTCTGAGGTAAGAGGCTTATCAGCCTCAACGCCGCCATGGACCAAACACACCCTAAGGATCTGATTTGAATTCAAAGACAAATGGGCACCTGGAGTTTCACCCCTAACCCCGGTAGAAGGCTTTCCGCACTTCCAACCAGGCCTGGAAAGGAACTCCTTTGGCACCTGGAAAGGCAATAGATTATTAACAATTGGACACCTAATGTCAGGAAATAAAATTAAACCTATCACAGTTCTCCGACAGGAATACGGGCCATTTCCCATGGATAATTGGAAATTGAACCAACTCACACATTTGTTTAACTCTCTCAAAGGAGTAAGATCAATAGTAGACATGACCCCTTGGGAAAAGCTTTCCATACAAGAGGCGAAACCCCCGCACCTAATTTCCTACTTATATCAAGCTCTTCTGGATCTTAAAGGGGATACCAAAGCAGGTTTTCTAAAGGGAATGGGAGAGAGATACGGATTACACATTGTCAGATGCGCAAATAAGTAGAGCTTAGTCTATGGCTCATTCTGCTTCAATAAGTTCACATATTCAAGAAGGGTGTTATAAATTATTAGTTAGATGGTATAGGACACCCTCTGTTTTCCTGCCAAGATATACGAGGGTCAGAATCCCACTTGTTGGAGGGGTTGCGGAGAACCTGGCTCAATTCTCCACATTTTTTGGAACTGCCCTCTACTAAGCTCTTACTGGGGTGAGGTAAGGGAGGTAGTTAAGGAGGTGGTGGGGTGGGACTTGGAGGATAATCCATGGCATCTACTATTTCACCTATACCCGACATCTATCAAAAAATATAAATCTACAGTCACCCCATTCTTATTAAATGCGGCTAAGAGCCTTATCCCAAATATTGGAGAACCACGAAAATCCCCACCATAAAAGACTGGTTCTCTAGAATCAATAGAACTCAAGAAGCAGAAGAGTCTATCTTGATGGCTAGAGATAAATTTGATAAATACAAAAAGGTTTGGATGCCATAGATCCTCTTCCAAACAACCGAAAGATATCTTTCCATTCTTAACGAGGCGAAGGACTAGTGAGTGTTCTAAGGGACATTTCCAACTGAGAGGATTATGTCTTTTTCATGTTTTTTCCATGTTGATTAATGTAGCGTTATTATATGTGGTACCTGTGATATGTTTTAATATGTTTCAGTTCTTTTTTTTTCTTGTTTTCCTCTTTTTTCACCCGTACTTCTAGTGAGAATACCCACCTTCGCTTCTCTATTCTCCCTCTAGGTAACTTATGTTTAAAGAAGGTTATAGTATGACAGCGGGTGATATAATTCATAATATATGCACTGCATAGAATATTTAAGACTGTGCTATGAATCTGATGTTTATTCACAATATGTAAGAAATGACACAGGTGTATTAATATGACTCACTTTAGTAAAATAAAAATTACATAAAAAAAATGCTAGAAACCCTAAATTTGCAGGGTGTGTTAAGAAGATCATTGGGAATAAGAGGAAAAAACTATTTTTCAAAAAGACCTTATAGTTTTTGAGAAAATCGATTTTAAAGTTTCAAAGGAAAAAAGTATACTCTTAAATGCGGTAAATGTCACTTTTAGTAGCAAACCTAACGGTAGTGTAATGTTACATGCATCAAAAGAAAGAGCAATAAATTTCCTGACGGGGTTTCCTGGGGGTCCATACGCAGCCGCAGCGCTTTGGCCAGGGGTCGCTATACAGCCGCAATATGGCTGTATGAAGATCCCTGGCATTTTTTCCTATTTTCCCAATTTTTTTTTTATGTTTAGAGTGTGGGAATTTTTTTTTTAAATTATGTGGGGTCCCCCCTCCTGAAACTTTTTGACCCCTTGTCCCCCATGCAGGCTGGGGTAGCCAGAATGTGGAGCTCCGACCGATTGGGGCTTCACACCCTGACTATACCAGCTGCAAAAAAAGGTCCCTTAATGCCGATTTTTGTTCTGTGGTATCTGTTGGGGGGGGGGCAGGTTTATTTTGCCCTGGGGCCTCATTGTTGCTTAAACCTGCCTGACCGTGCTTGGCAGACCAGGCATCCATGATCAGGTGGACCCTTGACCCAATGCCGTGTGCCAGAGATGACACCACTTGCCTCTCAACTTCACGGTACAGTTTAGGTATCACCTTTTTAGAGAAATAATTGCGGCCTGGCATCTTCCACTGTGGTTTCCCAATGGCCACAAATTTACGGAAGGCCTCAGAGTCCACTAGCTGGTATGGTAACAGCTGGCGAGCTAACAGTTCCGCCATGCCAGCTGTCAGACACCGGGCAAGGGGGTGACTGGCAGAAATTGGCTTCTTCCGCTTAAAAATTTCCTTCACAGATACCTGGCTGCTGTGGGCAGAGGGGCAGGAACTGCTCAATGTCAGAGGCGGAGTGGAGAAGGGTGGCTGTGAAGGTGCAAGGGAGAAAGCGGCTGAAGATGATGCACCTGAAGGAGGAAGAGAAGAAGGAGGGTGGATTTTCTTTTGTGTGCTGCTTTTGCTCAGGTGCTCTTCCCATTGCAATTTGTGCCTTTTCCCCATGTGCCTTTGTAAGTCACTTGTCCCTACGTGGGTGTTGGCCTTTCCACGGCTCAGCTTTTGGAGGCAGAGAGAACAGATAGCATTGCTCCGATCTGAGGCAGACACATTAAAAAATGTCCAAACCGCTGAGCCCCCCTGGGGTGATGGCACTATGGTGGCATCAGCAGCTGACGTTGAAGGGCATGTTGGCTGGCTGTACATACGTGGCGATACATGGTGTCGGACACTGCCACCAGCTGTTTCTGATGATGAGCTCTCCCTGCTTCTTTCAGGAACTCGTCTCCTTCTACTCCTCTCTGACTCCCTGTCTGAACTGTCCTCCTGTTCATCTCCTCTATTGGGATCATATGTGGCATCCGTATCATCGTCATCATCATAATCATCCTGCCCAGCTTTGCTTGCCTCAGACACCTCCAAAACTGCACCAACAGCAGGTACTTCATCATGTTCCTCCTCACATGTTACTTCCATAGTGTCGCCTAACTCAGACATATGAGGTGGTGTAACTTGCTTAGCGCCTTCATCTGGTTGTATCAATAATGGCTGTGCACTGAAGTGAACAACAGATAGTAGGTATATGCAGTGAAGGGTATTACAATGTGCACCTGTCACACACAGACAGGTACCGGACAGGCACAGTGACACTGTGTGCGCTCACGTAGGTAGGTCTGTGCACTGTGGACAACAGGTAGGCATATGCAGTGATTGGTATAATAATGTGCACCTGTCACACACAGACAGGTACCGCACAGGCACAGTGACACTGCGTGCGCTCACGTAGGTAGATGGTTGCACTGAAGTGAACAACAGGTAGTAGGTATATGCAGTAATGGGTATTACAATGTGCACCTGTCACACACAGACAGGTACCGGACAGTAGGGATGGTTGGAATGCCAATTTCCGATTCCGCGGTAAATCCGCATTCCGTCATGTACCGATTACCGATTCCGCTTTCCGCTACCAATTTCCGCATTCCAAGGCTTAATTTCCACCGGAAATCGCGGAAATTCCGCCCGACTTTAACATCAATTTTCTCAAAAACTATAAGGTCTTTTTGAAAACTTTTTTTTGCATCTTGTTCAGAAGATTTAATAAACCCTGAAAATTTGGTGTTTCTAGGACTTATGGGGGCTTTGCTATTAACCGCTAAAGTTGGCGGATTTTTACTGTAATGTAAAATGCAGAAAATAGGCAGATGCAGATTTTCTGCATTTTACATTACAGTAAAAATCCGCCGGCTTTAGCGGTTAATAGCAAAGCCCCCTTAAAGAGAGTCTGAAGCGAGAATAAATCTCGCTTCAGATCTCATATATAGCAGGGGCATGTGTGCCCCTGCTAAAATGCCGCTATCCCGCGGCTTAACGGGGGTCCCTTCACCCCCAAATCCCCTCCGTAATGCAGGGGAGCGCTTTCTGGTTGGGGCAGGGCTAACCGCCACAGCCCTGCCCCACACGCGTCTGTCAGCGCGTATCTCCGCCTCTCCCCCGCCCCTCTCAGTCTTCCTTCACTGAGAGGGGCGGGGGAGAGGTGGCGATCCGCGGCTGATAGACACGAATGGAGGCAGGGCTGCAGCCGTTAGCCCTGCCTCCAGGAGTGACCAAGCCTGCGACCAAGTGTCGTAGTGGGGGGTTTGGGGGTGAAGGGACCCCCGTTTAGCGGCGCGTATGCAGTGGTTTATCAGGGGCACACGTGATTTCTGGCGGAAATTTCCGCGATTTCCGGCAGCAATCTGCCTACGGCACTTGCATTACCGATTTCCGCATTCCGATGCGGAAATGCAATTTCCGATCAGAATTTCGGAAATTGCATTTCCGCGGAATCCGAATGAGCATCCCTACCGGACAGGCACAGTGACACTGCATGCATGCACATAGGTAGGTGGGTGGGGTGCACTGACTGAAGTGAACAACAGGTAGGTATATGCAGCGATGGGTATTACAATGTGCACCTGTCACACACACAGGTAGTCACTGAATGTGCTGGGCCTGGCAGTAGCACACACAGTATGAATTATCAAGGCTGTCTATGCAACACAAGTGTCAGTGGGACACACACACACAAAATAAAAAAAATAGATCACAAGAACAAGATTAGCTCTCAAAAGATCTGTTGAGGTTTTTTTTTTTTAGCAATAAGAATCAGCAAGGAGCAAGCTAAGAAGCTTACAAGAACCTAACTAAGCTTTCCCTATACCTATCTATGCAACAGCTCTGCCTGCCTTTTATAAGGGGGGGAGTTGCTTCAGGAGGGAGTGTAGCCTGATTGGCTACAATGTGCCTGCTGACGGTGATGTAGAGGGTCAAAGTTGATCCCCATGATGCACTATGGGGGCGAACCGAACTTTCAGAAAAGTTTGCGGTTCTGCACGATCGCAAGCCCCGGAAGTTCGCCGGGAACCGTTCGCCGGCGAACCGTCCGGGCCATCTCTACCAGGCAACAGGTATTGCTTAAGAGGAAATAAATATGGCAGCCTCCATGTGCTTTTCACTTTACATTACCCTTAAAGTAGTATTTGGGATTCAATGTGCACCAGAAGTGCTATGTGGCATGAAGAGATAAACATATGGACAGTACATATAGCAGAAATCCTACTTACAACTTGCCTCTGTTGCCATTTTATTTTAATTTTTTTCTATTGTAAGAGTTAATAAATTGGGGTTTAACCTGTGCAGCTGAAGCAGAAACTTACCTTTCCGATCGTTCCCACAGAGAATCTTCTGAGAGCAGCCCCATGCACTCGGCTTCTGGGTCGAGACGAGCTTGTATCATGTCTCCAGGGGCTGTGCTGCGTGCACAGCTCACAATAGCTATTGATGGAGGTGTGTGGCTCTTCCCCTGTCTTATTCCTTTAGGCGGCAAAAAAGAGGTACTGCAGGCACAAACTGTATCATTGAAACAGCCAATAGGCTGCTAGAATTTTTCCTGTAATGTTCCTAGTCTATTTAAGTCTGCTCTCCTCATAGTAATTTGCTCATGATATCGATAGCAGCCTTGTGCTACTCTGCTTGGTATGATATTATTCATGAATATTGTGTACAACCTTGCTTTGCCTCTTGAACCCGTTATTGGATAGCTGCCTGGACTGACCTTTGGAACTGTACTTGACCTGATATTGCCATAGGGCCCATCAGGGCCGGTTCAAGACTTTTTGCCATCTGAGGCAAACTTGTGAAGATGCTGCCCCCCAATAAGTAGTATAATTGCCCCCAGTATAGGTAGCCTAGAGGGGGTAGCATGCAGGAAGGGGGGGGCAGTGGGCAAAGCGGCAGGGAGGAGGGTCGGACCCACCCCTCCCTCACCTGGGTCCCCCGTCTGCTCTCCCTCTCTAGCTATTACCGCAGTCAGTGTAGTAGACAGCCAGCGGGGAAGCGGTAACCCACCTCCTTCTGCCTTCCTGCATGCATTCCACCTCTTGTCACTTCCTGCAATGTCATCCACTGTACAGTAGAGTGGGCAGTGTTGCAGGAAGTGACAAGGGTGGAACACAAGCTGGAACGGAGGTAAGTCATTGCTTCCCCACCGGCTTCCCACTACACTGACTGCGGTAATAGCTGGAGGGGGAGAGCAGACGGGGGATCCAGGTGAGGGAGTAAGGGTCTGACCACCCTCCCCACCGCTGGGCCCGCTGTCCCACTTCCTGCCTGCTACCGCCTCCTGCTAGGCACTCTCCCACGACCAGGAGGGCACCGCCGCCCCCACTTCTGCCATCTGAGGCACCCGCCTCACTCTGCCTCATGGGAGGCTCGGGGCTGGTGCTCATTCACACTGAGGAAATTAGCATCCGTTTACCACTAATCGCTGATTCCCTGTGTAACTGGGTGTTGGGATGACACACTTTTCATCTCTTGGCTGACTGAGGACTTCCTACACAAGGTGAAGCTTGGGGAGCCGATTGGGGCATAGGAATTGATATAAGGCAGTGGATTCAGCAGGCCTTACACAGAGTAATGATAAAAAGATCAATCAGTCACTATTTCAGATTTTACATCACACTGATTTGGCTACTATTTAAACATCAGACTTAGAATCAGGGGCGTAACTAAGAGCCCCGGGCCCCCCTGCAGAAATTGTGAGCGGGCCCCCCTCCCCCAGGTATGTTTGCCTGCCGCTGCCCACCACTCCGCTGCACTTGTATAGCTATTGAAGCTGGAGGAGAGCACATAGGGGAAAGCCCAAGGTGAGGGAGGGGGGGACACCTTCCCCCCTCCCCGCCGAGTGTGGCCATAGCTTTCCCCTCATGCTGCGATCCCTTCAGCCCCCCAAAACGGCCATGAGTGGGCCCGGGGGGGGGGGGGGGCCCGGGCCCCCCCGCGGGCAAATGGGCTGCATCCCCTATTGGTACGCCCATGCTTAGAATCTCAACCCTTAAAAAGAAAATAAACATATGAAACTCCAGGAAAGTTCTATTTACCATTTATATTACAGTCAGATACAAATATTCACCTCATAAGCTTACAGTATTTCCACTTCATCATGTGTGCTTTAAACGATAAAGTGATTTTTAATAATTATTTAGGTATCTAAAGTCTATAATTATTTTTTTTATCACTGCAATTAACCTTACCTGATTTGAAATTATGTTTTAGTGAGCAGATCTACAAAATGCCATAGTCAATAGACTCTCACCAGGAGATGCTGAATGTAGAGACTCAAATGTAATACCAAATCATCTCCACAATTTTTGTAAGTACCAGACAGTAATACATTTATTCAAGAATTTGGATGGCTGAAAGTAAATGTTTTTAGAAATGTTGCATATATCATTTAGCTAACAGTTATGATTCTGCAGCACCGGTCTTTGACTGTATTTAATGCTTAGTAATTATTGTACTAATGCAATTTTCATACGCTAATGTTTTCTTGTGTCAGAAATTAATATGATTTCATGTCAGGCATTCAATTTATGAAAGTCTAAAGTTTTGAAAACCATAATTTAGCCAATTTAGTCTTTTGAGCCATGATTCACTCTATTCAAAAGCAATCAAAATCATTTTAGCAATTAGATACGGAAAGATAATTGCTAAACAGTATTTTAGAACTTTCCTTCTTAAGATTTTTTTATTCCAGTTACCGGTAGATGGGAAAAAAGTACTAGTTTTGAGTTTAAAAAAATACCATGAACCAACTTAGCAGCATTGTTTGCCACAGGACACGTAAATTCATTTTTTAAAGAAGCAAAGTAAAAGAATAATCATTTTTTGTTAGCCTACCTTGTTGTTGAAGTAAGGCCCGATTCACACAGGCGTTCTGTGGCATCTAGCTCAAATGCTTTTTGCTTCTCTGCGAGTATGCAGAGAAGAATTTGGCTGCTTTTAGTGGCATTTTCCCAATGTGTCATTTTTTAAACAAGTTTTATTACATTTTCCAAATAATTACAAAACATAAGTATCCTGTAGGTATGGGCATGGCATTACAGACTTGTACATTTACATCTGGAAATTATGCAAAATGCGGGAAGAAACTACCCAGAACTCATCTACCTCCCCCCTTTTTTCTCCCCCGCCCCAACCTTGTTGTCACTCTCTCACAAAACCTTCAACCTAATTGTGTTTAACATAGCAGGAAAGGTCTATAATACAAAAAAGGAAAATGTGCCATATTGGGTTCAATAATAATGACAGTTATCAGAGGTCTCCGGGTGAAACCATAACCATAGCCATAAGGTCTTCAAGGTTGGGACCCTAATGAGATGAGGCCTCCATTTCCGGGCTCCCTAGTGTACTCATGAGTCGATCTGTTGCTTACCATGAGGTTAAGCAAAACGGTGTCATAAAGGATTTCAAGTTAGATCCAGAGAGCGTTTTCACTATGAATGGCCTCCATTTCCTAAAGAAAGATTTAGTCGTTGCTACCTGGTTTATCATTGCATCAAATCTCTCCATCACCATAATGTTTGCAAGTTCCTCTCTAATCAGGTCCCAACTGCCTAAAGCCAATGGGCGGTTCGAGTGTGGCTGTCTGGGGACCGCCCAATGTCAGTGGGCAGGATTAGCAGGGAATGTGCGTGCTCGCTGTTGCGCGTTCCCTGCTCATAAACAGAATGGGGATTCATCATCAACCTGCCTGCCAGCAGGCTGAAATAAAGAAAAAAAATAAAAGTGAACAGCACTGTAGTCTAGTGAGATGCAATACAGAAAACAGCCCTGCCACTTAACTGTCCCTCTGATGGGCTCACAATCAAATACCTATCTTAGGCATATGCCTAGGTAGTGTAGTGCCAATGTAGGGGAGGGGGGGCGAGGGAAGGAAGAAGGAAAGATAAAAAATACAAACATTTTGCTTTTTTTTTTTATTTAAAAAAATACAAATAGCAGCATCAATCAGATACCACTGAAAGACAGCTCTACTGGTGGGAAGAAAAGGAGCTAAAATTAATTTGGGTGCTAAGTTTTATGAGCAAGCAATATACAGTAGAGTTAAAGCTGCATAGTGCTGAATTGTAAAAAATGTGCCCGGTCACAAGGTGGGTGTAAAACTCCGGTCCTCAAGAGGTTAAGATCCCCGAGGCTAGGAGCTGTGGTGTAAGTCCAACGATTATAACTTACCTTCCATGCGGCAATCAACATAAGATGTGCAAGATCTATCTGGCCTTTGAGGTTTCCATGGTGGGTGTTACCTTCTCGTAATTGAATAAACAAAGTAGGACATCTTTTTGCAACAGACCTTATAAAAATAGTAGTAATATATTTCAGCACAGAATACCAATATTTGGCAATCTTAACACAGAACCAAAGTGTGATGGATTGCGGAGAAACAGCCGCGTTTTCTGACAGTGAGGCGGCGGTGTCCGCGTACAGAGCGGCGGTTTCCCCGCAGCAACATGCGTCTAGTTTGTCTGGACCTAGTAGTGCACACAGGTGGAGAGCGCGCCGCAAGACAGGCTCCTTATGCCAATAGGAGAAGGGTCAGCTGATCGAGGCGGTCAGCTGATCCCAGCTCAGTAGGTGATTGGTTGATAGGAGCTGGGCGGCGCTGTGGAGCACTTTGCTATATATATCTCTTGCCGTTCAGTTGCTGGTTGTCTGGCGTTGCGAATACCTATGTGTTAGCACTCAGACCTTAGTCAGATTCTTCAGTGTGGTGGAAGCGGGTGGACCTGGGAATCCACACTTAGCCAGTTCACTGTATTATTATCTGTGTTATTCCTTAGACCAGTTCCAGGGTGTAGAGACCACGGACCTCACACCCCAGACTAGAAATACTGTGTATCATCTGTGTTATTCCTTAGACCAGTTCCAGGGTGTAGAGACCACGGACCTCACACCCCAGACTAGGAATACTGTATATCATCTGTGTTATTTCTTAGACCAGTTCCTGGGTGTGGGACCACGGACCTCACACTCTAGACTAGGCATTATTAGATATCTGTTTATGATTTGTAGCTCTCCTGACTTCTCTTCTGCTTTCTGATTCGTAACCTTGAAGACCTTGCGCCAAGGCAAGGATCTAGTAGAAGTTTATGCAGCTGAGTTTAGGAAGTGGTCGGTGTCGGCTAGGTGGGGGACTTTTGCGTTACTAGATTGTTTTCAATCAGGGTTGTCAGACGCTGTCTCTTAATTGATGCTGGGACACCCTGAACCGAAAACTATTGATGAAGCAATCTCTTTGGCAGTACGGGTTGATCGTCGGTTATGATATCAAAAACAAATCCGTGGTAAAGACAGGATCAGATATGTCTCCTATGCCACTCCTCCACCTGCCTCACCGTCACCTGAGCCAATGCAAATTGGTCAGTCCAAATT
This sequence comes from Hyperolius riggenbachi, assembly GCF_040937935.1. Classification (NCBI taxonomy): domain Eukaryota; kingdom Metazoa; phylum Chordata; class Amphibia; order Anura; family Hyperoliidae; genus Hyperolius; species Hyperolius riggenbachi. The sequence continues at coordinate 117,036,027 of NC_090653.1, read as the reverse complement.
GACGCGGTCAGAGAGGAATCGCAGGAAAACAGAACAGCTCTGTTTGTACTGTGCAGAGGAGGGTCATAGAGTGCAGAATTGCCCCAGGAAGTCAGGAAACGCTGCCGCCTAGGAGTACTCAGAGGTAATACCCTAGGCGCGCAGTCTTTACCTCTACATAACAATCGTCTGCTACTTCCCTGTTCTGTCACATGGGAAGGTCAGTTTCCACTGAAGCTTTCATTGATTCAGGTTCAGCAGCTAATTTTATAGATTACGAGTTTGCTAAAAAATTGGGAATACCCATGCTCCCCTTAGATCAGCCGATTCTGGTCACTGCTTTAGATGACTCTCCTCTGCAGAGTAGACACCCCTTATCCCGTACTCCAAGTTTGCAACTCTGTGTGGGGGTATTACATGGGGAGAATCTGCAATTTCTGGTTTTGCATATGGCAACCTCTACCATTATTCTTGGCATGCCCTGGTTACAAATTCCCTTGCCTCAGATAGACTGGGTTTCAGGTCAGCTAACGAGCTGGTCATCCCATTGTTATCATCATTGTTTAGCGAAAGTAAGTATGGATAATACCAACATTCAGGTTGAAGGTGTACTGAGACGATACGCAGAATTTGCTGACGTCTTCTGTCCTAAGTCAGCGGACAAAGTTCCCCCCCATCGTGCCTTCGATTGTCCCATCGATCTGAGATCTGGTTGTATGCCGCCCAGGGGCCATCTTTATAACCTGTCTGGGCCGGAGAAACTAGCTAAGCAGGAATACATCAGGGAAAACTTGGCGAAAGGGTTCATCCATCCCTCTCGTTCACCAGCAGGGGCAGGTTTCTTTTTTGTAAAGAAAAAAGACGGAGGCCTCCGCCCTTGTATTGATTATCGAGGCCTGAATAAGATCACAGTGAAAAACCGCTACCCTTTGCCATTGATTGACGATTTGTTCACGCAGGTGACCAACGCCAAGATTTTTTCCAAGTTAGATCTCAGGGATGCATACAACCTAGTCCGTATCAGGGATAGTGACGAATAGAAGACGGCCTTCAACACACCCGACGGGCATTACAAGTACCTGGTGATGTCCTACGGGTTGTGTAACACGCCGGCTGTCTTCCAGGAGTTAATTAATGAGGTGTTCAGGGAATTGTTGGGGAAGTTTGTGCTGGTTTACTTGGACGATATACTAATCTTTTCGTCCAGTCTCTTTGAACATCGCCAGCATGTCAGATGGGTGTTAAAAAAGTTAAGACAGAACCAACTTTATGCCAAACTGGAGAAATGCCTCTTTGAGGTAGAGTCAGTAGCCTTCTTGGGGTACATTATCTCCACTTCTGGCCTCTCGATGGACCCTGGGAAAGTTTCTGCTGTCCTAGAGTGGCCTCAGCCTGTGGGGCTGAAGGCACTTCAGAGAATCATGGGGTTTGCTAATTACTACAGAAGGTTCATTAAGGGGTACTCTACCATCATCTCTCCTTTTACAAGTCTCACCAGGAAAGGGGGTAATCACTGGTCACCAGAGGTTCATGCGGCCTTTTCGACCCTTAAAAAACTGTTTTGTTCTGCCCCGATACTGAGGCATGTTGACGTCGCCTTTCCCTTCATCGTGGAGGTTGATGCTTCAGAGGTGGGGGTGGGAGCTGTGTTGTCTCAGAAGTCAGGCTTGCAGGGCAAGCTGCACCCATGTGCCTACTTTTCTCGCAGATTTTCACCCGCCGAAAAAACTATGACATCGGAAACCGGGAGCTCCTGGCCATCAAATTGGCTTTTGAGGATGGCGACACTGGTTAGAGGGTGCAGAACACATTATCACAGTTTATACAGATCACAAGAATTTGGAGTATATTGAGGGGGCTAAGAGACTTAGCCCTCGCCAGGCCTGGTGGTCCCTGTTTTTTGCAAGATTTAGATTTGTGATCACGTATACTCCCGGAAGTAAGAATATCAAGGCCGATGCTCTCTCCAGGTGTTTTGAGCCCGAGTCAGTGCAACCTGAAGCCCCTGAGGCCATCCTACCTCCAAGGGTGGTTTTGGCAGCCACTGAGACATGGAGAGATTGGGCAGCCACTTTGGGTCCCTACCAACAGGATGTTCCAGAGGGGAAGCCTGAGGGGGTTATGTTTGTGCCACTGCCTTTCCACTTACAAATCCTGCAATTCTTTCATTCTCACAAAAATGCTGGTCATCCTAGAGCCACCAGAACTCAGGATCTACTAGCTAGATGTGCCTGGTGGCCTACTTTGGCTACAGATTGTAAGGAGTTTGTAAGAGAGTGTGCTGTATGTGCGAGGAGTAAGCCCTCTCGTCAGGCCCCCGTTGGCACTTTACAGTCCTTGCCAGTCCCCAATGAACCCTGGACTCATATTACAATGGATTTTGTGGGGGAACTCCCTCGGTCTGAAGGCAAGTCGATCATTTGGGTGGTAGTGGACCGTTTCAGTAAGATGGCACACTTTGTCCCTCTGAAAGGACTCCCCTCGGCTCAGGAATTGGCTGATCTCTTCATCCAGCACATCTTCCGGCTGCATGGCATTCCGAAAATGTAGTGTCAGATCGGGGAGTCCAATTTGTTTCAAAATTTTGGAGGGCCTTTTGCCATCAATTAGACATGGAACTCGCTTTCTCGTCAGGCTATCACCCACAGACCAACGGTCAGACCGAGAGAGTTAACCAATCTCTGGAACATTTTCTCAGGTGTTATGTTGCTGATGCGCAAACCGATTGGGTAAAGTTTTTGCCGTTTGCAGAGTTTGCGCACAACAACCTGAAGAGCTCTTCTTCTGGGTTCTCCCCATTCCAGGTTTGCTCCTTTGCTGGTCGCATCTACTCCTTTTCCAGCTCTGGAGGACTGGCAAAGGGCCCTGAAAGAGATTTGGGGAATGGTTAAGAGGAACCTAGGGAAAGCTTTCCAAACCCAGAAGAAGCAGGCAGATAAACATCGGTCTGTAGAGTGAAGATTCTCTCCAGGAGATTTGGTGTGGGTGTCCACGCGTCATTTGGCCTTGAAGCAATTGTCACCTAAGCTGGGTCCTACATTTATAGGACCTTTTCCAATGGCCAAGAAAATCAATAATGTCACATATGCTATTGATCTCCCAGCTAGTATGAAAGGTGTGAGATCATTCCATGTGTCCCTGTTAAAACCAGCAGTACAGGTGGACTCCTCCCCCCCTCCCCTGTGTTGGTGGATGACCAACCAGAGTATGAGATTGAAAAGATTCTGTATTCTCGTCTGGTGCAGAATTCTGTGCAGTATCTGGTCCACTGGAAGGGATATGGCATAGAGGAGAGATCTTGGGTGCCAGATTTTCGCATGCATGCAGAAGAATTAAAGAAAGAGTTCCATGACTTACATCCTGGGAAGCCTAGTGGAGAGTGTCCGGAGTCCACTCCTCGGGGGGGGGGGGGGGGGTACTGTGATGTATTGCGGAGAAACCGCAGCGCGTTCTGACAGTGAGGCGGCGGTGTCCGCGTACAGAGCGGTGGTTTCCCCGCAGCAACATGCGTCTAGTTTGTCTGGACCTAGTAGTGCACACAGGTGGAGAGCTACGCGCACGCCGCAAGACAGGCTCTTTATGCCAATAGGAGAAGGGTCAGCTGATCGAGGCGGTCAGCTGATCCCAGCTCAGTAGGTGATTGGTTGATAGGAGCTGGGCGGCGCTTTGGAGCGCTTTGCTATATATATCTCTTGCTGTTCAGTTGCTGGTTGTCTGGCGTTGCGAATACCTATGTGTTAGCACTCAGACCTTAGTCAGATCTTCAGTGTGGTGGAACCAGGTGGACCTGGAAATCCACACTTAGCCAGTTCACTGTATTATTATCTGTGTTATTCCTTAGACCAGTTCCAGGGTGTAGAGACCACGGACCTCACACCCCAGACTAGGAATACTGTGTATCATCTGTGTTATTCCTTAGACCAGTTCCAGGGTGTAGAGACCACGGACCTCACACCCCAGACTAGGAATACTGTATATCATCTGTGTTATTTCCTAGACCAGTTCCTGGGTGTGGGACCACGGACCTCACACTCTAGACTAGGCATTATTGGATATCTGTTTATAAATTGTAGCTCTCCTGACTTCTCTTCTGCTTTCTGATTCGGTACCTTCACACATCTGATCTACTGTTGCCGACCCTGCCTGTCCCTGGTTACCGAATCAGTCTCCTGTCTCTGTACTTTGTCTGTGTGTTGCCAACCCTCAATAATCAGGTATATCTGTATTCTTGGGGATACTGCAGATCGCCAAGAATCAGATTCTCTCTGGTTGCTGACACCTATCGTTACACAAAGACAATGAACCATATCAGCATTTTGCAAACCACATTTTGGACACGCTGCCTCGGGTCTGACTTTATACTTTATATTGAACGCGTATTTGGCATGGTATAGCATAATGAGGTGGGAACCTCTCAATGCCTAATTTATCATCAGCTTATGTACTATATTGTTCCCTTCTAATGTATTTCCCTCAGAAACAGTGGCGTACCTACCATAAGGCTGCAGGTGCCAGGTGTAGCCATGGCTAGGGGCACTGCTGTGGTGCTCAGTTACTGTGTTCTTCCACCTGGGACCTTTTTTCACAGTTTGACCAACATTTGGGAACATTTTAGCAGGCAGTGCAGGGGACTGTACTACTTCTTGCACAAGATGTAGCACCCGTCCCTATTCTTGTCTCGTGGGCAATGTGTTTCTTTGCTATGTACACACAGCCTGCAATGAGTGAATGTGCAGAGCAACAGGGTGAGTAGAGAGAATGATTGCTTTTCTGCAGCTGGTGCATTAGCAGGGAGAGATGGCAGGATGTGTTTAGTGCTTTAGACGTTGCCTGTCATTTGTAGCCATATGTAGTATTAACCTGCTGTGCCCTGAACTATTGATTATTTATCCTGAGCAGAGTAATTAATCAATAATGCAGGGCAGTCTTCTGTTGCAGCAGCCAGTGATACAGGTGCTGACAGTCAACTTCTGTAGTGAGCAGAGAAGAAAGGTCCAGGCAATTTAGATTAGCTACAGGTAATCTGTTCTCTTTGGGGGTGTTGTGAGGGGGAGGGTGCAGATAAGTCCCCTCAGCAGTGGCAGTGCACTGGGGGGTTTGTTTGCGCTCCCCCTCGCCCCACCATTGGTGTGTTCACTCACAGGATGCATATTGTGCACTACAGGTAAGATAATGAAGCAGAAGTAGGGAATCTATCCTTTAGGTGGGTAGCATGGATGGTCCCCCAAGCTGTAGGCTGTGTCTGGGTGAGGGGTGTACCATCCATGTTTTCTTGCTCCCACCCCGAGGGGCAGTTGCGGCGCTGGATGCTTTGTGGGAGTGTCTGCATTGTCCCCCATTTCTTGGGAGTACAAGGAGGCCTACACGCGGCGCCCCTGTTGAGATGCAAAGTGTTTTACGGGGACCAAATCCTGCAGAAATGGCAGTGGGGGTAGCATTAGATCCTGCATATTCTGGTAGGTGAATGCAGCATGCAAACGCCTTGCCATTTTATTTAGATGAGAGTCAATTTCAATTAGTCAATAGACTTGCGGCAGCCAGTAGTATGTCGGGTGAAGACAGGTCAGAGCACACACCTTTTCACTCTTTTCTAGTGTGCACTGCAGCACGTATACTAGAGATGTCCCGAACGGGCGTACATCAAAAAAGCGCGTCGGGAAAAAAGGTGTAAACGATAAGCAGTTTTATCGTTTATAAAAATATTGTGTAGAATTTCGTTTACAAATAGTGTTTTAAGAATTTATAAATCATTAAATAATGTGTATGAAATCGTCAATTCTTAAAACATTAATCTTCCCTGTTTCTAAACTGAAACTTATAATTACGTTTGTTAAAAAACCCTCCCTGTACCTATCCCTAACCCCTAGACCCCCTGGTGGTGCCTAAACCTAAGACCCCCCTGGTGGTGCCTAAACCAAAGACCCTCCTTGTGGTGCCTAAACCTAAGACCCCCCTGGTGGTGCCTAAACCAAGGACCCTCCTGGTGGTGCCTAAACCTAAGACCCCCTGGTGGTGCCTAAACCAAAGACCCCCCTGGTGGTGCCTAAACCTAAGACCCCCCTGGTGGTGCCTAAACCTAAGACCCCCCTGGTGCTGCCTAAACCTAAGACCCCCGTGGTGGTGCCTAAACCTAAGACCCCCCTGGTGGTGTCTAAACCTAAGACCCCCTGGTGGTGCCTAAACCTAAGACCCCCTATGGATAATAATGTTTTACAAACATTAATAAATAAAAAATTTAAATAAAAAAAATGTAAATAATTTTTTTGGGTGGATAATAATGTTTTATTAATGTTTTACAAATAGTGATTTAGTATCTTTATAAACGTTATTCGTCACAGGCTCATTTTGTAAAGTTAAATCATCACAAGCACAGTTATAAAACCTTAAAAATCTCCGGGCGCCGTTTGTAAAATGTTAATAATCTCTGGCGCCTTTTTTTCCCTGTTCGGCGCCCATTAAATGATATTTATAATGGGAGTGAATGGGGCGCCCTTTTTGTCCACTTGTCTCATGCGCCCAAATCTCCTGCTTCCCCCGAACGGTTCACCGGTGAATGGTTCCCGCCGAACTTCGGTGGTTCACGTTCGCCTGCCAAAGGCGACCTTTCCCGAAAGTTCGATTCGCCCCAAAATGCTCTATTGAGCAGAACTTTGACCCTCTACATCACAGTCAGCAGGCACATTGTTACCAATCAGACTGCACTCACTCCTAGAGCCCCCCCCCCCCCCCCCCCTTATAAAAGGCAATGTCCTTTAGCCATTTGACTCACTCGTCTGCCTACATTAATTAGTTAAGGGACAACTGCTACACACTCTGCTAGGGAGAGTTTAATTAGCCTCCCACCTCCCTTCTACTTATTCCCTCCTCCCTCCTACTGGAGGGAGGAGAGTCTCATCTGCCAGGGAATTCCAGTATTTCAAAAGCCAGCTTACATACCATGGCTGGGAATTGAACCCAGGTCTCAGTGCATGGTAGGTAACTAACATATCCATTATACCACCAACACTACTAGCTGAAGCTGGTCTAGCAAAAATTAGACAAGACAAATAACATTTACATCACACTTTTCTCCTGGCAGACTCAAAACACCAGAGCTGCAGCCACTAGGGCACGCTCTATAGGCAGTAACAGTGTTAGGAAGACTTGCCTAAGGTCTCCTACTGAATAGGTGCTGGCTTACTGAACAGACAGAGCCGAGATTTGAACCCTGGTCTCCTGTGTCAGAGGCAGAGCCCTTAGCCATTACACCATCCAGCCACTGCTTAAGGATTTGTAGCCAGGCATGGCCTTGCCTTTTGTGTTCAACAGTTGTCCAAAGAGAACCCCAGATAGCCAGGTAGATTAATCTCTCTCTCTCTCTCTCTCTAGTAGGGATGGTCCCCGCTTTCCGCGGAATTGTATTTTTGAGCATAAATGGATTGAGCATAAATGGTACATGCATGCTAGGCTGGCTTCAGCATGTAGTGTTGGTGGTACAGTGGCACTGTACCACCAACACTACATGCTGAAGCCAGCCTAGCATGTACCATTTATGCTCAATCCATTTATGCTCAAAAATACAATTCCGCGGAAAGCGGTGACCATCCCTACTAGAGTGAGAGAGATGAATCTACCTGGCTATCTGGGGTTCTCTTTGGACAACTGTTGAACACAAAAGGCAAGGCCATGCCTGGCTACAAATCCTTAAGCAGTGGCTGGATGGTGTAATGGTTAAGAGCGCTGCTTCTGACACAAGAAACCAGAGTTCAAATCTCAGCTCTGTCTGTTCAGTAAGCCAGCACCTATTCAGTAGGAGACCTTAGGCAAGTCTTCCTGCTACTGCCTATAGAGCGTGCCCTAGTGGCTGCAGCTCTGGTGCTTTGGGCTGTTCATATTTGAAGCTTTAGATTGCTGTTTATGCTGTTTATGCAGTTTAGTGGAGGTTGTAGCGGGTTTGGAGGTCTCCTGGGAGGGGGTGCGGGGTGGGCACATTTTTATTGGTCATTTTTTAAGAATGTTTGATACAATTTGATTAATAAAGTAAAACCTTTTTTTGGAATAATATCTCATGTGATTTGTATTCAGTCGGGTCATACCTACTTTTATTCTAATCTCACTGTTTTTGGATTGTAGCTCTGGTGCTTTGAGTCAACCAGGATAAATGTGTGATATAAATGTTATTTGTCTTGTCTAATTTTTCTCTTGGATTGAGCATAAATGGTACATGCTAGGCTAGTTTCAGCTAGTAGTGTTGGTGGTATAATGGATATGTTAGTTACCTGCCATACACTGAGACCTGGGTTCAATTCCCAGCCACGGTATGTAAGCTGGCTTTTGAAATACTATAATTCCCTGGCAGATGAGACCCTCCTTCCTCCGGTAGGAGGGAAGGGTGGAATTTTGAAGTTCACCTCCCCATTGAAGTCTATTGCGGTTCTCAAACTTTTTCGTGAACCGAACTTTCCACGGAGGTTCGCGAACAGGACCGAAAATCGGAGGTTCGCGACATCACAATGCCTGGCTAACCTATACTCACCATTGGAGTGCTGTTTACTCATTGTGTACCTCTGATAGCTTCCCAGTGTTTTGTTACAAGTCCCTTGGTGGACTTGCTTCTCCCTCAGTGATTACATGTTCCCCTGCGATTGGTGTTGATGACGCCAGGGCCACACAGTGTCATCAACATCTGGCAGCAAACTTTTTTTTTTTATTGACTTCAATACAATAACTTGTATTAAATTCCATATTAAAGAAATCCTGGGGAGAGTGAATGACAGAAAGATTAAAGGACAACTGAAGTGAGCAGGATATGGAGGCTGCAATATTTATTTACTTTCACACAATGCCAGTTGCCTGGCTGTCCTACTGATCCTCTGACTCTAACACTTTTAGCCATAGACATGCTGAACAAGCATGTAGCATATCTGTGTTTTCTGACACTATTGTCAGATCTGACAAGATTAGCTGCATGCTGGTTTCAGGTGTGTTTTAGGCACTACTGCACCCAAATGGTTCAGCAGGGCTGCCAGGCAACTGGCATTGTTTAACAGGAAATAAATATGGCAGCCTCCATAGCCATCTCACTTCAGTGGTCCTTTAACCTCCTGAGTGGTATGCCGAATAGAGATGGCCCGAACCTCCGATTTTAGGTTTGCGAACCGGGTTCGCAAACTTCCACAAAAGTTCGGTTCGCGCAAACATCCGCGAACCACAATAGACTTCAATGGGGAGGCGAACTTTGAAAACTAGAAACACTTATGCTGGCCACAATAGTGATGGAAAAGATGTTTCAAGGGGTCTAACATCTGAGTTTTTTGCATGGATAAGTGGGAAAGATGCCAAAAGTCCCGGGGAAAAATCTGGATTTGACGCAAAGCAGCGTTTTAAAGGCAGAAATCACATTGAATGCTAAATTGCAGGCCTAAAGTGCTTTAAAACATCTTGCATGTGTATATGTTACGGCCAGAACCCGAAGTTTGGCCACTTTGCGTTCTGGCCGGCCACTTCGGGTTCTGGCCGGTCAATGTGCGAACTGGCCGCGGCAGTGTGGCCAATGTTAGAAATTAAATGATAGCAGTAAAGATTAATGTATGTTCTGGCTGTCTCGCTGCAGCCAAATGTGTCAAAAGTGTGTTCATTTAATGAAATTAAGCCGGCGGCAATGTAGCAGATGAAGCCGCCGGCTTTCTCTCCTCCCCCCCCCCCCCCTCCTGCCTCTCTCTCTCTCTCTCTCTCTCTCTCTCCTGTAGAACATCGGGCAGCCGACGGGGACATGCGTGTCCCCGAGATTCGTTCGTCGCTCCAGGGCAGCAGAGCGGTGAGGCTGCAGACATTTCTTCTGCCAGCACCCGCTCTGCAGGAACGAACAGCAGGATTCCCTGCTGCGACGAACGACTGTGAGAATCCGCTCAGCTGCCTGCGCAGGCAGGCAGCCTTTTGACCATTGTTTAGGTTTGCATGCTGCAGGACTCTGGAACAGAGACCTGTCTTCCCATTGCAAGTTCTGGTCTGTCCTCTTGCTGGGGAATTTGCATACATTCGTTATGCAAATCCCCTACCTGCCTTCTTTGATGACTGGCACTATAAGAGCTTTATGTTTCCCAGAAGGCTTTGCTGGTCATTTCCCTTCCATGGTCTGTTCCTGATGGACACTCCTGGAGTGTCAGCCATTCCCGTTTGTTAAAGTTATCTTAGTGTAATTCGTGGGAATGCACTAGGCAGGTTCCCTAGTGCAGTTAGGATTGCATTAAACCTGCAGTTAGGATTGCATTATCTGTTTTGCCTGTTCCGTCTGTCTTGTGTTTGGATCGCACAAGCCCTAGCGTTAGCGGCTGTGGATCCTTCTGATTGAGTCTGGAGTGTAGGTTGGAACAGCGGTTGTTTCTGCCTACCTCATCTGTTCTGTCTCCTGGGATCGCGCTAGCTACTTTTCGCTAGCGCTGGGGATCCTTCTGTTCTGTCTTCTGGGATCGCGCTAGCTACTTTTTGCTAGCGCTGTGGATCCTTCTGTTCTGTCTTCTGGGATTGCGCTAGCCACTTTTCGCAAGCGCTGGGGATCCTTCTGTTATGCTACTCTGTACCTGGATCACACTCGCTTCTCGCTAGTGCTGTGGATCCTATCTCTCGCTTGTCCCTGTTTTCGTGTGTCTGTCTTGTCTGCTACGCTTGCTGGAGGCTCGGTGAGGTAACCGTTAAGCAAGCGCTCGCGTCCTCTGTTTCATGTTTGTCTGTTAATGGTTAGTTAGGCGTGCTTGTCTCCATTGTGCTTATCACGTGGAGACCGCGCATAACCGCGTGCACTGTTGCAAATGAGTGCGGTGTTCGCGGTTAGCTAGCGTTTGTTGTTTTCCGTATCTCCTTATTGTATTATTTGCTGTGCCTTTGCTACCCTCGTGCCCTGTTTTGCTCAGTCTTGTGTCTCTGTCAGCAATCGCCATTCTTGCGATTGCATTCCCACTTCGTTTCCGCCGTTGTGTGTTCACCGTCGCTGGGTGGCTACTAGTTTGGTGGACACACATTGGTTCTGTCCCTTTGCTCTGTTTCTTGTGGGCTATCCAGCCCTGCCTGATCGTACCTTGTCCTGGATCTGTACAATTCCCGTCTGGCATCTGTGGCTGTGCAGCGACTGTGTTCGCCTGCACTCCACAGCGCCATCTGCCGGAGGGAATTGCCCTCTGCGGGTGCATAGCACCTAGCCTGGGTGTCCTCAAATATACGTTTGTGGAGGAAATCTGCTGCGTCAGCGCACGTCTGGTGCGCTGACCGCGAATACGATTCCACAATCGTTACAACGACTCTGGGGGGGACACGCATGTCCCCGCCGGATGCCAGGAGAGAGAGAGAAGCAGGGGGAGGAGAGAAAGCCGGCGGCTTTATCTGCTACATTGCCGCCGGCTTAATTTCATTAAATAAATGCACTTTTGATACATTTGGCCGCAGCAAGACGGCCAGAACATACATTAATCTTTACTGCAATCATTTCATTTCTAACATTGGCCGCACCGCCGCGGCCAGTTCGCACATTGACCGGCCAGAACACGAAGTGGCCGGCCAGAACGCAAAGTGGCCAAACTTCGGGTTCTGGCCGTAACATATACATCAATCAGGGAGTGTAATTAGAGTACTGCTTCACACTGACACACCAAACTCACTGTGTAATGCACCGCAAACAGCTGTTTGTGTTGTGACGGCCGTGCTGGACTGGTGCGCACCATGGCGAGATTGCTCTTCCTCAGTGATATCAGGTAATGTCTGACTGCCTTATCAACTTTTGATGGTTCTTTCTCTACCATTGTTAAAGCTTACTTCTATTTTTTTTAAATTACATTTTCTGCTGGCTGTTCAGTACCTGTAATGAGAATCAGTAGCATGGTGACCACGAGTAATGGCCGGGGAATCCTGGTTCGATTCTGGTCCAGAGTGGGAGCCTAAGAAACAGCTACCACCACCACACATCCAAGGAAGGCAGCAGGCACGCTGTAGGCAAAGGAGCAAGAACAGCTACCACACATCCAAGGAAGGCAGAAGGCATGGTATGCACGTCCTGAGGTAGTGACCAAAAATAACAATACAGGAGGAATTTCGAGGCCCTGCTGTATATGAGATGAATCAACTTTAAATCCTTTAATGAGAATCTGTTATGGAGGGCAAGTCTGCCATCCATTCAAGTGAAAGGTATGCACTGACTGCCAGGTATAATACAATGTGCAGTCAAAGATGCAGTGAAAGGTATGCAGTGATTGCAAACAGCTGTTTATGTAGTGACGGCCGTGCTGGACTGGTGCGCACCATGACGAGAGTGCAGGTGATGGCGGCTTTCCAGCCCATATGGTCACCGGGCTGAGGTAGCTGAATGACAGAACAGTGACTGTCCAGCTGATCAAATTTGGTCTGTCCACAATGAAGCAACAACTTTATTATCGTGGGTGTGCGCCCCCCCCCCCCCCACACACACACACACCTTTGACACACTCATATAGCCGTCGGTCATTGCTTAATTTGCTTCATACGCAAGCCCCTTCACCACGGCAAGGTAATGATCACGAAAGGGAATTGGCAGTGGCACATGTACATGCCTTTTGTTTTGTTGTTGCAGCTGCAGTGCAGTGAGAAAAATTAGGCAGGCATGTACATGCACCAGAAAAATGATTTTAGCGGCCGCTGCTAGCCTTAAAAATTCAGGAATCCACCTGGAGTCCTGGACCCTGTTGGTGGTGGCTGGCGGAGAAGGCAGTCAACCGCCCTGCGGGCAGAGATGCTGCGTGGGGGCGACTTAGTCTTGGGGCAGGCAGTCACACGGCTTCCAGGCAGAGATGCTGTATTTGGGTACTGACTTAGTCTTCGGGCAGGCCTGATCGTACTTTGCAGACCAGGCATCCGTGGTCAGATGGACATTTGACCCAATGCTGTGTGCCAGAGATGTCACCACTTGCCTTTCAACATCACAGTACAGTTTAGGTATCGCCTTTTTTGAGAAAAAATTGCGGCCTGGTATCTTCCACTGCGGTGTGTGGCTTTGCTTTTGTGTGCTGCTTTTCCTCAGGTGGTCATCTCATTGCAGTTTGTGCTTTGTAATCATGTGCCTTCGTAAGGTAGTTGTCCCTATGTGGGTCTTGGTCTTTCCTCGGCTCAATTTTCAGTGGCAGAGAGTACAAATGGCATTGCTCTCATCTGAGGCAGACACACACAAACATTTCCACACCGCTGAGCCCTGGGGTGATGGAAATTGGTGGTGGCGGCCGACTGAGTGTTAAGTGGGGTGCCAGAATCAGAGCAGGAGGAGGAAGATATGTCCCGCTTCCATGCGGAAGCTGAGAAAGATGAGGTGTTCTGTGTTAAATAGTCAATTACATCCTGACAATATTGAGGGTTGATGGCATGTGCCTTCTTCTGAACACTGTGCTTTGGTCGAGGGCCGCACAAAATCACGACAGCGCAACCTCGAACAGACCTGCCAGGTGGCCTGCCTCTGCCTTTTGTTTTGCCCATATTGTGGGGGATGAAGTGAAAGGTATGCACTGACTTGACTAAAACAATGTGTAGTCACACAGGTGCAGTTAACAGGTATGCACAGTGAGGTATATCACACTGTGTGCACTCACGTAGGTAGGTGGGTGCACTGAACAACAGGTAGGTATATGCAGTGACGGGTATTACAAATGTGCACCTGTCACACACATATCCCGTGAACAGGTACAGTGACTGGTGGTATTAAATATCACACTGCGTGCGCTCACGTAGGTGGGTGGGTGCACTGTAAACAACAGGTATGTATATGCAGTGATGGGTATTATAATGTGCACCTGTCACACACAGACAGGTACCGCACAGGCACAGTGACACTGCGTGCACTCACGTAGGTAGGTGGGTGCACTGAAGTGAACAACAGGTAGGTATATGCAGTGATGGGTATTACAATGTGCACCTGTCACACACAGACAGGTACCGGACAGGCACAGTGACACTGCGTGCACCCACGTAGGTAGGTGGGTGCACTGTGAACAACAGGTAGGTATATGCAGTGATGGGTATTACAATTTTGCACACATAGTTGGAATTACTAAGGCTGTCTATGCAACACAAGTGTCAGTGGGACACACACACACACACACACACACACACACAAAATAAATACATAAAGGTCACAAGAACAAGATTAGCTCTCAAAAGAGCTGTTGAGGTGTGTTTTTTTTTTAGCAATAAGAATCAGCAAGGAGCAAGCTAAGAAGCCTACAAGAGCCTAACTAAGCTTCCCCTATAGGTCTCTGCACAGCAGCTCTCCCTTCTCTAATCATTGCAGGTACACGAGTGAGTCCAATGCCTGACACTGCCTGCCTTTTATTAGGGAGGTGGGGCTCCAGGAGGGAGTGTAGCCTGATTGGCTACAATGCGCCTGCTGACTGTGATGTAGAGGGTCAAAGTTGACCCTAATGATGCACTATGGGGGTGAATCGAACTTCCAGAAATGTTTGCGGTTCTCCGCGAACCACCGAAGTTCGCCGGGAACCGTTCGCTGGCGAACCGTTCGGGCCATCTCTAATGCCCAACACTGTGTCAGACATACCGCTCACTATAATCAGGAGTCCCCAGGATGAAACTAAAAGATGTAATGCTTCCACAAGGGTTAGCTAGCACTAGGCTAGCTATTATAGATTGCCAGCACCCCCTGATTTCCTCAGATCCCCCCGACACAGTATAGGTTGCCACCACCCCCTGATTTCCTCCGATCCCTCCGATCCAGCCGTTTATACATTACCCAGCCTCTATCCAGCAATCAGCGCAGCCTCCCTGCACAGCTTTGGTCTCTCTATCGGGAGGATCTGGTCTGAGAATGACGTGATGACCCCCTAGAGAAGACCGTTGCTGTGCGGGTAGGCTGCATCGATCGCTGGATAGAGGCTGGGTAAAGTATAAACGGCTGGATCAGGGGGATTGAAGAAAATCAGGAGGTGCTGGCAACCTATAATAGCTAGCCTAGCGGCTAGTGCTACCTAACCTTTGTGGAAGCATTAAATCTATTAGATTTATACTGGGGAATCTGAGGATGCAAAACCTTCTGAGCGGTGTAACGCTCAGGAGGTTAAGTACCCCTTGACACAAATACATTTTATAGTAGTAAATGGTAGTTGTTTCTAAACCTTCAACTATGAAAGTAAAGCTTAAGTGAAAACTGATAAGATAAACAAATGCATCCATCCTCCTACTTCTAAAAATGACTTTTAGATATCCCATAGTTTTATGTTGTGTTAAAAAAAACTTAAAAAAAAAGAACATTTATTATTTTGTCTCAGCTCAATGAAACCAGAATGCTAAAATATATGACCTGTTGCCCTTTAGTTAACAAACCATTTCATTGGTAGTGTAGCACAGAAATATTGTACCATTTTTATTTATTTATTTATTTATTTTTATTTAACAAAAGGGAAATTACCCTTAAACTAAATAAGCTTAATTTAGATCATTGTTCAGTTTCTGTAGTTGTACATGTTTGTGACAATTTTCTGGTAATGAGCGGGATGAATTTAACATTTCAAAAATGTCTCAAGATGTATGCCAGAAGTACTGGTAAGAAAAAATATTAAACTACAGAATGTATTTAACAACGTCATGCAAGCTGGACACATGGAAACATCCTTTTTGTCTACCTTACCTGTCAATAGCAAAAATGTAGGCCCATTTGTATGCGCTTCCATGGCATGCTCCTGTCAGGACTCATTTGGCAGTGATTAGTGAATGGGAACATGTGTCCATGAGCTAAGGCTTTGTGTGATATATGAACATTGTTAAAGACAATAGCACTGTTTATTCTTAAAACACACCTGTAGCCAAAGAAAAAAAAAAAGTTTGATACTTGCTTTGATACTCCCCTGCCAGTCGGGATGCTCCCCATTTTTGCAGCCATGCTTCTCTCCATGTACAAGTGTCCAGGCACTGCGCAGGTGCCAGAAGAATTAGTGCCTGCGCAGTAGCATGGTACTGCTCATGCACGGAGGAAAAGCCATACATGAGTTGCTCCATGCTACCACACAGGTGCAGAACATGCTTTGCACCTGTGCAGCCATACACGGAAAGGAGCATAGCTTCAACCAATCTTCAACATCACATTTTTATTTCCAAATAAAATATTACCACCCTACATTGTACTAGGAGCATAATTTAACCACTTAATGACAAGCTGGCTTATAAAAACGTCCCGCTAGAGCCTCTTAATGGCACCAGGACGTTTTTATAAGTCGAATAGTGCTGCTACCACTGTGCGTGCACATTCGCGCTCCAACGCATGCAAGTGCATTCCTGCGCGCGTGCACGTGAAAATAGTGAAATAAAAACACCATAGAAAAAATACACCTTTATTTCCAAATAATATATTGTCACCATACTTTGTACTAGGGACATAATTAAAATCTTGTGATAACCAGGACAAATAGGCAGATAAAATGTGTGGGTTTTATGCACAGTAGTAGTCTTTATATTAAAACTACAGGGAATGAAATTGGGGAAATATTGTATTTTTTTCATTTTTTCTTTGTTTTTCCCTTTTAAATGCATAGAAAATAAAGTAATTACTGAAAACAAACATCAACCCCAAAAAGCCCAATTGGTGGTGAGAAAAACAAGATATAGATCATTTCATTGTGATTAGTAGTGATTAAGCTATTGGCAAATGAAAGGGATGAGCACTGAAAGGTGAAAATCGCTCTTGTCCGTTAGGGTAAATACACCTTTGGGGTAAAGTGGTTAAATGTTGTAGCAACCAGAATACCAGAATAAAAAGGCAAATGATATG
Source organism: Hyperolius riggenbachi (assembly GCF_040937935.1). Taxonomy (NCBI): domain Eukaryota; kingdom Metazoa; phylum Chordata; class Amphibia; order Anura; family Hyperoliidae; genus Hyperolius; species Hyperolius riggenbachi. The sequence goes on along the minus strand of NC_090653.1, from coordinate 117,019,283 downwards.
TGTTTTATCTATAGTAGTACTATTTATTTTAAAACTATAAAAATAGTTTATGAAAATGGAGAAATAGTGTATTTTTTCATTTGTTTTTCCTTTTTTTATAGATACATAAAGATACATAGAAATACATAGAAAATAAAGAAATTCATAAAGCCTATTTAAAAAAACAAAACAAAAAAGACCAAAAAACAAAACAAAAAAAGAAACAATATATAGATCAATTAGGTGGGAGCAGCCTGGAAAAGTGAAAATTGCTCTTGGTGGTAATGGTAAAATAGTCTGCGGCATAAAGTGACTAATGTCTGCTTAGCTATATTGTATAGTGGCAATGACACAGTGGTACAGTGATACAGTGGTTTGCAAAAGTATTTCGGACCCCTTAAAGTTTTCCACATTTTGTCATATTACAGCCACAAACATTAATCAATTTTATTGGAATTCCACGTGAAAGACCAATACAAAGTGGTGTACATGTGAGAAGTGGAACACAAATCATACATGATTCCAAACATTTAAAAAAAAAATAACTGCAAAGTGGGGTGTGCGTAATTATTCAGCCCAGAGTCAATACTTTGTAGAACCACCTTTTGCTGCAATTACAACTGGCAGTCTTTTAGGGTATGTCTCTACCAGCTTTGCACATCTAGAGACTGAAATCCTTGCCCATTCTTCTTTGCAAAACAGCTCCAGCTCAATATCAGATTAGATGGACAGCGTTTGTGAACAGCAGTTTTCAGATCTTGCCACAGATTATCGATTGGATTTAGATCTGGACTTTGACTGGGCCATTCTAACACATGGATATGTTTTGTTTTAAACCATTCCATTGTTGCCCTGGCTTTATGTTTAGGGTCGTTGTCCTGCTGGAAGGTGAACCTCTGCCCCAGTCTCAAGTTTTTTACAGACTCCAAAAGGTTTTCTTCCAAGATTGCCCTGTATTTGGCTCCATCCATCTTCCCATCAACTCTGACCAGCTTCCCTGTCCCTGCTGAAGAGAAGCTCCCCCAGAGCACGATGCTGCCACCACCATATTTGACAGTGGGGATGGTGTGTTCAGAGTGATGTGCAGTGTTAGTTTTCCGCCACACATAGCGTTTTGTATTTTGGCCAAAAAGTTCCATTTTGGTCTCATCTGACCAGAGCACCTTCTTACACATGTTTGCTGTGTCCCCCACATGGCTTGTGGCAAACTGCAAATGGGACTTCTTATGCTTTTCTGTTAACAATGGCTTTCTTCTTGCCACTCTTCCATAAAGGCCAACTTTGAGCAGTGCACGACTAGTAGTTGTCCTATAGACAGATTCCCCCACCTGAGCTTTAGATCTCTGCAGCTCATCCAGAGTCACCATGGCATGGACCTCTTGACTGCATTTCTGATCAGCGCTCTCCTTATTTTGGCTGTGAGTTTAGGTGAACGGCCTTGTCTTGGTAGGTTCACAATTGTGCCATACTCCTTCCTGTGAGGAAACGCGGAAAAGCCGCCGCGTGTGCCAAGAGCTAGGCGGCTGACTCCGCGTCCTACGCGGCGGTTTGCACGAGTCTGGTTGTGTGGTGGAACGCGGAAAAGCCGCCGCATGTCCTGACAGCAAAGCGGCTGTTTGCATGCAGCAGCATGTGCTTGGTGTGGCTGGGTCTGTTAGTGCACCTAGGCAGATGGAGAGCTATGCTCGCGCGGGCCTGAATTCAGGACCTTTATACCTGCAGAGGAAGTGTCAGCTGATCAGGAAGGTCACCTGATTCCTGCAGGACTCATGATTGGCTGAATGATTCGGGCGGGGCAGCAGAGTCCAGCAACTATATATTCTGCTGCTTATTCAGTTGCTGGTTGTCTGGCGTTGCGATCACATATGTGGGAGCACCCAGATCCGTAGTCAGATCCGCAAGTGTGCCGGGACCAGCTGGAGCTGTAATCCTACACTTAGCTAGTTTCTGTTGATAGCTTAAAGTACTAGTTTGATTGCGATTATCTGTTTTGACCTTTTGCCTGCCTGACTATCCTCCTGAACTCTGATCTTGTACCTCGATATTTCTGATACTCTGTTGCCGAACCCCGGCTCGTCCTTAGACTCTGCTTCTGCCTACTGATCTTGTACCTCGATATTTCTGATACCCTGTTGCCGCACCCTGCCTGTACCTGACTCCGCCTTTGCCTCTTGATATTGTACTTTATCTGTCCGTGTGTGTACGACCTGGCTTGTCCGACCTCGAGAACCGACCCCACTGTTGGAGGCGGTTCCCCGTTCTATCAGTGACACTTCCTCCAGAGTGTTACTTTTAGACAATCCTTCCTACTCGCAGCCTGACTCCTCCCGTCTTGGAGAGTCCAGGTCTTCGGAAGGAATCCGTGCAGTATACCTTACTGCGCTGAGGCTTAGTCCTCAAAGTGTTACTGTTACACCAAACACTACACTCTACTCAGGTGAACAGAGGTTAGCTGGTATATCGGATTATCGGTGATACTGCAGATCACTTATAATCTGGTATACATCTGTATTCCCAGTGATACTGCAGATCACCGGTAATCAGATCCTCTCTGTGCTTCACCGATCGTTACACTTCCATTTCTGAATGATTGCTTGAACAGTGCTCTGTGGGATGTTCAAGGCTTTGGAAATCTTTTTGTAGCCTAAGTCTGCTTTAAAATTCTCAATAACTTTATCCCTGACCTGTCTGGTGTGTTCTTTGGACTTCATGGTGTTGTTGCTCCCAATATTCTCTTAGACAACCTCTGAGGCCGTCACAGAGCAGCTGTATTTGTAATGATATTAGATTACACACAGGTGCACTCAATTTAGTCATTAGCACTCATCAGGCAATGTCTATGGGCAACTGACTGCACTCAGACCGAAGTGGGCTGAATAATTATGCATACTCCACTTTGCAGTTATTTATTTGTAAAAAAAAATGTTTGTAATCATGTATGATTTTCGTTCCACTACTCACATGTACACCGCTTTGTATTGGTCTTTCACATGGAATTCCAATAAAATTGATTAATGTTTGTGGCAGTAATATGACAAAATGTGGAAAACTTCAAGGGGCTGAATACTTTTGCAATCCACTGTATCTACATGGGTGCAGGCATGGCTTGTGCCATAGGTGCTAAAGGGGAACAGCACACAGTGTTATATTATATACCAGTCACTGCATACCTGTTCATGGTACCTGTGTATGTGACAGCTGCACATTTGTAATACCAGTCACTGCATACCTGTTCATGGTACCTGTGTGTGTGACAGCTGCACATTGTATTGATACCAGTCACTGCATACCTGTTCAGTGCACCTGTGTGACAGCACACAGTGTTATATTATATATCAATCACTGCATACCTGTTCATGGTACCTGTGTGTGTGACAGCTTCACATATGTAATACCAGTCACTGCATAACTGTTCACTGCACCTGTGTGTGTGTGACAGCTGCACATTTGTAATACCAGTCACTGCACACCTGTTCAGTGCAACTGTGTGACAGCACACAGTTTCATATACCAGTCACTGCATACCTGTTCATTGCACCTGTGTGACTGCACATTGTTATACCAGCAGTCACTGAACACCTTTCACTGCATCTGTCACTGCAAATTGTATTATACCTGGGAGTCAGTGCATACCTTTTACTTGAATGGATGGCAGACTTGCCCTCCATAACAGATTCTCATTAAAGGCAAGTGGTGCTGGTGTCATCTCTGGCACACAGCGTTGGGTCAAGAATCCATCTGACCACAGATGCCTGGTCTGCAAAGCACGGTCAGGAAAGGTGCATTACTTACACAGCACATTGGGTCCTTCCTTGGATGTGTGGTGGTATCCGTTTCTCAGGCTCCCAATCCAGACCAGAATCGATCAGCTGACCCTTCTCCTATTGGCATAAAGAGCCTGTCTTGCGGCGCGCGCGCGCGCGCGTAGCTCTCCATCTGTGTGCACTACTAGGTCCAGACAAACCAGAAGCATGTTGCTGCAGGGAAACCGCCGCTCTGTGTGCGGATTCCGCCGCCTCACTGTCAGAATGTGCGGCGGTTTCTCCGCCATCCGTCACAGTACCCCTCCCCGAGGAGTGGACTCCGGACACTTTCCACCAGGCTTCCCAGGATGTAAGTCATGGAACTCTTTCTTTAATTCTTCCGCATGCATGCGACAATCTGGCACCCAAGATCTCTCCTCTATGCCATTGCCCTTCCAGTGGACCAGATACTGCACAGAATTCTGCACCAGGCGAGAATCCAGAATCTTTTCAATCTCATACTCTGGTTGGTCATCCACCAACACGGGGGGGGGGGGGGGGAGAGGAGTCCACCTGTACTGCTGGCTTCAACAGTGACACATGGAATGATCTCACACCTTTCATACTGGGTGGGAGGTCAATGGCATACGTGACTTTATTGATTTTCTTGGCCACTGGAAAGGGTCCTATAAACTTAGGACCCAGCTTGGGTGACAATTGTTTTAAGGCCAAGTGACGAGTGGACACCCATACCAAATCTCCTGGAGAGAATCTCCACTCTACAGACCAATGTTTATCGGCCTGCTTCTTCTGGATTTGGAAAGCTTTCCCTAGGTTCCTCTTAACCATTCCCCAAATCTCTTTCAGAGCCCTTTGCCAATCCTCCAGAGCTGGGAAAGGAGTAGATGCGACCGGCAAAGGAGCAAACTTAGGTGATCTCCCTGACACCACCTGGAATGGGGAGAACCCAGAAGAAGAGCTCTTCAGATTGTTGTGCGCAAACTCTGCGAATGGCAAAAACTTTACCCAATCAGTTTGCGCATCAGCAACATAACACCTGAGGAACTGTTCCAGCGATTGGTTAACTCTCTCGGTCTGACCGTTGGTCTGTGGGTGGTAGCCTGATGAGAATGCGAGTTCCATGTCTAATTGATGGCAAAAGGCCCTCCAAAATTTTGAAACAAATTGGACTCCCCGATCTGACACTACATTTTCCGGAATGCCATGCAGCCCGGAAGATGTGCAGGATGGAGAGATCAGCCAATTCCTGGGCCGAGGGGAGTCCTTTCAAAGGGACAAAGTGTGACATCTTACTGAACCGGTCCACTACCACCCAAATGACTGACTTACCTTCAGACCGAGGGAGTTCACCCACAAAATCCATGGAAATATGAGTCCAGAGTTCATTGGGGACTGGCAAGGACTGTAAAGTGCCAACGGGGGCCTGACGAGTAGAGTTGGGCCGAACGGTTTGCCTGGGAACGGTTCCATGCGAACTTCCGTGGTTCGCGTTCGCGTCCCGCAGGCGAACCTTTGCGGAAGTTCGGTTCGCCCCATAATGCACATGGAGGGTCAACTTTGACCCTCTACATCACAGTCAGCAGGCCCAGTGTAGCCAATTAGGCTACACTAGCCCCTGGAGCCCCACCCCCCTTATATAAGGCAGGCAGTGGCGGCCATTACGGTCACTCGTGTGCCTGCATTAGTGAGAGTAGGGCGAGCTGCTGCAGACTGTCTCTCATAGGGAAAGATTAGTTAGGCTTAGCTTGTTCCTGGCTGCATACCTGTTCTGTGAACCCACCACTGCATACCTGTACTGTGAACCCACCACTGCATACCTGTTCAGTGAACCCACCACTGCATACCTGTTCTGTGAACCCACCACTGCATACCTGTTCAGTGAACCTGCCACTGCATACCTGTTCAGTGAACCTGCCACTGCATACCTGTTCTGTGAACCCACCACTGCATACCTGTTCTGTGAACCCACCACTGCATACCTGTTCAGTGAACCCGCCACTGCATACCTGTTGTGTTCAGTGAACCTGCCACTGCATATCTGTTCTGTTCAGTGGACCCGCCACTGTATTCCTGTTCAGTGAACCCGCCACTGCATACCTGTTGTGTTCAGTGAACCTGCCACTGCATACCTGTTCTGTGAACCCACCACTGCATACCTGTTCTGTTCAGTGGACCCGCCACTGTATACCTGTTCTGTTCAGTGAACCCGCCACTGTATACCTGTTCAGTGAACCCGCCACTGCATACCTGTTCTGTTCAGTGAACCTGCCACTGCATACCTGTTCTGTGAACCCGCCACTGTATACCTGTACTGTTCAGTGAACCCGCCACTGCATACCTGTTCTGTTCAGTGGACCCGCTACTGTATACCAGTTCTGTTCAGTGAACCCGCCACTGTATACCTGTACTGTTCAGTGAACCCGCCACTACATACCTGTTGTGTTCAGTGAACCTGCCACTGCATACCTGTTCTGTGAACCCGCCACTGCATACCTGTTCTGTTCAGTGGACCCGCCACTGTATACCTGTTCTGTTCAGTGAACCCGCCACTGTATACCTGTTCAGTGAACCCGCCACTGCATACCTGTTCTGTTCAGTGAACCTGCCACTGCATACCTGTTCTGTGAACCTGCCACTGTATACCTGTACTGTTCAGTGAACCCGCCACTGCATACCTGTTCTGTTCAGTGGACCCGCTACTGTATACCTGTTCTGTTCAGTGAACCCGCCACTGTATACCTGTACTGTTCAGTGAACCCGCCACTGCATACCTGTTCTGTTCAGTGGACCCGCTACTGTATACCTGTTCTGTTCAGTGAACCCGCCACTGAATACCTGTTCTGTTCAGTGAACCCGCCACTGTATACCTGTTCAGTGAACCCGCCACTGCATACCTGTTGTGTTCAGTGAACCCGCCACTGTATACCTGTTCTGTTCAGTGGACCCGCTACTGTATACCTGTTCTGTTCAGTGAACCTGCCACTGCATACCTGCTGTGTTCAGTGAACCCGCCACTGTATACCTGTTCAGTGAACCCGCCACTGCATACCTGTTCTGTTCAGTGAACCTGCCACTGCATACCTGTTCTGTGAACCTGCCACTGTATACCTGTACTGTTCAGTGAACCCGCCACTGCATACCTGTTCTGTTCAGTGGATCCGCTACTGTATACCTGTTCTGTTCAGTGAACCCGCCACTAAATACCTGTTCTGTTCAGTGAACCCGCCACTGTATACCTGTACTGTTCAGTGAACCCGCCACTGCATACCTGTTCTGTTCAGTGGACCCGCTACTGTATACCTGTTCTGTTCAGTGAACCCGCCACTAAATACCTGTTCTGTTCAGTGAACCCGCCACTGTATACCTGTTCAGTGAACCCGCCACTGCATACCTGTTGTGTTCAGTGAACCCGCCACTGTATACCTGTACTGTTCAGTGAACCCGCCACTGCATACCTGTTCTGTTCAGTGAACCCGCCACTGTATACCTGTTCTGTTCAGTGGACCCGCTACTGTATACCTGTTCTGTTCAGTGAACCCACCACTGCATACCTGTTGTGTTCAGTGAACCCGCCACTGTATACCTGTTCTGTTCAGTGGACCCGCTACTGTATACCTGTTCTGTTCAGTGAACCTGCCACTGCATACCTGTTGTGTTCAGTGAACCCGCCACTGTATACCTGTTCAGTGAACCCGCCACTGCATACCTGTTCTGTTCAGTGAACCTGCCACTGCATACCTGTTCTGTGAACCTGCCACTGTATACCTGTACTGTTCAGTGAACCCGCCACTGCATACCTGTTCTGTTCAGTGGATCCGCTACTGTATACCTGTTCTGTTCAGTGAACCCGCCACTAAATACCTGTTCTGTTCAGTGAACCCGCCACTGTATACCTGTACTGTTCAGTGAACCCGCCACTGCATACCTGTTCTGTTCAGTGGACCCGCTACTGTATACCTGTTCTGTTCAGTGAACCCGCCACTAAATACCTGTTCTGTTCAGTGAACCCGCCACTGTATACCTGTTCAGTGAACCCGCCACTGCATACCTGTTGTGTTCAGTGAACCCGCCACTGTATACCTGTTTTGTTCAGTGGACCCGCTACTGTATACCTGTTCTGTTCAGTGAACCCGCCACTGCATACCTGTTGTGTTCAGTGAACCCGCCACTGTATACCTGTACTGTTCAGTGAACCCACCACTGCATACCTGTTCTGTTCAGTGAACCCGCCACTGTATACCTGTTCTGTTCAGTGGACCCGCTACTGTATACCTGTTCTGTTCAGTGAACCCACCACTGCATACCTGTTGTGTTCAGTGAACCCGCCACTGTATACCTGTACTGTTCAGTGAACCCGCCACTGCATACCTGTTGTGTTCAGTGAACCCGCCACTGCATACCTGTTCTGTTCAGTGAACCTGCCACTGCATACCTGTACTGTTCAGTGAACCCGCCACTGCATACCTGTTCTATTCAGTGAACCTGCCACTGCATACCTATTCTGTGAACCCACCACTGTATACCTGTTCTGTTCAGTGAACCCGCCACTGTATACCTGTTCTGTTCAGTGGACCCGCTACTGTATACCGGTTCTGTTCAGTGAACCCGCCACTGCATACCTGTTCTGTTCAGTGAACCTGCCACTGCATACCTGTTCTGTGAACCCGCCACTGTATACCTGTTCTGTTCAGTGAACCCACCGCATCAGTGCGCATACCTGTGCAGTTAAGTGAACCCACCTACCTACGTGAGTGCACGCAGTGTGATATACCACTCTGTGCATACCCAATATGGACAAAACAGGTAGAGGAAGAGGTAGTGCCAGAGCCAGAGGAAGGCCACCCGGCAGGTCTGCGCGAGGTCGTGTAAATGTAATTTCGTGTGGACCTGGCCCACAGTACAGTGCTCGGAAGAAGGCATGTCCCATCACCTCCCAAGATTGTCAGGACGTGGTTGAGTATTTAGCGACACAGAACACCTCATCTTGCTCAGCCACCAGCGCTACTACTAGCACCACTTCCGCTGCATTTGACACTTTGCAAGAATTATTTAGTGTTGAAATCACTGATGCACAGCCATTGTTGTTACAGCGAGATGAATTTTCACCAGCTCATATGTCTGAGTTACGCGGCAACACTATGGATGTAACGTGTAAGGAGGATGAAGGACCTACTGATAGTGCATGTTTGGATTTGTCTGAGGCAAGCGAAGCTGGGCAGGATGATTACGATGATGACGATGATAGGGATCCTCTGTATGTTCCCAATAGAAGAGATGAAGAGGGGGACAGTTCAGAGGGGGAGTCAGAGAGTAGTAGGAGGAGAGAAGTTGCTGAAAGAAGCTGGGGCAGCTCTTCGTCAGAAACAGCTGGTGGCAGTGTCCGGCACCATGTATCGCCACCTATGTACAGCCAGCCAACTTGCCCTTCAGCATCAGCTGCTGAGGTCCCCATAGTGCCCACATCCCAGGGTGGCTCAGCGGTGTGGAAATTTTTTAATGTGTGTGCCTCAGATCGGACCAAAGCCATCTGTTCGCACTGCCAACAAAAATTGAGCCGTGGAAAGGCCAACACTCACGTAGGGACAAGTGCCTTACGAAGGCACCTGGAGAAAAGGCACAAACAGCAATGGGACGGCCACCTGAGCAAAAGCAGCAGCAGCAAACAAAAGAAAAGTCACCCTCCTTCTCCTCTTCCTCCTTCAGGTGCATCATCTGCTTCTGCCACTTTCTCCCTTCCACCTTCACAGGCACCCTCCTCCACTCCGCCTCTGCCCTTGAGCGCTTCCTGCTCCTCTGCCCACAGCAGCAGTCAGGTGTCCGTGAAAAAAATGTTTGAGCGGAAGAAGCCAATTTCGGCCAGTCACCCCCTTGCCCGGCGTCTGACAGCTGGCGTGGCGGAACTGTTAGCTCGCCAGCTGTTACCATACCGGCTGGTGGACTCTGAGGCCTTCCGTAAATTTGTGGCCATTGGAACACCGCAGTGGAAGATGCCAGGCCGCACTTATTTTTCGAGAAAGGCCATACCCCAACTGCACCGTGAAGTTGAGAGGCAAGTGGTGTCATCTCTTGCGAAGAGCGTTGGGTCAAGGGTACACCTGACCACGGATGCCTGGTCTGCCAAGCACGGGCAGGGCCGCTACATTACGTACACAGCCCATTGGGTCAACCTGGTGGTGAACGATGGCAAGCAGGGCGCAGCGGACCAAATTGTGACACCTCCACGGCTTGCAGGCAGGCCTCCTGCCACCTTCTCTCCTCCTGCTACATGCTCTTCGCTGTCCTCCTCCTCCTTGGCTGAGTGGCAGTTCTCCTCTCCAGCTACACAGCCCCAGCTCCGCAGGGCCTATGCTGCATGCCAGGTACGACGGTGTCACGCCATCTTAGACATGTCTTGTCTCAAAGCCAGGGCCGGGCCGAGGCATAGGCTGGAGAGGCTCCAGCCTCAGGGCGCAGTGTAGGAGGGGGCGCACAATTCATTCAGCTGTCATTCCTAATTGTGTTTGAAGCAGAAAGAAATAATAAAAGGTGTACATAGCAGTGAATGCAAGCCAGATAACTAGATATTAAGGTGTTGGGGAGGTTGTGGGCCCTGTGGCACCTCTTAGTCTAATAGCAATCAGTGTGTGACGGCTGGGGTGGCAGGGATGGAGGGGCGCACTTTGGTGTCTCAGCCTTGGGTGCTGGAGGACCTTGTCTCGCCTCTGCTCAAAGCGGAGAGTCACACTGGAGCAGCTCTCCTGGCTGCTCTTAAGAAACAGGTGGATGAGTGGCTGACCCTGCACCACCTGGAGATAGGCAACGCGGTGTGCGACAACGGCAGCAATCTGCTTGCCGCTTTGCATATGGGGAAGCTGACACACATACCCTGCATGGCACATGTCATGAATCTAGTTGTTCAAAGATTTGTGGCAAAGTACCCTGGCTTAGCGGATGTCCTGAAGCAGGCCAGGAAGTTCTGTGGGCATTTGAGGCGGTCTTACACAGCCATGGCACGCTTTGCGGAAATTCAGCGGAAAAACAACATGCCGGTGAGACGCCTCATTTGCGATAGCCCGACTCGCTGGAATTCGACCCTGCTCATGTTCTCCAGCCTGCTAGAACAGAAGAAAGCCGTCACCCAGTACCTCTACAACTACAGTAGAATGAAACAGTCTGGGAAGATGGGGATGTTCTGGCCCGACAACTGGACACTGATGAAAAATGCATGCAGGCTCATGCGGCCGTTTGAGGAGGTGACCAACCTGGTGAGCCGCAGTGAGGGCACCATCAGCGACTTAATTCCCTACGCTTACTTCTTGGAGCGTGCTGTGCGTAGAGTGGCGGATGAAGCTGCGAATGAGTGTGACCAGGAACCGTTACGGCAGGAACAGGCATGGGACCAATTTTCATCAGACCCAGCTGTTTCCTCAACACCTGCGGCAGCACAGAGGGGGGAGGAAGAGGAAGAAGAGAAGTCGTGTGCAGAAGATGAGTCAGACTCAGAGGATGATGAGCAAGGTGTTTCTTTGGGGGAGGAGGAGGAGGAGGGGACGGCGGCAGGAGAACACCCGCAGCAGGCGTCGCAGGGGGCTTGTGCTGCTCAACCTTCCCGTGGTATTGTTCGTGGCTGGGGGGAGGAGGTTGACTTACGTGACGTCACTGAGGAAGAGCAAGAGGAGATGGAGGGTACTGGATCCGACTTTGTGCAGATGTCGTCTTTTATGCTGTCCTGCCTGTTGAGGGACCCCCGTATAAAAAACCTCAAGGGGAATGAGCTGTACTGGGTGGCCACACTACTAGACCCTCGGTACAGGCACAAAGTGGCGGACCTGTTACCAACTCACCTGAAGGTGGAAAGGATGCAGCACATGCAGAACCAGCTGTCAACTATGCTTTACAATGCCTTTAAGGGTGATGTGACAGCACAACGCCAGCAAGGTACCACTGCCACTAATCCTCCTCCCGTGTCCACGCAGTCAAAGACAGGACGCTCCAGCGATCTCATGGTGATGTCGGACATGCGGACGTTCTTTATTCCAACGCCTCGCGTAGCCCTTCCGGATCCACCCTCCACCAACGCCTGGAACGGCAAGTAGCCGACTACCTGGCCTTAAGTGTGGATGTAGACACTGCTGTGAACAGCGATGAGGAACCCTTGAACTACTGGGTGCGCAGGCTTGACCTGTGGCCAGAGCTGTCCCAATTTGCAATCCAACTTCTCTCCTGCCCTGCCGCAAGCGTCCTGTCAGAAAGGACCTTCAGCGCAGCTGGAGGCATTGTCACTGAGAAGAGAAGTCGCCTAAGTCACAAAAGTGTTAAGTACCTCACCTTTATCAAAATGAATGAGGCATGGATCCCGGAGGGCTGCTTCTCGCCCCAAGACTAAGTCAGTCCCCGCACACACAGCATCTCTGCCTGCACGCCGTGTGACTGGCTGCCTGGCCTGCCCCAAGAAGACTAAGTCGCTCCCAGTCCCTCCACACAGCATGTCTGCCTGCAGGCCGCTTGACTACCTTCTCCGCCACCACCAACAGGGTCCAGGACTCCAGGCGGATTGCTGAATTTTTTAGGCCGCTGCTAGCAGCGGCCGCTGTAATAATTTTTCTGGTGCGTGTACATGACTGCCTAATTTTTCTGGCTGCACTGCGGGCAGCTGCAACAACAAAAGAAAAGGCATGTACATGCGCCCATTCCCCTTCGTGATCATTACCTTGCAGTGGTGAAGGGGCTTGCGTATCACAATGAAGCAATGACCGGCGCCTAGATGAGTGTCTCGGGGGGCACACAAAAGATAATAAGATATACACAGTAGAAAAAGAAGAACCGGCACTGCAGCTGCTATGGAAACGTGCAAAACAGACAAGCGTTTGTTGGCAGAAGGTAAGTATCGGGTATAGCTGTATGTTGCGTGCTCAGACTTGAAGAAATAGCAGATCATATGTAGCAATAGGTAGAGGGATAGTCGGCACATGCAGGCTTAAGCAGCATAAAAAAGCTTTATTCTTTTGGCTTCATGCAGATTGCAAAACAATTTAAAATAAGATAGGTCCTACCCGATACTTCAAATGGCTGTGGGGTGAGGTGGGAGCAGTGGGGGCCGCCTTACGACCGTTTCGCTCTCCTGAGCGTCTTCAGAGGCAATGCGCACAGTGCATTGCCTCTGAAGGAGAGCGAAACGGTCGTAAGGCGGCCCCCACTGCTCCCACCTCACCCCACAGCCATTTGAAGTATCGGGTAGGACCTATCTTATTTTAAATTGTTTTGCAATCTGCATGAAGCCAAAAGAATAAAGCTTTTTTATGCTGCTTAAGCCTGCATGTGCCGACTATCCCTCTACCTATTGCTACAAAAGATAATAAGGTTGTTGCTTCATTGTGGTCAGACCAAATTTGATCAGCTGGACAGTCACTGTTCTGTCATTCAGCTACATCAGCCAGGCGACCATATGGGCTGTAAAGCCACCAAAACCTGCACTCTCGCCATGGTGCGCACCAGTCCAGCACGGCCGTCACTACACAAACAGCTGTTTGCGGTGCGTTACACGGTGAGTTTGGTGTGTCAGTGTGAAGCAGTACCTTAATTACACTACCTGATTGATGAATACACATGCAAGATGTTTTAAAGCACTTTAGGCCTGTCATTTAGCATTCAATGTGATTTCTGCCCTTAAAACGCTGCTTTGCGTCAAATCCAGATTTTTCCCGGGGTCTTTTGGCGTGTATCCCACTCCGCCATGCCCCCCTCCAGGTGTTAGACCCCTTGAAACATCTTTTCCATCACTTTTGTGGCCAGCATAATTTTTTATTTTTCAAAGTTCGCATCCCCATTGCAGTCTATTGCGGTTCGCGAACTTTAACGCGAACCGAACGTTCCGCGAAAGTTTGCGAACCCGGTTCGCGAACCTAAAATCGGAGGTTCGGCCCAACTCTACTGACGAGAGGGTTTACTTCTCGCACATACCACACACTTTCTTACAAATTCCTTGCAATCTGTAACCAAGGTAGGCCACCAGGCACATCTAGCTACTAGATCCTGGGTTCTGGTAGCTCCAGGATGACCAGCATTCTTGTGAGAATGAAAGAATTGCAGGATTTGTAAGTGGAAAGGCAGTGGCACAAACATGACCCCCTCAGGTTTTCCCTCTGGAACATCCTGTTGGTAGGGACTCAGTGTGGCTGTCCAATCTCTCCATCTCATAGTGGCTGCCTTTGGGGGTAGGATGGTTTCAGCGGCTGCAGGCTGCACTGACTCGGGCTCAAAACACCTGGAGAGAGCATCGGCCTTGACATTCTTACTTCCAGGAGTATACGTGATGACAAATCTGAATCTTGCAAAAAACAGGGACCACCAGGCCTGGCGAGGGCTAAGTCTCTTGGCCCCCTCAATATACTCCAAATTCTTGTGATCTGTATAAACTGTGATAACGTGTTCTGCACCCTCTAACCAGTGTCGCCATTCCTCAAACACCAATTTGATGGCCAGAAGCTCCGGTTGCCGATGTCATAGTTTTTCTCGGTGGGTGAAAATCTGCGAGAAAAGTAGGCACATGGGTGCAGCTTGCCCTGCAAACCTGACCTCTGAGACAACACAGCTCCCACCCCCACCTCCGAGGCATCAACCTCCACAATGAAAGGAAAGGCGACGTCATCATGCCTCAGTATTGGGGCAGAACAAAACAGTTTCTTTACGGTCGAAAAGGCCGCATGAGCTTCTGGTGACCAGTGATGAGTGTCAGCCCCTTTCCTGGTGAGACTGGTAAGAGGAGAGATGATGGTAGAGTACCCCTTAACCTTCCTGGCCAGGGGCGTAACTAGAAATCACTGGGCCCCCCTGCGAATATTTGGATGCCCCCCCCCCCCCCCCCATAGGTGCCAAATAATCGTAATGGGGCAGCGTTTCACTGTAAATTAATTGTAAAGTGGGCAGCATTTTACCAGACAATCGTAATGTGGGCCACAAAATCGTAATGTGGGCAGAGTTCACCAGAAAATCGTAATGTGGGCCTTTAGAAAATCATAATGTGGGCAGAGTTCACCAGAAAATCGTAATGTGAGCAGAGTTCACCAGAAAATCGTAATGTGGGCACCAGTCACCAGAAAATCGTAACGTGAGCAGCAGTCACCAGAAAATTGTAACGTGGACAGCATTCACCAGACAATCGTAATGTGGGCAGTGTTCACCAGAAAATCGTAATGTGGGCAGCGTTCACCAGAAAATCATAACGTGGACAGCATTCACCAGACAATCGTAACGTGGGCAGTGTTCACCAGAAAATCGTAATGTGGGCCAGAAAATCGTAATGTGGGCAGAGTTCACCAGAAAATCGCAATGTGGGCAGCAGTCACCAGAAAATCGCCATGTGGGCAGCAGTCACCAGAAAATCGCAATGTGGGCATCAGTCATCAGAAAATCCTAATGTGGGCAGCAGTCACCAGAATATCGTAATGTGGGCAGCAGTCACCAGAAAATCCTAATGTGGGCAGCAGTCAGTCCCCAGAATATGATAATGTGGGCAGCACACACCAGAAAATCCTAATGTGGGCAGCAGTCACCAGAAAATCCTTATGTGGGCAGCAGACACCAGAAAATCGCAATGTGGGCAGCAGACACCTGAAAATCGCAATGTGGGCAGCAGACACCTGAAAATCGTAATGTGGGCAGCAGACACCTGAAAATCGCAATGTGGGCAGCAGACACCTGAAAATCGTAATGTGGGCAGCAGACACCTGAAAATCGTAATGTGGGCAGCAGACACCTGAAAATCGTAATGTGGGCAGCAGACACCTGAAAATCGCAATGTGGGCAGCAGTGACCAGAAAATCGCAATGTGGGCAGCAGTGACCAGAAAATCGTAATGTGGGCAGCAGACACCTGAAAATCGTAATGTGGGCAGCAGACACCAGAAAATCGTAATGTGGGCAGCAGACACCTGAAAATCGTAATGTGGGCAGCAGACACCATAAAATCGTAATGTGGGCAGCAGACACCTGAAAATCGTAATGTGGGCAGCAGTGACCTGAAAATCGTAATGTGGGCAGCAGACACCAGAAAATCATAATATGGGCAGCAGACACCTGAAAATCGTAATGTGGGCGGCAGACACCAGAAAATCGTAATGTGGGCAGCAGGCACCAGAAAATCGCAATGTGGGCAGCAGTCACCAGAAAATCGCAATGTGGGCAGCAGTGACCAGAAAATCATAATGTGGGCAGCAGACACCTGAAAATCACAATGTGGGCAGCAGACACCTGAAAATCGTAATGTGGGCAGCAGACACCTGAAAATCACAATGTGGGCAGCAGACACCTGAAAATCACAATGTAGGCAGCAGACACTAGAAAAAAAAATGCACCTGTGAAACAAAAAACAATTCAGTTACCTGACAGAAGTCTTCTCCTCTCCAGGCATCTGGCTCGCAGCTCCCCGAGTCCTCCTGCAGCACATCTCCCGCGCTGACAGGCACTGTGCAGGGCTATGGCAAGATGGCTGCCGAAGCCCTGTACTAGAGACACAAATAGTCTCCAGTGCAGGGCTTCTTCGGCGCCATCTTGCCGTATCCCTGCTCTGCCTGCCGGAGACTATGCAGGCTGCTGGAGCGGGGCTGCAGGGAATGAACTGGCGCAGCGTCTATTAGAGGCTGCGGCCAGTTGAGCACCTTGCTGGGGGGTCCAGAGCAGCGCTCCCCCCACGCACAGTGAGCGGGCCCCAGAGCAGCCCCGGGCCCCCCTGCGGCTGAGGGGGGCGCATCTCCGGTAGTTACGCCGGTGTTCCTGGCAGTAAGACCGAGCTGAGCTCGGGCTATGCCGCCGGAAGGCACCGCTCAGGCCCCGCTCGGCCGATTTGCATAATTTTTTTTTGCTGCACGCAGCTAACACTTTGCTAGCTGCGTGCAGTGCCCGATCGCCGCCGCTACCCGCCGATCCGCCGATATCCGTCGCGCCGCAGCCGCCCCCCCCCCCCAGACCCCGTGCGCTGCCTGGCCAATCAGTGCCAGGCAGCGCTATGGGGTGGATCGGAATCCCCTTTGACGTCACGACGTCGATGATGCCGGTGACGTCATTCCGCCCCGTCGCCATGGCGATGGGGGAAGCCCTCCAGGAGATCGCCACTACCGAAATTCCACTACCGTTACATTCCGACTGAATTCCTGAGCTGTTCCGCGGAATTTCGATTTATACGGAATTCCGTCAGAAAATTTTTAAAATCTCTCTCCCTCCTCATCCATCCATCCATCCATCCATCCATCCATCCTCTTATATCATCCAGTAGGAAATTGCAGATTTTCAAAACAGCTTATATACCATAGCTGGGATTTGAACCCAGAATGCAGTGTGTAGTAGGTATCTGTCTTAACCTCTAGACCATGAACCACACTACATGGTAAAGCTGTCCTAGCATAAACCATACTACCATTATGATCAATGCAATAGAAAAAGTAGCATGATTAAGGATTGGTACTTTTTGAAAAGCATGCTTATATACCATAGCTGGGATTTGAACCCAGGACACAGTGTGTAATAGGTATCTGTCTTACCCTCTAGACCATGAACCACACTACATGGTAGTGGGTATCTGTCTTACCCCCTAGACCATCAACCACACTCAGGGCCGGGCCGGGGGCAGAGGCTGGAGAGGCTCCAGCCTCAGGGCGCAGTGTAGGAGGGGGTGCACAATTCATTCAGCTGTCATTCCCAATTGTGTTTGAAGCAGAAAGAAATAAGAAAAGGTGATACATGGCAGCGACTGCAAGCCAGATAAGTAGCGATTAAGGTGTTGGGGGGGTTGGGGGCCCTGGGGCACCTCTTAGTGTAATAGCAATCAGTGTGTGATGGCTGGGGTGGGAGGGATGAGGGGGCGCACTTTGCTGTCTCAGCCTTGGGTGCTGAAGGACCTTGTCCCACCTCTACCGCATGTACCATACTACTATTATGATCAATTCAATAGATATGCTATGGTATATAAGCATGCTTTTCAAAAAGTACCAATCCTTAATCATGCTACTTTTTCTATTGAATTGATCATAATGGTAGTATGGTTTATGCTAGGACAGCTTTACCATGTAGTGTGGTTCATGGTCTAGAGGTTAAGACAGATACCTACTAGCTACTACACACTGCATCCTGGGTTCAAATCCCAACTATGGTATATAAGCATGCTTTTCAAAAAGTACCAATGCTTAATCATGCTACTTTTTCTATTGCATTGATCATAATGGTAGTATGGTTTATGCTAGGACAGCTTTACCATGTAGTGTGGTTAATGGTCTAGAGGTTAAGACAGATACCTACTACACACTGCATCCTGGGTTCAAATCCCAGCTATGGTATATAAGCTGTTTTGAAAATATGCAATTCCCTACTGGATGATATAAGAGGATGGATGGATAGGAGGAGGAGGAGGAGGAGGAGGAGGAGGAGGAAGAGAGAGAGAGACTTTGTCTCGCTACATGAAAAAACAAAAAAAAAAAAAAAAAAAAGATTTACTGCCCCCTGGTGAATTTTTAGCAAACCGCCAGGAGGGTTAATGAACCTTCTGTAGTAATTAGCAAACCCCAGGAATCTCTGAAGTGCCTTCAGCCCCACAGGCTGAGGCCACTCCAGGACAGCAGAAACTTTCCCTGGGTCCATCGAGAGACCAGAAGTGGAGATAATGTACCCCAAGAAGGCTACTGACTCTACCTCGAAAAGGCATTTCTCCAGTTTGGCATAAAGTTGATTTTGTCTTAACTTTTTTAAAACCCATCTAACATGCTGGCGATGTTCAGATAGATTGGACGAAAAGATTAGTATATCGTCCAAGTTGACCAGAACAAACTTCCCCAACACTTCCCTGAACACCTCAATAATTAACTCCTGGAAGATGGCCGGTGCGTTGCACAACCCGAAGGGCATCACTAGGTACTCGTAATGCCCGTTGGGTGTGTTGAAGGCCGTCTTCCATTCGTCACCATCCCTGATGCGGACTAGATTGTATGCACCCCTGAGATCTAGCTTGGAAAAAATATTGGCGTTGGTCACCTGCGTGAAGAAATCGTCAATCAATGGCAAAGGGTAGCGGTTTTTCACTGTGATCTTATCCAGGCCTCGATAATCAATACAAGGACAGAGGCCTCTGTCTTTTTTCTTTACAAAAAAGAAACCTGCCCCTGCTGGTGAACGAGAGGGACAAATGAACCCTTTCGCCAAGTTTTCCCTGATGTATTCCTGCATAGCTAGTTTCTCCGGCCCAGACAGGTTATAAAGATGACCTCTGGGCGGCATACAACCAGATCTCAGATCGATGGGACAATCGAAGGCACGATGGGGGGGAAGTTTGTCCGCTGACTTAGGACAGAAGACGTCAGCAAATTCTGCATATTGTCTCGGTACACCTTCAACCTGAATGTTGGTATTACCCTAGGTTACTTTCACTAAACAATGATGATAACAATGGGATGACCAGCTCGTTAGCTGACCTGAAACCCAGTCTATCTGAGGTGAGTGAATTTGTAACCAGGGCATGCCAAGAATGATGGTAGAGGTTGCCATATGCAAAACCAGAAATTGCAGATTCTCCCCATGTAATACCCCCACACTGAGTTGCAAACTTGGAGTACGGGATAAGGGGGGCTACTCTGCAGAGGAGAGTCATCTACAGCAGTGACCAGGATCGGTTGATCCAAGGGGAGCATGGGTATTCCCAATTTTTTAGCGAACTCGTAATCTATAAAATTAGCTGCTGAACCGGAATCAATGAAAGCTTCAGTGGAAACAGTCTGACCCTCCCATGTGACAGAACAGGGAAGTAGCAGACGATTGTCATGTAGAGCTAAAGATTGTGCGCCTAGGGTATTACCTCTGACTACTCCTAGGCAGCAGCATTTCCCGACTTCCTGGGACAATTCTGCACTCTATGACCCTCCTCTGCACAGTACAAACAGAGCTGTTCTGTTTTCCTGTGAATCCTCTCTGACCGCGTTAATTTGGACTGACCAATTTGCATTGGCTCAGGTGGCGGTGAGGCCGGTGGAGAAGTGGTATAGGAGACATATCTGATTCGGTCCTTACCACAGGTTTGTCTTTGATATCGTAACCGACGATTGACCCGCACTGCCAAAGAGATTGCTTCCTCAATGGTTTTTGGTTCAGGGTATCCCAACATCAATCCAGAGACTGCGTCTGATAACCCTGATAGGAAACAATCCAGCAATGCAAAAGCCCCCCACCTGGCCGACACCGACCACTTCCTGAACTCCGCTGCATAAACCTCCACAGGATCCTTGCCCTGGCGCAAGGTTTTCAACTTCCACTCCGCGGCAGAAGAAATGTCTGGATCATCATAGATTATGGCCATGGACTTAAAAAACTCCTCAACTGACCTGAGTGCTTCATGCCCTGACGCTAAATTATACGCCCAGGTCTGAGCAATCCCTGAGAGTAAGGTCTTAATAAAGGTAATTCTCTGTGCCTCTGTTCCTGACAGGTTAGGCCTCAGTTCAAAATATGACATTACACGATTCTTAAAATTCTGAAAGTCAGATCTATGGCCAGAAAACATTTCAGGTACAGACATTCTCAAGTCTGTAACAGGAGGGGATCGCACTGAATTTACAGTCGTCTGAAGGACTTGTAGTGACCCAGATAAAGCAGAGATCTGGGCCTGCTGACCGTCCATCACTCTGATGAGGTTTTGCACCAAGGTGGTGAGTGTGTCAAGACGACTGCTAAGTGCGTCCATATTGGTTTGGTCTGGCGTTCTGTAACAATTGGTGTCAGCACGCAGAGAGAATCTGATCTGCAGTATCACCAAGAATACAGATATATACCCGATTATTGATAATCTTCAGAATCACCGATAATACAGATATATTGCTAACCTCTGGACACCTGAAGTGTGTAAGTGTTTGGTGTAACAGTAGTAATTGGACCACCGGGGTAGCAGGAGGTCCAATGAGTAGAGACAGACTCTACTGCAGTCAAGGACTCTAGGAGAAGGAGAACCTGACTGATTTTGTAGCAGTGCCCCCTCTGAGGAGCAGGGGCCCCTGCAGGAAGGCTGAGCACCCAAGGGGTGGGTGACAGCCAGAAAATAGGGATGGTCGGAAATGCCAATTTCCGATTCCGCGGTAAATCCGCATTCCGCCATTGCCAAATACCGATTCCGCTACCAATTTCCGCATTCCAATGCGGAATTTCCGCCGGAAATCGCGGAAATTCCGTCCGACTTTAACATCGATTTTCTCAAAAACTATAAGGTCTTTTTGAAAACTTTTTTTTGCATCTTGTTCAGAAGATTCTGCTTAATAAACGCTGAAAATTTGGTGTTTCTAGGACTTACGGGGGCTTTGCTATTAACCGCTAAAGTCGGCGGATTTTTACTGTAATGTAAATGCAGAAAATAAGCAGATGCGGATTTTCTGCATTTTACATTACAGTAAAAATCTGCCGACTTTAGCAGTTAATAGCAAATCCCCCTTAAGTCCTAGAAACACCAAATTTTCAGGGTTTATTAAACTGAATCTTCTGAATAAGATGCAAAAAAAAGTTTTCAAAAAGACCTTATAGTTTTTGAGAAAATCGATGTTAAAGTCGGGCAGAATTTCCGCGATTTCCGGCGGAAATTCCCGCGATTTCCGGCGGAAATCCGCCTAACACACTTGCATTACCGAATTCCGCATTTCGATGCGGAAATGCCATTTCCGATCGGAATTTCGGAAATTGCATTTTCGTGGAATCCGAATGAGCATCCCTAGTGGCCGGTAGGTGGAGAGGAAGAGCCTAAAAACTGCAGCGTGGCCGGGGGGTGGAGAGGAAGAGTCTAAAAGCTGCAGCGTGGCCTGGAGGTGGAGAGGAAGAGCCTAAAAGCTGCAGCGTGGCCGGGAGGTGGAGAGGAAGAGCCTAAAAACTGCAATGTGGCCAGGAGGCAGAGAGGAAGAGCCTAAAAACTGCAGCGTGGCCGGGAGGTGGATAGGAAGAGCCTAAAAACTGCAGTGTGGCCGGGAGGTGGAGAGGAAGAGCCTAAAAGCTGCAGCGTGGCCGGGAGGTGGAGAGGAAGAGCCTAAAAACTGCAGCATGGCCAAGAGGTGGAGAGGAAGAGCCTAAAAACTGCAGTGTGGCCGGGAGGTGGAGAGGAAGAGCCTAAAAGCTGCAGCGTGGCCAGAAGTCGGAGAGGAAGAGCCTAAAAGCTGCAGCGTGGCCTGGAGGTGGATAGAAAGAGCCTAAAAGCTGCAGCGTGGCCGGGAGGTGGAGAGGAAGAGCCTAAAAACTGCAGTGTGGCTGGGAGGTCGAGAGGAAGAGCCTAAAAGCTGCAGCATGGCCAGGAGGTGGAGAGGAAGAGCCTAAAAGCTGCAGCATGGCCGGGAGGTGGAGAGGAAGAGCCTAAAAACTGCAATGTGGCCAGGAGGCAGAGAGGAAGAGCCTAAAAACTGCAGCGTGGCCGGGAGGTGGATAGGAAGAGCCTAAAAACTGCAGTGTGGCCGGGAGGTGGAGAGGAAGAGCCTAAAAGCTGCAGCGTGGCCGGGAGGTGGAGAGGAAGAGCCTAAAAACTGCAGCATGGCCAAGAGGTGGAGAGGAAGAGCCTAAAAACTGCAGTGTGGCCGGGAGGTGGAGAGGAAGAGCCTAAAAGCTGCAGTGTGGCTGGCCGGTAGGTGGAGAGGAAGAGCCTAAAAACTGCAGCGTGGCCGGGAGGTGGAGAGGAAGAGCCTAAAAGCTGCAGCGTGGCCGGGAGGTGGAGAGGAAGAGCCTAAAAACTGCAGCGTGGCCGGGAGGTGGATAGGAAGAGCCTAAAAACTGCAGTGTGGCCGGGAGGCAGAGAAGAAGAGCCTAAAAACTGCAGCGTGGCCGGGAGGTGGATAGGAAGAGCCTAAAAACTGCAGCGTGGCCGGGAGGTGGAGAGGAAGAGCCTAAAAGCTGCAGCGTGGCTGGGAGGTGGAGAGGAAGAGCCTAAAAACTGCAGCATGGCCAAGAGGTGGAGAGGAAGAGCCTAAAAACTGCAGTGTGGCCAGGAGGTGAAGAGGAAAAGCCTAAAAGCTGCAGCATGGCCAGGAGGTGGAGAGGAAGAGCCTAAAAGCTGCAGCATGGCCGGGAGGTGGAGAGGAAGAGCCTAAAAACTGCAGCGTGGCCGGGAGGCAGAGAGGAAGAGCCTAAAAACTGCAGCGTGGCCGGGAGGTGGATAGGAAGAGCCTAAAAACTGCAGTGTGGCCGGGAGGTGGAGAGGAAGAGCCTAAAAGCTGCAGCATGGCCAGGAGGTGGAGAGGAAGAGTCTAAAAGCTGCAGCGTGGCCTGGAGGTGGAGAGGAAGAGCCTAAAAGCTGCAGTGTGGCCGGGAGGCAGAGAGGAAGAGCCTAAAAACTGCAGCGTGGCCGGGAGGTGGATAGGAAGAGCCTAAAAACTGCAGTGTGGCCGGGAGGTGGAGAGGAAGAGCCTAAAAGCTGCAGTGTGGCCGGGAGGTGGAGAGGAAGAGCCTAAAAACTGCAGTGTGGCTGGCCGGTAGGTGGAGAGGAAGAGCCTAAAAACTGCAGCGTGGCCGGGGGGTGGAGAGGAAGAGTCTAAAAGCTGCAGCGTGGCCTGGAGGTGGAGAGGAAGAGCCTAAAAGCTGCAGCGTGGCCGGGAGGTGGAGAGGAAGAGCCTAAAAACTGCAATGTGGCCAGGAGGCAGAGAGGAAGAGCCTAAAAACTGCAGCGTGGCCGGGAGGTGGATAGGAAGAGCCTAAAAACTGCAGTGTGGCCGGGAGGTGGAGAGGAAGAGCCTAAAAGCTGCAGCGTGGCCGGGAGGTGGAGAGGAAGAGCCTAAAAACTGCAGCATGGCCAAGAGGTGGAGAGGAAGAGCCTAAAAACTGCAGTGTGGCCGGGAGGTGGAGAGGAAGAGCCTAAAAGCTGCAGCGTGGCCAGAAGTCGGAGAGGAAGAGCCTAAAAGCTGCAGCGTGGCCTGGAGGTGGATAGAAAGAGCCTAAAAGCTGCAGCGTGGCCGGGAGGTGGAGAGGAAGAGCCTAAAAACTGCAGTGTGGCTGGGAGGTCGAGAGGAAGAGCCTAAAAGCTGCAGCATGGCCAGGAGGTGGAGAGGAAGAGCCTAAAAGCTGCAGCATGGCCGGGAGGTGGAGAGGAAGAGCCTAAAAACTGCAATGTGGCCAGGAGGCAGAGAGGAAGAGCCTAAAAACTGCAGCGTGGCCGGGAGGTGGATAGGAAGAGCCTAAAAACTGCAGTGTGGCCGGGAGGTGGAGAGGAAGAGCCTAAAAGCTGCAGCGTGGCCGGGAGGTGGAGAGGAAGAGCCTAAAAACTGCAGCATGGCCAAGAGGTGGAGAGGAAGAGCCTAAAAACTGCAGTGTGGCCGGGAGGTGGAGAGGAAGAGCCTAAAAGCTGCAGTGTGGCTGGCCGGTAGGTGGAGAGGAAGAGCCTAAAAACTGCAGCGTGGCCGGGAGGTGGAGAGGAAGAGCCTAAAAGCTGCAGCGTGGCCGGGAGGTGGAGAGGAAGAGCCTAAAAACTGCAGCGTGGCCGGGAGGTGGATAGGAAGAGCCTAAAAACTGCAGTGTGGCCGGGAGGCAGAGAGGAAGAGCCTAAAAACTGCAGCGTGGCCGGGAGGTGGATAGGAAGAGCCTAAAAACTGCAGCGTGGCCGGGAGGTGGAGAGGAAGAGCCTAAAAGCTGCAGCGTGGCTGGGAGGTGGAGAGGAAGAGCCTAAAAACTGCAGCATGGCCAAGAGGTGGAGAGGAAGAGCCTAAAAACTGCAGTGTGGCCAGGAGGTGAAGAGGAAAAGCCTAAAAGCTGCAGCATGGCCAGGAGGTGGAGAGGAAGAGCCTAAAAGCTGCAGCATGGCCGGGAGGTGGAGAGGAAGAGCCTAAAAACTGCAGCGTGGCCGGGAGGCAGAGAGGAAGAGCCTAAAAACTGCAGCGTGGCCGGGAGGTGGATAGGAAGAGCCTAAAAACTGCAGTGTGGCCGGGAGGTGGAGAGGAAGAGCCTAAAAGCTGCAGCATGGCCAGGAGGTGGAGAGGAAGAGTCTAAAAGCTGCAGCGTGGCCTGGAGGTGGAGAGGAAGAGCCTAAAAGCTGCAGTGTGGCCGGGAGGCAGAGAGGAAGAGCCTAAAAACTGCAGCGTGGCCGGGAGGTGGATAGGAAGAGCCTAAAAACTGCAGTGTGGCCGGGAGGTGGAGAGGAAGAGCCTAAAAGCTGCAGTGTGGCCGGGAGGTGGAGAGGAAGAGCCTAAAAACTGCAGTGTGGCTGGCCGGTAGGTGGAGAGGAAGAGCCTAAAAACTGCAGCGTGGCCGGGGGGTGGAGAGGAAGAGTCTAAAAGCTGCAGCGTGGCCTGGAGGTGGAGAGGAAGAGCCTAAAAGCTGCAGCGTGGCCGGGAGGTGGAGAGGAAGAGCCTAAAAACTGCAATGTGGCCAGGAGGCAGAGAGGAAGAGCCTAAAAACTGCAGCGTGGCCGGGAGGTGGATAGGAAGAGCCTAAAAACTGCAGTGTGGCCGGGAGGTGGAGAGGAAGAGCCTAAAAGCTGCAGCGTGGCCGGGAGGTGGAGAGGAAGAGCCTAAAAACTGCAGCATGGCCAAGAGGTGGAGAGGAAGAGCCTAAAAACTGCAGTGTGGCCGGGAGGTGGAGAGGAAGAGCCTAAAAGCTGCAGCGTGGCCAGAAGTCGGAGAGGAAGAGCCTAAAAGCTGCAGCGTGGCCTGGAGGTGGATAGAAAGAGCCTAAAAGCTGCAGCGTGGCCGGGAGGTGGAGAGGAAGAGCCTAAAAACTGCAGTGTGGCTGGGAGGTCGAGAGGAAGAGCCTAAAAGCTGCAGCATGGCCAGGAGGTGGAGAGGAAGAGCCTAAAAGCTGCAGCATGGCCGGGAGGTGGAGAGGAAGAGCCTAAAAACTGCAATGTGGCCAGGAGGCAGAGAGGAAGAGCCTAAAAACTGCAGCGTGGCCGGGAGGTGGATAGGAAGAGCCTAAAAACTGCAGTGTGGCCGGGAGGTGGAGAGGAAGAGCCTAAAAGCTGCAGCGTGGCCGGGAGGTGGAGAGGAAGAGCCTAAAAACTGCAGCATGGCCAAGAGGTGGAGAGGAAGAGCCTAAAAACTGCAGTGTGGCCGGGAGGTGGAGAGGAAGAGCCTAAAAGCTGCAGTGTGGCTGGCCGGTAGGTGGAGAGGAAGAGCCTAAAATCTGCAGCGTGGCCGGGAGGTGGAGAGGAAGAGCCTAAAAGCTGCAGCGTGGCCGGGAGGTGGAGAGGAAGAGCCTAAAAACTGCAGCGTGGCCGGGAGGTGGATAGGAAGAGCCTAAAAACTGCAGTGTGGCCGGGAGGCAGAGAGGAAGAGCCTAAAAACTGCAGCGTGGCCGGGAGGTGGATAGGAAGAGCCTAAAAACTGCAGCGTGGCCGGGAGGTGGAGAGGAAGAGCCTAAAAGCTGCAGCGTGGCTGGGAGGTGGAGAGGAAGAGCCTAAAAACTGCAGCATGGCCAAGAGGTGGAGAGGAAGAGCCTAAAAACTGCAGTGTGGCCAGGAGGTGAAGAGGAAAAGCCTAAAAGCTGCAGCATGGCCAGGAGGTGGAGAGGAAGAGCCTAAAAGCTGCAGCATGGCCGGGAGGTGGAGAGGAAGAGCCTAAAAACTGCAGCGTGGCCGGGAGGCAGAGAGGAAGAGCCTAAAAACTGCAGCGTGGCCGGGAGGTGGATAGGAAGAGCCTAAAAACTGCAGTGTGGCCGGGAGGTGGAGAGGAAGAGCCTAAAAGCTGCAGCATGGCCAGGAGGTGGAGAGGAAGAGTCTAAAAGCTGCAGCGTGGCCTGGAGGTGGAGAGGAAGAGCCTAAAAGCTGCAGTGTGGCCGGGAGGCAGAGAGGAAGAGCCTAAAAACTGCAGCGTGGCCGGGAGGTGGATAGGAAGAGCCTAAAAACTGCAGTGTGGCCGGGAGGTGGAGAGGAAGAGCCTAAAAGCTGCAGTGTGGCCGGGAGGTGGAGAGGAAGAGCCTAAAAACTGCAGTGTGGCTGGCCGGTAGGTGGAGAGGAAGAGCCTAAAAACTGCAGCGTGGCCGGGGGGTGGAGAGGAAGAGTCTAAAAGCTGCAGCGTGGCCTGGAGGTGGAGAGGAAGAGCCTAAAAGCTGCAGCGTGGCCGGGAGGTGGAGAGGAAGAGCCTAAAAACTGCAATGTGGCCAGGAGGCAGAGAGGAAGAGCCTAAAAACTGCAGCGTGGCCGGGAGGTGGATAGGAAGAGCCTAAAAACTGCAGTGTGGCCGGGAGGTGGAGAGGAAGAGCCTAAAAGCTGCAGCGTGGCCGGGAGGTGGAGAGGAAGAGCCTAAAAACTGCAGCATGGCCAAGAGGTGGAGAGGAAGAGCCTAAAAACTGCAGTGTGGCCGGGAGGTGGAGAGGAAGAGCCTAAAAGCTGCAGCGTGGCCAGAAGTCGGAGAGGAAGAGCCTAAAAGCTGCAGCGTGGCCTGGAGGTGGATAGAAAGAGCCTAAAAGCTGCAGCGTGGCCGGGAGGTGGAGAGGAAGAGCCTAAAAACTGCAGTGTGGCTGGGAGGTCGAGAGGAAGAGCCTAAAAGCTGCAGCATGGCCAGGAGGTGGAGAGGAAGAGCCTAAAAGCTGCAGCATGGCCGGGAGGTGGAGAGGAAGAGCCTAAAAACTGCAATGTGGCCAGGAGGCAGAGAGGAAGAGCCTAAAAACTGCAGCGTGGCCGGGAGGTGGATAGGAAGAGCCTAAAAACTGCAGTGTGGCCGGGAGGTGGAGAGGAAGAGCCTAAAAGCTGCAGCGTGGCCGGGAGGTGGAGAGGAAGAGCCTAAAAACTGCAGCATGGCCAAGAGGTGGAGAGGAAGAGCCTAAAAACTGCAGTGTGGCCGGGAGGTGGAGAGGAAGAGCCTAAAAGCTGCAGTGTGGCTGGCCGGTAGGTGGAGAGGAAGAGCCTAAAAACTGCAGCGTGGCCGGGAGGTGGAGAGGAAGAGCCTAAAAGCTGCAGCGTGGCCGGGAGGTGGAGAGGAAGAGCCTAAAAACTGCAGCGTGGCCGGGAGGTGGATAGGAAGAGCCTAAAAACTGCAGTGTGGCCGGGAGGCAGAGAGGAAGAGCCTAAAAACTGCAGCGTGGCCGGGAGGTGGATAGGAAGAGCCTAAAAACTGCAGCGTGGCCGGGAGGTGGAGAGGAAGAGCCTAAAAGCTGCAGCGTGGCTGGGAGGTGGAGAGGAAGAGCCTAAAAACTGCAGCATGGCCAAGAGGTGGAGAGGAAGAGCCTAAAAACTGCAGTGTGGCCAGGAGGTGAAGAGGAAAAGCCTAAAAGCTGCAGCATGGCCAGGAGGTGGAGAGGAAGAGCCTAAAAGCTGCAGCATGGCCGGGAGGTGGAGAGGAAGAGCCTAAAAACTGCAGCGTGGCCGGGAGGCAGAGAGGAAGAGCCTAAAAACTGCAGCGTGGCCGGGAGGTGGATAGGAAGAGCCTAAAAACTGCAGTGTGGCCGGGAGGTGGAGAGGAAGAGCCTAAAAGCTGCAGCATGGCCAGGAGGTGGAGAGGAAGAGTCTAAAAGCTGCAGCGTGGCCTGGAGGTGGAGAGGAAGAGCCTAAAAGCTGCAGTGTGGCCGGGAGGCAGAGAGGAAGAGCCTAAAAACTGCAGCGTGGCCGGGAGGTGGATAGGAAGAGCCTAAAAACTGCAGTGTGGCCGGGAGGTGGAGAGGAAGAGCCTAAAAGCTGCAGTGTGGCCGGGAGGTGGAGAGGAAGAGCCTAAAAACTGCAGTGTGGCCGCCGGTAGGTGGAGAGGAAGAGCCTAAAAACTGCAGCGTGGCCGGGGGGTGGAGAGGAAGAGTCTAAAAGCTGCAGCGTGGCCTGGAGGTGGAGAGGAAGAGCCTAAAAGCTGCAGCGTGGCCGGGAGGTGGAGAGGAAGAGCCTAAAAACTGCAATGTGGCCAGGAGGCAGAGAGGAAGAGCCTAAAAACTGCAGCGTGGCCGGGAGGTGGATAGGAAGAGCCTAAAAACTGCAGTGTGGCCGGGAGGTGGAGAGGAAGAGCCTAAAAGCTGCAGCGTGGCCGGGAGGTGGAGAGGAAGAGCCTAAAAACTGCAGCATGGCCAAGAGGTGGAGAGGAAGAGCCTAAAAACTGCAGTGTGGCCGGGAGGTGGAGAGGAAGAGCCTAAAAGCTGCAGCGTGGCCAGAAGTCGGAGAGGAAGAGCCTAAAAGCTGCAGCGTGGCCTGGAGGTGGATAGAAAGAGCCTAAAAGCTGCAGCGTGGCCGGGAGGTGGAGAGGAAGAGCCTAAAAACTGCAGTGTGGCTGGGAGGTCGAGAGGAAGAGCTTAAAAGCTGCAGCATGGCCAGGAGGTGGAGAGGAAGAGCCTAAAAGCTGCAGCATGGCCGGGAGGTGGAGAGGAAGAGCCTAAAAACTGCAATGTGGCCAGGAGGCAGAGAGGAAGAGCCTAAAAACTGCAGCGTGGCCGGGAGGTGGATAGGAAGAGCCTAAAAACTGCAGTGTGGCCGGGAGGTGGAGAGGAAGAGCCTAAAAGCTGCAGCGTGGCCGGGAGGTGGAGAGGAAGAGCCTAAAAACTGCAGCATGGCCAAGAGGTGGAGAGGAAGAGCCTAAAAACTGCAGTGTGGCCGGGAGGTGGAGAGGAAGAGCCTAAAAGCTGCAGTGTGGCTGGCCGGTAGGTGGAGAGGAAGAGCCTAAAAACTGCAGCGTGGCCGGGAGGTGGAGAGGAAGAGCCTAAAAGCTGCAGCGTGGCCGGGAGGTGGAGAGGAAGAGCCTAAAAACTGCAGCGTGGCCGGGAGGTGGATAGGAAGAGCCTAAAAACTGCAGTGTGGCCGGGAGGCAGAGAGGAAGAGCCTAAAAACTGCAGCGTGGCCGGGAGGTGGATAGGAAGAGCCTAAAAACTGCAGCGTGGCCGGGAGGTGGAGAGGAAGAGCCTAAAAGCTGCAGCGTGGCTGGGAGGTGGAGAGGAAGAGCCTAAAAACTGCAGCATGGCCAAGAGGTGGAGAGGAAGAGCCTAAAAACTGCAGTGTGGCCAGGAGGTGAAGAGGAAAAGCCTAAAAGCTGCAGCATGGCCAGGAGGTGGAGAGGAAGAGCCTAAAAGCTGCAGCATGGCCGGGAGGTGGAGAGGAAGAGCCTAAAAACTGCAGCGTGGCCGGGAGGCAGAGAGGAAGAGCCTAAAAACTGCAGCGTGGCCGGGAGGTGGATAGGAAGAGCCTAAAAACTGCAGTGTGGCCGGGAGGTGGAGAGGAAGAGCCTAAAAGCTGCAGCATGGCCAGGAGGTGGAGAGGAAGAGTCTAAAAGCTGCAGCGTGGCCTGGAGGTGGAGAGGAAGAGCCTAAAAGCTGCAGTGTGGCCGGGAGGCAGAGAGGAAGAGCCTAAAAACTGCAGCGTGGCCGGGAGGTGGATAGGAAGAGCCTAAAAACTGCAGTGTGGCCGGGAGGTGGAGAGGAAGAGCCTAAAAGCTGCAGTGTGGCCGGGAGGTGGAGAGGAAGAGCCTAAAAACTGCAGTGTGGCCGGTAGGGATGGTCGGAAATGCCAATTTCCGATTCCGCGGTAAATCCGCATTCCGCCATTGCCAAATACCGATTCCGCTTTCCGCTACCAATTTCCGCATTCCAATGCGGAATTTCCGCCGGAAATCGCGGAAATTCCGTCCGACTTTAACATCGATTTTCTCAAAAACTATAAGGTCTTTTTGAAAACTTTTTTTTGCATCTTGTTCAGAAGATTCTGCTTAATAAACGCTGAAAATTTGGTGTTTCTAGGACTTACGGGGGCTTTGCTATTAACCGCTAAAGTCGGCGGATTTTTACTGTAATGTAAATGCAGAAAATAAGCAGATGCGGATTTTCTGCATTTTACATTACAGTAAAAATCTGCCGACTTTAGCAGTTAATAGCAAATCCCCCTTAAGTCCTAGAAACACCAAATTTTCAGGGTTTATTAAACTGAATCTTCTGAATAAGATGCAAAAAAAAGTTTTCAAAAAGACCTTATAGTTTTTGAGAAAATCGATGTTAAAGTCGGGCAGAATTTCCGCGATTTCCGGCGGAAATCCGCCTAACACACTTGCATTACCGATTTCCGCATTTCGATGCGGAAATGCCATTTCCGATCGGAATTTCGGAAATTGCATTTCCGTGGAATCCGAATGAGCATCCCTACCAGAAAAGTCGGGCAGGCCGGGTCGGCAACACACAGACAGATAAAGTACAAAGACAGGAAGCTGATTCGGTATCCAAGGCAAGCAGGGTTTGGCAACAGGTAATCAGAAATGCAAGGTACCGAATCAGAAAGCAGAGGGAAAGTCAGAAAAGCAATAAATCATAACAGATATCAAACAATGCCTAGTCTGGGTGTGAGGTCCGTGGTCTCTACACCCTGGAACTAATCTGATGTATAACAGAATGATAACACAAGTTCCCTAGTCTGGGTGTGAGGTCCGTGGTCTCTACACCCTGGAACTAGTCTGATGTATAACAGAATGATAACACAAGTTCCCTAGTCTGGGTGTGAGGTCCGTGGTCTCTACATCCTGGAACTGGTTTAAGGAATAACACAGATGATACACAGTATTCCTAGTCTGTGGTGTGAGGTCCGTGGTCTCTGCACCCTGGAACTGGTCTAAGGAATAACACAGATGATACACAGTATTCCTAGTCTGGGGTGTGAGGTCCGTGGTCTCTACACCCTGGAACTGGTCTAAGGAATAACACAGATGATACACAGTAAACTTGCTAAGTGTGGATTCCCAGGTCCACCTGGTTCAACCACACTGAAGGATCTGACTAAGGTCTGAGTGCTAACACATAGGTATTCGCAACGCCAGACAACCAGCAACTGAACAGCAAGAGATATATATAGTGAAGCGCTCCACAGCGCCGCCCAGCTCCCATCAACCAATCACCTGCTAAGCTGGGATCAGCTGACCGCCTTGATCAGCTGACCCTTCTCCTATTGGCATAAAGAGCTTGTCTTGCGGCGCGCGCACGCGTAGCTCTCCATCTGTGTGCCCTACTAGGTCCAGACAAACCAGAAGCATGTTGCTGCGGGGAAACCACCGCTCTGTGCGCGGATTCCGCCCCTCAATGTCAGAACGCGCGGCGGTTTCTCCGCCATCCGTCACACTGTGCCTGCTGCCTTCCTTGGATGTGTTGTGGTAGCTGTTTCTCAGGCTCCCACTCCGGACCGGAATTGATCCCTGATTCCCCGACCGAACCCTTTTTTTAACAATGGTAGAGAAAGAACCATCGACAGTCTGAGCAGCGATTAACCCCCAGACTACTGGGTGCACAGGCTTGACCTGTGGCCTAAGCTGTCACAATTTGCCATCCAACTTCTGTCTTGCCCTGCCTCAAGCGTCAGAAAGGACCTTCGGTGCAGCTGGAGGCATTGTCAGCAAGAAGAGAAGTCGCCTAGGTCAAAAAAAGTGTTCAGTACCTCACCTTTATTAAAATGAATGAGGCAGGGATCCCGGAGGGCTACTGCCCACCCGAAGACTAAGTCAGTCCCCACACACACAGCATCTCTTCCTGCACGCCGTGTGACTGCCTGCCCCAAGACTAAGTTGCTCCCCACACAGCATCTATGCCTGCAGGCCGCTAGACTGCCTTCTCCACCACCACCAACAGGGTCCAGGACTCCAGGTGGATTTCTGAATTTTTAAGGCCTCTGCTAGCAGCCGCCGCTAACAAAACCAATAACAATTTTTTCTGGTGTGTGTACATGCCTGCCTAATTTTTCTGACTGCACTGCAGCTGCAACAACAAAACAAAAGGCATGTACATGTGTCAATTCCCCTTCGTGATCATTACCTTACCGTGGTGAAGGGGCTTGCATATCACAATGAAGCAATGACCGCCGGCTATATGAATGTGTCGGGGGGGGGGGGGGGCACACCAAGATAATAAGGTTGTTGCTTCATTGTATACAGACTAGATTCGATAAGCTGGACAGTCACTGTCGTTCTATCATCTACCTCAGCCCGGCGACCATATAGGCTTGAAAACCGCTATCACCTGCACTCTCACCATGGTGCGCAACAGTCCAGCACGGCAGTCACTACACAAACAGCTGTTTGCGGTGCGTTACACAGTGAGTTTGGTCTGTCAGTGTGAAGCAGTACACTAATTACACTACCTGATTGAAGCATACACATGCAAGATGTTTTAAAGTACTTTAGGCCTCCAATTTAGGCCCTTAAGATGCTGCTGTGCATCACATGCTGATTTTTCCCTGGGACTTTTGGCATCTATCCCACTCCGCCATGCCCCCCTCCAGGTGTTAGACCGCTTGAAACATCTTTTCCATTACTTTTTTGGCCAGCATAAATGTTTGTAGTTTTCAAAGTTTGCCTCCCCATTGAAGTCTATTGTGGTTCGCGAAGTTCGCGCGAACTCAAACTTTTGCGGAAGTTTGCATTCGAGGTTCGCATTCCTATAATCGAAGATTCAAGCCATCTCTATTCCTCAAAAACAGGAAATAATAAGGCAGCAATTGAAAGTTAGAAGAATATTTACCCTGGTGCTAGGCTTTGAACACAGAAACATGTGTTACAGATGCCAATAATGTATTTTATAGGCCTCAATTCACTAAGCAGTTTAGACTAGTCTACAGATGGTTTTTAGTCTACTGATGGTTTGGTGTAATGTTTTAGACCTGTTTTTAGACCTGGTCTAACATTCAGTAATTATGAGGAGTAACCACACCCACTTTTTCTGACAGAGATTAGACCAGATGAGTTCTGTAGGTAAAGTAATTCTGTGAGGTATTTTAGATGTGAGGATGGAACCTTTTGAATTAATTATGCAGGAGTTTAAATGTATACAGAGGAGGGCTCATCAAAGGAGAAGGATGTCAGTCATTGCTACTTGTTTGTGAACTCTTTTGATCATTTCCCCTGCTTTACCCACCTAATTACCAAATGTTTTAGACCAGGTCTAAAAACAGGTCTAACACATTTGGTAACAGTGAATTCCCCTTTAATGCAACTAACCAAACCATCAGTAGACTAAAAACCATCTCTAGACTAGTCTAAAGTGCTTAGTGAATTGAGGTCATAATGTTAAACAGACATACCCTGTTTCCCCGAAAATAAGACACTGTCTTATATAAATTTCAGCCCTAAATATCATGCTAGGTCTTATTTTCGGGGAGGGCTTACAATTTTGTTCCCCAGTGGCAGCCCCCAGCCCAGTAAAGCCCCTCCCTCCCTCATGTGCTGCCCTGGACTACCGTAGGTCCCCTCGGCTACAGAATGGCAGCCCCAGCCCAGTAAATCCCTCCCTCCCTCCCTCTGCAGAGCAGCGAGTGGGCATTACAGCACAGGATACTCACCAGCTTCCTACGTAGCAGCGATAACTTCTCTCTTCAGCAGCGCCCGTTCCTCTGTTTGACAACGGCAGCTCATGTCATGTGACGCGGATGTGCGTGCGTCACATGACTAGAGCTGTCGTTTCCAGGGAGAGGAAGCTGGATGCTGCTGAGGAAAGACGCTAACGCGGGCACGGTGGAAACCGGTGAGTTTATGCTGTAATATGGTAATGCTCCGCTCGCGACTCTGTAGAGGGAGGGAGCAAAGGGAAGGGGGACACATTGTGCGGCCCAACTAGGCCCTATATTCGGAGAATGTCTTATATTTCAAGCTTGCTTGAAATATAAGACCTGTCTTATTTTCGGGGGATGTTTTATTTTAGGGGAAAGATGGTATATTATTTTACTGTCAGTTCACAGGGCTGCACCACTCTGACCCTACAGATTCATGAAAATGTAATTTTAGTTATATGTTCACTTTTAGTCTACTTTGATACAAAGGTTAGGGTTCTACACCTATTTTTATTATTATTATTATTATTATTTTACCTTAAAACATCAAATCACTGGGCTATGCAATAAAAAGTAAATTCAGTGTTGCTTTATGTGTAATTTCTACATTGGCCACTAGATGGAGCCATTGTTATACAAAACGAACAGAACAGTGGAAAACAGATACAGAAAACTACTATATTTTTTCATTTTAAGTGATGCAATCTAGCAATACGATTTATACTTATATGTCAATAATTCTTTAAATTTCTAGCAAATTCAAACTAACGTTAGAACAGAAACATCAACTGGTTTGGTCCCAATATCCTGAGTTTTGCAGTAAGAAATGTTTTGAGATGGTCTTCTACAACAATGACACTTTCTAATAGATAGTTCTATTCTGTTGGTACACAACTGAATTACTATTGTTTAAAGGCATCCAATGATCGTATTGCAAATTCAAGCTGACAAGTTAGGACTAATTTGATTAATACTGATCATTTTTAATCAACTAGAATTATTTTATCTAATGAGAGAGCAAGAATATGTACCGTATATCTAACTGGATCTGATTGATTGTTTTAAAGCATTTACACAATCACTTTAAATAGTTTTGTAATTTTTACCATGTACCGTTTAATTTAACAGATTGTTTAGAAAGATTTTATTTAAAATCTATATAAAAAATCTTTAAGTGTGTGGCCAGCATTAGAATAAGTAAAGAAAAAAATTAAGAGGCTTCAGGTAAACTTCTGCTGACCTCACTACAGTTATCCAATAATCAGAGGGCAGCTGAAACATAAACAAGAGTAATGTACAGAATGTTCACTCCCAAGTGCAGCCACAGGAGAGCACAGACCAGACACAGTAGGCAAACAAAAAGTGATTGACACTTTCCATGGCTAACCTTGCATGTACACTAAATAAACAACAACAAAAAAGGTTGATGCAAAAGTTACATGTGAACCATTGCAGATCTGTCTCCCCAGGCCCTGTGTACCCTGGCACAGTAAAAAAAAATATATATATATATATATATATGCCAGTATTCACTGATGTTAGTGCTGGTTTATTGATTCAGTTATATTCTTGCTGAATGTTAACAGGTAAGAGTGTCAGTCCCAAGCAAAAACAAGAATTGTGCCCCTGGTGGACATTAACCCAAATTGCATCCTTCAACATCAATTAATACAGAGCTTGAAAGTAAGCTGTAATACTTACAAAATATATGGCTTTTGATTTAATATGTGTAGAGTATCACTAGTAGGTTGTACATCAAAGACATGCAATATTAGTTTGTAGAAATGAGGAAAGAAATGTGTGTGTGCATGTGGCGTGTGTGTGCGCACACGTGCATGTGCGTACATTCTACCATTTTCATGTTGAGGATGCAATTATGAACCAGTTCCATTTTGATTTCTGCTTTCCTGTAAGTAAGTTAAGTCCATGGTCAACATTTAACCACTTCACATCCAGACCTTGTTTTCCCCTTATTGACCAGAGCAGTTTTGACACTTTAGCGGTGTCCCTTTTTAATCAGCCATAACTTTATCCTTACTCATGACACCTAAATGATCTAGGCATCGTTTTTTTCAGGACAAACTAGACTTTCATTGGCGGGTATTTTATCCCTAGACCAAAAAAGTTTTCTATGCATTTTAATGGGAAAAAGAGGGGGAAAATGAAAAAAATGCATTTTTTCTCAGTTTTTAAATAAAAAGTACCACAGGAGATAAAAACATGTCACCAGTATGATGTCCCCCAGTATAGATAGCAAAATGTGTCCCAAGTATCAGACCCCCCCCCTTATAGCCAGATGTGTCCCCAATATCA
This sequence comes from Hyperolius riggenbachi, assembly GCF_040937935.1. Taxonomy (NCBI): domain Eukaryota; kingdom Metazoa; phylum Chordata; class Amphibia; order Anura; family Hyperoliidae; genus Hyperolius; species Hyperolius riggenbachi. Next base: position 116,983,068 of record NC_090653.1, on the reverse strand, counting down.
GTCACCCCCAGTATAGCCCGATGTGTCCTTTGTGTTTGGCACCTCGCAGCGTAGATAGATGTATCCCCAGGATTGCTGCCCCTCATGTGTCCATATGTGTCCCCAGGAATAGTGGTCCCCCATTATAGCCAGATGCGCCCTCAGGATTAGCGGGTGCACCCCTGGATTAGGCCCCCCACCATTATAGCCAGATCTGCCCCCAGTATAAAATTATACACATAAAATAAAATTGTACCCCCTCTTATTTTATTGTCCCCCCCAGCTGCACATTTTACCAACCACCCCCCACCAGGGGTCCACGCACCCCAATAGGAGCCAGCCAGATGCCCCACCCCCCACCCAGGCAGCCCCTCGGTGGTCAGATCTGTTAGAAAGCAGCCTGACTCACCATATCTCGTTCCAGCGATCAGCGGATGAACGATCACCGCTGTAGCAAACAGCGTGATCATTCATCTCTCCCCCTCCGTGGTCGGATCTGCTAAAAAAAAGGATTAGAAAGCAGCCTGACTCACCTTTTCCTGTTCCAGCGACCAGCCTGCAGCCCGAGCCTCCGATCTCCACTCTGCACGCAGCCCTGTGATGCCGGTTACCGGGTCCCGGCTTGATGACATCATCAAGCCGGGACTCGGCTATTCAGGGGGAGAGATGAATGATCACGCTGTTTGCTACAGCGGTGATCGTTCATCCGCGGGGGGGGGGGGGGGTCACTAATTGGCTACAAGGGAACATTTTCCCTTTCACCAATTAGTATTGCAGCTGTTAGTGCCAGGAGGTGCGCTCTGAAGTGCACCTGTTCCTGCACAACAGGGCCGCAAGCAGATCAGTATATCTACGTCGCTGTGGCTTGGAGAGAGCCACAGCTGACGTAGATATACTGTAGCAAAGGACAAAGTGGTTAATTCACTTTTTCTACACTCTTGGGTGATTCAGCTGTGATCAGCACAGTAATCAAAATTATGTCTGACCTGAGAGTATTTATAAATTGGATCAGCAAAGCCCCCACTACTTTTTTTTGGGGGGGGGAGGGGGGGTAAATGTATATGGGGATACAATGCCTTTCTGACATTTTATAGGGAATCTCCAGTAAGTGGAATATAACAACTGCTATCTTCATTCCATTATAAACAATGCCAGTTGCCTGGCTGTCATGATAGGTTTTTGACTTAAAGAGTAACTGTTAGGCATAAAGTCAAAAATCAATTATCTATTGTTATATGGTAAACAAATAATAAGGATGCTAACCAGGCAATCCAAAAGTTAAAAATCACTCTTAACTTTCTTCTCAATAGAATATCATTTAAATTACCAGGTCTCCTGGCTCTTATTTGGTACATCTGATGCAAAAGAGAGGTTGCAGTGCATGTTGTTTTTAGTGATGACCCGAACGGTTCCCGGTGAACTTCCGATGGTTTTGTGTTCGCCATCTAAGGCAAGCTTTTCCGGAAGTTCGGTTCGCCCCCATAATGCACCATTACGGTCAACTTTGACCCTCTACATCACAGTCAGCAGGCACATTGTAGCCAATCAGGTTACACTTCCTCCTGGAGCCACTCCCCCCCCTTATAAAAGGCAGGCACCGCCGGCCATTACACTCACTCGTGTGCCTGCAATAATTAGAGAAGGGACAGCTGCTGTAGACTCTCTCATAGGGAAAGATTAGTTAGGCTCTTGTAGGCTTCTTAGCTTGCTCCTGGCTGATTCTTATTGCTAAAATAGCACTCCACAACAGCTCTTTTGAGAGCGAATCTTGTTCTGTGATCTATTTTTGTTTCTGTGTGTGCCACTGACACTTGTGTTGCATAGACAGCCTTGATAATCCATACTGTGTGTGTGCTACTGCCTGTGACTACCTGTGTGTGTGACAAGTGCACATTGTAATACCCATTACTGCATATACCTACTTGTTGTGTTGAGTGCACCCACCTCATTACTGCATATACCTACCTGTTGTGTTGAGTGCACCCACCTCATCACTGCATATACCTACCTGTTGCGTTCAGTGCACCCACCTCATCACTGCATATACCTACCTGTTGTGTTGAGTGCATCCACCTCATCACTGCATATACCTACCTGTTGTGTTGAGTGCACCCACCTCATCACTGCATATACCTAGTTGTTGTGTTGAGTGCACCCACCTCATCACTGCATATACCTACCTGTTGTGTTGATTGCATCCACCTCATCACTGCATATACCTACCTGTTGTGTTGAGTGCACCCACCTCATCACTGCATATACCTACCTGTTGTGTTGAGTGCATCCACCTCATCACTACATGACCTTCGCTGTTGTCATCCTCCTCCGTGTCAGTAATCCTGCGCTTACCATTTCAGTTTCTGCTGCCTCCGCTGGCAGCGCATCTGGGGCTTCCGGTGCGGCAAGCCGCATTGACAGAGATGGTGTCAGCGGCGTTCATGCGGAGATCCGGCCACATGATACTCTGACTGTAAATGAGGGTGGACGCATGCACTGTCAGCGTCACTCCTCTTATGCTCTAAGGAAGCGTATCAGCTGATCACCTGTCAGCTAACACGCATGGCTCCACTTCCGGTTCCTGATTGGCCAAGCGGCTTGGGGGTGTGGTCCCCTGCTTACCTGGGCTTCTTAAGTGCTGTTCTGACATTTGCTCACTTTCTGCTCTAGCTAACACTTTACAGTGAAGGCTTCAGACCTTAGTCAGTTCCGTGTGTGGCTTGAACTGGCAGGACCCCGGGGATTCCATACTAGCTCAGCTTACTTATATAGTGATTATACTTGTGTTTGACTTCTGCCTGTTTCTCTGACTCCTCTTTGCCTGCCGATTTTGTACCTTTGCCAATCTGATCGTTGCCGACCACTGCCTGATTACTCACTTAGATTTAGCCTGCTGATTCTGTACCTTTGCCTATCTGACCTGTTGCCGACCTCTGCCTGTCTACTCACTAAGAGATTGCCTGCCGATTTTGTACCTGACCAATCTGATCTGTTGCCGACTCAATTTCTTTGACCATTCTCTATATCTGTATTCAGTGTTTGTACTGCCTTCCACCGTCATTATTTGTAAGACTTTACCCTTCCAGGGAAAGTCTGATATTTGTCTGTCTGCTAGTGCCCACACACACTAGCAGATTGTTACACTCCTCCTCCTTGGCTGGTGCCACGATCTCCTCTCCAGCTACACAGCCCCAGCTCCCCAGGGCCTATGCTGCATGCCAGGTACGACGGTGTCACGCCATCTTAGACATGTCTTGCCTCAAAGCGGAGAGTCACACTGGATCAGCTCTTCTGGCTGCTCTTAACAAACAGGTGGATCAGTGGCTGACCCCGCACCAGCTGGAGATTGACAACGTGGTGTGTGACAACAGCAGCAACCACCTTTTCGCTTTGAATTTGGGAAGCTGACACATGTACCTTGCATGGCACATGTGCTGAATCTAGTCATTTAAAGATTTGTGTCAAAGTACCCAGGCTTAGAGGACGTCCTGAAGCAGGTCAGGAAGTTGTGTGGGCATTTCAGGCGGTCTTACACGGCCATGGCACACTTTGCAGACATTCAGCGGAGAAACAACTTGCCAGTGGGACGCTTGATATGTGATAGCCTGAGTCGCTGGAATTCAACCCTGGTCATGTTCTCTCACCTGCTAGAACAGGAGAAAGCCATCACCCAGTACCTGTACAATTACAGTAAAATGACACAATCTGGGGAGATGGGGATGTTGTGGCCCAACAACTGGACACTGATGCAAAATGCATGCAGGCTCATGCCAGGAGGAGGTGACCAACCTGGTGAGTCGCAGTGAAGGCACCATCAGCGAGTGATCCCCTACGCTTACTTCCTGGAGCTTGCCGTGCGTAGAGTGGTGAATCAAGCTGTGGAGGAGCTTGAACAGGAACAGTTATGGCAGGAACAGTTGTGGGAGCAATTTTCATGAGAACCAGACATTTCCTCAACACCTGCGGCAGCACAGAGGGGGGAGGAGGAAGAGGAGAAAGAGTCGTGTGGGGAAGAGGAGTCAGATTCGGATGATGTGGAAGGTGTTTCTTTCGAGGAGGAGGCGGCAGAAGAACAACTGCAGCAGGCTTCACAGGGGGCTCAACGTTCCCGTGGTATTGTTCGTGGCTGGGGGTAGAGTTGGGCCGAACCTCCGATTTTAGGTTCGCGAACCGGGTTCGCGAACTTTCGCGGAAGGTTCGGTTCGCGTTAAAGTTCGCGAACCGCAATAGACTTCAATGGGGATGCGAACTTTGAAAAAAAAAAAATTATGCTGGCCACAAAAGTGATGGAAAAGATGTTTCAAGGGGTCTAACACCTGGAGGGGGGCATGGCGGAGTGGGATACACGCCAAAAGTCACCGGGAAAAATCTGGATTTGACGCAAAGCAGCGTTTTAAGGGCAGAAATCACATTGAATGCTAAATGACAGGCCTAAAGTGCTTTAAAACATCTTGCATGTGTATACATCAATCAGGGAGTGTAATTAAGGTACTGCTTCACACTGACACACCAAACTCCACTGAACAGAACAGGTATGCAGTGGCGGGTTCACTGAACAGAACAGGTATGCAGTGGCGGGTCCACTGAACAGGTATACAGTGGCGGGTCCACTGAACAGAACAGGTATGCAGTGGCGGGTTCACTAAACAGGTATACAGTGGCGGGTCCACTGAACAGAACAGGTATGCAGTGGTGGGTTCACAGAACAGGTATGCAGTGGCAGGATCAATGAACAGGTATGCAGTGGCAGGATCACTGAACAGGTATGCAGTGGCAGGATCAATGAACAGGTATGCAGTGGCAGGATCAATGAACAGGTATGCAGTGGCAGGATCAATGAACAGGTATGCAGTGGCAGGATCAATGAACAGGTATGCAGTGGCAGGATCAATGAACAGGTATGCAGTGGCAGGATCACTGAACAGGTATGCAGTGGCAGGATCAATGAACAGGTATGCAGTGGCAGGATCAATGAACAGGTATGCAGTGGCAGGATCAATGAACAGGTATGCAGTGGCAGGATCAATGAACAGGTATGCAGCCAGGGACAAGCTAAGGCTAACTAATCTTTCCCTATGAGAGACTGCAGTAGCTCGCCCTACTCTAACTAATGCAGGCACACGAGTGGCCACGGCCGCCGCTGCCTGCCTATATAAGGGGGGGTGGGGCTCCAGGGGCTAGTGTAGCCTAATTGGCTACACTGGGCCTGCTGACTGTGATGTAGAGGGTCAAAGTTGACCCTCAGTGCATTATGGGGCGAACCGCAATGGGGCGAACTTTTCCGCAATAAAGTTCGCGTGCGGTACCCGCACGCGAACCACCTAGGTTCGCGCGAACCAGGTTCGCCGGCGAACCGTTCGGCCCAACTCTAGCTGGGGGGAGGAGGAGGACTTACCTGATGTCACTGAAGAAGAGCAAGAGGAGATGGATAGTACGTTGGGATCCAACTTTGTGCTGATGGTGTCTTTCATGCTGTCCAGCCTGTTGAGGGACCCCATATAAAAAAACTCAAGGGGAATGACCTGTACTGGGTGGCCACGCTACTAGACCTTCAGAAAAGGCGCAAAGTGGCAGACATATTACCAACTCACTTGAAGGCAGAAAGGATGCAGCACATGCAGAACAAGGTGGCAAGTATGCTTTACAGTGTGTTTAAGGGTGATGTCACAGCACAACGGAATAAATGCACCAGTGCCAGTAATCCTTCTACCATGTCCAAGCAGGCAAGGGCAGGACGCTCCAGCGATCTCATGGTGATGTTGGACATGCGGACATTCTTTAGTCCAACGCCTCGCCTTAGCCCTTCCGGATCAACTCTCCACCAATGCCTGGACCGGCAGGTAGCTGACTACATGGCTTAAAGTGTGGATGTAGACACTGTGAGCAGCGATGAATCCTTGGACTACTGGGTGCGCAGGCTTGCCCTGTGGCCAGAGCTGTCCCAATTTGCCATCCAACTTCTCTCTTGCCCTGCCTCAAGCGTCAAGGACCTTCAGCACAGCTGGAGGCATTGTCACTGAGAAGAGAAGTCACCTAGGTCACAAAAGTGTTCAGTACCTCACCTTTATCAAAATGAATGAGGTATGGATCCCGGAGGGCTACTGCAAGGCAGTCCCCACACACAGCATCGCTGCCTGCACGCTGTGTGACTGCCTGCCCCAAGACTAAGTCACTCCCCACACAGCATCTCTGCCTGCAGGCCGCTTGACTGCCTTCTCCACCACCACCAACAGGGTCCAGGACTCCAGGCGGATTCCTGAATTTGCTATAATAATTTTTCTGGTGCGTGTACATGCCTGCCTAATTTTTCTGGCTGCACTGCAGCTGCAACAACAAAACAAAAGGCTTGTACATGTGCCAATTCCCCTTCATGATCATTACCTTGCCGCGGTGAAGGGGCTTGCGTATCACAATGAATCAACGACCGCCGGCTATATGAGTGGCTCCGGGGGAGGGGGGCACACCCACGATAATAAGATTGTTGCTTCATTGTGGACAGACCAAATTTGATCAGCTGGACAGTCCCTGTTCTGTCATTCAGCTACCTCAGCCTGCCGACCATATGGGCTTGAAAACCGCCACGGCCTGCACTCTCACCATGGTGCGCACCAGTCCAGCACGGCCGTCACAACACAAACAGCTGTTTGTGGTGTTTAATACAGTGAGGTTGATGTGTCTGTGTGAAGCAGTACTCTATTTACACTCCATGATTGATGTATACACATGCAAGATGTTTTAAAGCACTTTAGGCCTCCAATTTAGCATGCAATGTGATTTCTGCCCTTAAAACGCTGTTTTGCTTCAAATCCAGATTTTTCCCTGGGACTTTTGGCATCTATCCCACTCCGCCATGCCCCCCTCTAGGTGTTAGACCCCTTGAAACATCTTTTCCATCACTTTTCTGGACAGCATAAGTGTTTCTAGTTTTCAAAGTTTGCCTCCCCATTGAAGTCTGAACCAAACTTTTTGCGGAAGTTCGCGAACCGAAAATCGGAGGTTTGGCCCATCTCTAGTTGTTTTTTTCTATTCTTTACATTACTCATATTCTTTACTTTTCTCGACTTTTCCCCTCAGACATAACTAATGCAGCCTGATTGGCTGAAGTTTCTTTCACTCCTGTTTTACCCTCCCACACCACTTTTCCTCTCTGATTGGCCAATATTTATTTTGCTGAGAAGCTGAGAAAATGACTGAGCTGAAATCCGATCCATACAAATAAACCAGTTCTGCAAAGTCACACAATGATTTGTGACGATGCACTTCTTACTGCAGAGCTGTGTGGGAGTGTCTGAAAACTGGGAGGAGGGCAGGCAAGTATACTAAATCAGAAAGAGGAGAGGAAACAGCAGGCCCGTTTCTAGGGCCGTGCGGCCACCCTGAGAGCAGAGGGAGGGGGGGCACTTTGATGGAGGGGGGAGCCACAGATGCGAGGAGGGCAACCCAACTTCTCCCTCCCTTCTTCTCCCCGGGACGCCTTCTGTGCTCCCCCCTCCAACTGCAGAGTTAGTGCAGTGAAGCACTGTATACAGCTACTCACCTCAGTCCCTGGTTCCAATCTCCAGTCACTTGCCGCTGGTCTTCAATTCTGCATAGATGCTTATACACTCTTTACTTCCTGCTAAACTGGAAGTAAAGTGTGTATAAGCGTCTATGCAGAAAAGACTAGCGGCAAGTGACCGGCGATTGGAACGCAGGCAGATGAGTAGCTGTATACAGTGCTTCCCTGCGCTAACTCTGCAGTCGGAGGGGGAGCACGGATAGCAGCCTGGGGAGAGGAAGGAAGGGAGAGCATGGGCTGCCCTCTCTGCAGCTGCGGCTCCCCCCTCCATTATGAGGGGGGCACCTACCTACCTAAAACCTATACTGGGGGAAGCTACCTATCTAAACTATACTGGGGGCACCTACCTATATAACCTATATTGGGGGAACCTACCTACCTAACCCATACTGGGGGAACCTACCTATCCAACCTATACTGCGGGCACCTACCTACCTAAGCTATACTGTGGAAGCTACCTATCTAAACTATACTGTGGGCACCTACCTATATAACCTTTACTGGGGAACCTACCTACCTAACGCATACTGGGGGAACCTACCTATCTAGCCTATACTGGGGGAAGCTACATATATAACCTATACTGGGGGCACCTACCTATATAACCTATACTGGGGGAACTTACCTATCTAACCCATACTGGGGGAACCTACCTATCTAACCTTTACTGAGGGAACCTACCTATCTAACCTATACTGGGGTCACCTACCTATACCAACCCATACTGGGGGAACTTACCTATCTAACCCATACTGTGGGAAGCTACCTATCTAACCTATACTGTGGGAAGCTACCTATCTAACCTATACTGTAGGCACCTACCAATCTAACCTATAGTGGAGGCACCTACCTATCTAACCTATACTGCGGGCACCTACCTAGCTAACCTATACTGGGGGCATCTACCTAGCTAACCTATACCGTGGGCACCTACCTAGCTAACCTATACTTTGGGTGCCTACCTAGCTAGCCTATACTGTGGGAACCTACCTAGCTAACCTATACTGGGGTGCCTACCTAGCTAGCCTATACTGGTAGCTACTATACTGGCTACCTATACTGGAGGCATCTACCTAACTAACCTTTACTGGGGGCACCTACTTATCTAACCTATGCTGGGGCAACTATTCTGGATACCTATATTAGAGGCACCCACTTAGCTAACCTGTACTGGGGGCACCTACCTAACTAACCTATACTGGGGTCACCAACTTATCTAACCTATGCTGGGGGCAACTATTCTGGCTACCTTTATTAGAGGCACCCACAGCTACCCTGTGTTGGGGGCACCTACCTATCTAACCTATACTGGGGCAATTATACAGGGGCACCTATGCCTGGCTACCTATACTGGGGGGACCTATATCCCGCTACCTATACTGGGGCACCAATGCCTGGCTACCTATACTGGGGGGCCTATAGCTGGCTACCTATACTGAGTGCAACTAGACCTGGCTAATCTATACTGTGGGCACCTATACCTGGCTCCATGATGGGGGGGGTGCAATTTTTACACTCTCGTCCTGGGTGCATTTTAGCCTAGAAACATCAGGATTGGCTTCAGACACAGGGATTGAAAAATGGAAACTGGTAGAAACTTATTTACTATATTTACTATATAAAACTCAATTAAATCAAAATGTGGCCAGTAGAGCAAGTATATCCTTGTATGTTGCTAGCCAGTGAGTGATTAATATCAGTTAGCAGTGTACTGATTGCTGTGCCTAGCGCAGGCAGTTTCAACTTCACACTGATTCCACTGCTCTATTACTGTAGGCATACTTGTTAGCTAGCTAAGCCAGCCATCCAGTGATAAACTTCAGTTAGTTGCAGACAGTCACTGCCACTGTTGTTCAGTCACTAAGTTTAGTCAGTGACATTGTACTGTTCTATTAGTGCACTGCAGGAAGACCGCTGTCCACTCATTTTTGTGCTCTATATTTTACTGTATCTGACACTTGTGTTCAGCTCATAGCCAGGGATCAACTTCAGTTAGTTGCATTCACTGCCACTGGTCAGTCACTAAGTGTAGTCAATGACATTATACTGTTTTAGTAGTGCAGGCAGAACGCTGTCTATTAAATTTTGTGCTCTTTATTATTTTACTGCATCATTTCTATTCAGGTCATTAGCCAGTGATCAACTTCAGTTAGTACTTGCAGTCACTGCTACTGTTAAGTCCCTAAGCTTAGTCAGTGACATTGTATTGTTTTATTAGTGCAGGCAGAACGCTGTCCACTAATTTTTTTGCCTTTTATTATTTTACTGTATATCACTTGTATTAAGCTCATTGACCAGTGATCAACTTCAGTTAGTTGCAGTCACTGCCACTGGTCATTCACTAAGTCTAGTCAGTGATGTTGTACTGATGTTGTACTGTTGTAGTAGCGCAGGCAGACCGCTGTCCATTACATTTTTGGGCTCTTTATTATTTTACTGTAGCTTACACTTGTATTCAGCTCATAGCCAGTGATCAACTTCAGTTAGTTGAATTCACTGCCACTGGTCAGTCACTAAGTTTAGTCAGTGACATTGTACTGTTCTATTAATGCAGGCAGACCGCTGTCCACTAATTTTTGTGTTCCATATTTTACTTATCTGACACTTGTATGCCGCTCATAGCCAGTGATTAACTTCAGTTATTTACATTCACTGCCACTGGTCAGTCACTAAGTTTAGCCAGTGACATTGCACTGTGCTGTTAGTGCAGGCAGACCACTGTCCACTAACTTTTGTGTTCTATATTTTACTGTATCTGACAGTTATATTCAGCTCATAGCCCCAGTGATCAACTTCAGTTAGTTGCATTCACTGCCACTGTCCAGTCACTAAGTTTAGCCAGTGACATTGTACTGTTCTATTAGTGCAGGCAGACCACTGTCCACTAATTTTTGTGCTCTTTATTATTTTATTGTATATCACTTGAATTCAGCTCATTAGCCAGTGATCAACTTCAGTTAGTTGCAGTCACTGCCACTGGTCAGTCACTAAGTTTAGCCAGTGACATTGTACTGTGCTAGTAGTGCAGGCAGACCGCTGTCCACTAATTTTTGTGTTCTATATTTTACTGTATCTGACAGTTGTATTCAGCTCATAGCCCCAGTGATCAATGTCAGTTAGTTGCATTCACTGCCACTTTTCAGTCACTAAGTTTAGTCAGTGACATTGTATTGTTCTATTAGTGCAGGCAGGCCGCTGTCCACTAATTTTTGCCATCTTTATTATTTTACTGTATATAAATTGTATTCAGCTCATTAGTCAGTGATTAACTTCAATTAGTTACAGTCACTGCCACTGATCAGTCACTAAGTTAATGGAAACCAAAAGTTTGCACCCAGAGGTACAGACTAACCAGCAGACTCATGGTGACCCAAAACTCATTGGAGTGTGTAAGGGGCTATAATGGTTCTAAAAGCCCCCTTACTAAAATGCTATTGAAAACAAAAGTTTGCTTACTTAAAACAGAACGATTTTGCGATAATTCAGGTTGGAGTGAACACCGAGATGTCTCCCAGTGCATCACTGCTGAATATATGCAAATTAGTCATTGCTGCACTTAGAAGTTAAACACACCTCCAGATGCGCTGGAATGCAATGATGTGTCAGTTTGTTAATTTGTACAGAGCCATAATAATCCAACATGCAGGGCGTGGCCTAGCGTTAATGGTGGACGGCAGCTCTCTCCGTGTGCTCTGCTGAAACCCTCTGGATTAACAGACATTAAGCAGCTTACTGTCCTCAGACTGCTACCAACTCTCCTCCGAATCCCTAGCCGTCCCTGCCTGCTACACAGGAGCGGTGAAGAAAGGAGGAAACAATCTGCCGGCAGCTGCCCAGTAAAGCTGAACAAGGGAGGTAGGCTTTCACTCTTCTTCCCCCTGCTCTCCCAGGCCTCCTAGCAAGAGGATCCTCTGCCTCATCAGCCCCACAAGTGCCCACAACCTCCCTGCTGCCATAACTCACCCAAACAGGGCACCAGTCTCCCATAAACAGCACAGTCCCGGACTACCGCGCCAGACCCGCACTTCCGGTCGGCCACAACAGCAAATCGAGGCCCAGGCTTCTTCCAGGGCACTAGGCCGCAATTTACAAAATTTTGCACAGACTCTCTGGAAGGTCCCTAGAGTGCCCCAGACCCCTTGATGCATTCACCAACTGCCCTCAAGTGACTGTACAGCCTGTTATGAACCAGCCGACAGACTTACGATCGGGGAGAAACAACCCTCCCACGGTGCAAGCCTACAGCACTCCTCCGGATCCGAGCTCAGCCACCGGGGCAGACCAGATCCTCCAGTCCCACTAACACCACCAGTGCGCAAGGTAGGCCACAAGCACTCCGCATCCCGTCTCCCCGGGACAAACTAAGCCACCTTCCGAGCACAAAGTAAGGCCAGCGGGGTCTGAGAAACCTCCCCCTGTCAGTGGCTCCCCTTCTAAAAGATCTTCATTTCCTCCGCGCTGGGCACGCCCTGCCGGCGGGACGCACCTCCTAATCGAGGCCCCGGCTTCTCCACACAGCTAGGCCGCATTCCGCGGAAATCCACACAGAAGGACAGCCAGCCGCAGTGGGTGATCTGTACCGTCCACACACCCCCCTGGGCCTCCACAAAACAACTAATCCCAGGCAACACTCCCTCATAAGAGACCCTAGTGTACAAGGAGGGACCTCAATGCTGTTAACAATGAGTTAACCCCTAAAATACAGAGCAACTGTGCATTAACACATCCAGCAACCCTGCAAAACCTCTTGCAATCATCTGAAACTTTCTTGTTTCTCACCTCAGCATTACAACATTACAATGGCAGCCAAGAGTGGGAAAACCAACCCATCCACTACTGCACCTAGTGACTTTTTCAAACTAAAGGAAAGAAAAAATCAAACGCCCTCTCCTGATCAACCCCACAATAAGGGTGAGGAACCAGAACCTGTCATTGACGCAAGTGACAATAGGAACTTTTCCCTCAAAGATATATCAGACTTGCTCTCCGAACTAAAAGACTCATTAAGGCAGGAAATCCGCTCGTCCACCCAGACCCTCTCAGCTCAAATTGATGATTTAGGTGAAAGAACACACTCACTAGAAAATCGCATGGACGAAACTGCCGAAGTAGTCAATGCAATGCAGGACAAACTCACAACATATGATGAGCAATTCACATCACAAGACTCTAAGATCGAAGACCTTGACAACAGGGGGAGACGTGATAACCTGCGACTCAAAGCAGTCCCTGAAACAATCACTGATATCAAACCCTACATTGTGGCTCTATTTAAAGTGCTAGTCCCAAATCAACCGGAGGAACTCTTTCGGTTTGACCGAATACACAGAGCACTGAAACCTTATAAAGCTGGTGATAACCCGAGAGACATCATCCTAAAACTCCACTACCCAGAATCAAAAGAACCAATATTAAGAGCCGCTCGTGAACTTGGCGCAGCAGGTATAGGGGAACACAAGATCCAGATATTTCCTGACATCTCCCCAATAACCCTGGCAAAACGGCGAGCACTTAAACCCGTTACCTCAATCCTTCAAAGAAAAGCCATTCAATACAAATGGGGATTCCCCTTCATGCTCAAATTTAAACTGGGACACCAACAAGCTCAAATCACCTCCCTTCAAGAAGGCCTCCAATTGCTCAAGAAGCACAACATGTTGGAATACCAAGAGGAGGAAAGTATGGATGCCTCCAATTCGAATAAAAGGCTCCGCAAAGAATGGCAGAGATCTCCTCAAACCAACTCAAAGAAACTTAAAGATAACCCTAGGTCTCCCTCAAGAATTCCTAAAGTTCAGCGAGCACTATCTCTTACTGCTCCAACTTGAACTTCCACCATCTATGAGCCAGTCCTTTACTTAACTAATATCTAATAGCTGATATTCCTTACCTCAGTAACCCTTGAGCGGGTCACCCCTTGCCCACCCCACCCCCTTCCCTCTCCCCCCTCCTTCCCCCTCCCCCCCCCTCCCCCCCCGCAACACCTGGGTACTCGCAGTCGGCATTAACAAGATTTCAAGTACGCCGATCTCTCCCTCTTAGACAAGGTTCAGTGTCTGTTATTTTCATATATCCTTTGAATTTAAAGTTCTTATACTCCACATTGATAAATTTGCAGTTGAATGTTTTCAGTTACTTTTTCCAGTGTTATAATGCACAGTGCTTTGTGCTCAACATTTCTCATGTCCTCAGCTTTCTCAGTTCCTCAGGAGACAGGTGAGTTCATCTGCCTCCGGGAACACAAGATAAAAGCTGTTGTACACACTCTGAGGCTACGTTCATGCCTCATATATTGCTCTTTTGTTACTCTCTATATGTTAATTGTTACTGTTTATATACTTCTTGACCATGATGTACCCTGTGGGCCGAAACCCATCCAAATCTGTGATTGCCAAGTAAGAATGAACAACTACCCAAGCTCCCTCTTTCTGCACCAGGATGCAAGGCAGGTTAAGCCTAACCCATCCATTAAAGCCCAGGTAAAAAGTCCCGCGATCTCCCTACTCCCTCCTCCACCATGAGTATAAAAATAATTTCCGTTAACGCACATGGGTTAAACTCGCCACAAAAAAGAAATTGCCTCTGGAAAGAAGCCTTAATGCATAAAGCCCAAGTGCTCTTTACTCAAGAAACCCATTTTGCCGAAGGCAAAACACCTCGTCACACTCACCCTCAATTTCCCCAAATTTTTCTAGCTAACTCAAGGAAAAAAAAAGCTGGAGTTCTCATAGCCTTTCATTCCTCCCTAATAGTGAATATTTTAAAATATATACGAGATCCCCTAGGCAGATTCCTAATCCTTATATGCACCATCAACGATGAGACATTTACCCTAGTGAATCTATATGCTCCCAATACTAACCAAAAGAACTTTCTTAGATCCCTGTTCGCTAAAGTTCAAGACCTTAAAAAAGGTACGGTAATAATAGGAGGAGATTTCAATGCTACGGTTAATCCGTCCTTGGACACCTCTCATAAGGGAGAAAGAAAAAGCATCTCCATCCATAAACTCCTGTTAGATGAAAACTTATACGATGCATGGAGATCCCTCCACGCATCGGAAAGAGATTACACCTTCTTTTCCCATGTCCATAAATCTTTTTCCCGAATTGATTTCTTCCTCACTGACAAATACTCCTTGCAGAAAATATCAGATGCGACAATCAACTCTATAACCTGGTCTGACCATGCGTCCATATCGATTTCTATCTCATCCTCTGGTCACAGAACTGACCGTCCTTTATGGAGGTTAAATTCCTCTCTACTACATAATACCAAATACAAAACTCTAATTCAAGAAAATCTAGAAGATTATTTTCATTCTAATAGTAATACAGAGGCTAGGATAGACTCGATATGGAACGCCCACAAAGCAGTCATTCGAGGCCACTTCATACAAATAGGCGCAAGGGCCAAAAAAGATAAAACTTTACGTCTTCATTCAATCTTAGAAAAAATCCAATCCATAGAAAATAAACTCAAGGACAAATATTCCCCCCAGCTAGAAAAGGAACTATTCTCCCTAAGACAAGATCTAAGAATGACCCTATCCGACAACTATAATTTCCAACTCCAAAAATTAAAACTAAAGCAATATTCCCAAAGCAATAAAGCAGGGGCCTATCTAGCCAAACTTCTGAAACATAAACAGACTAAATCTAGAATCCCGAAACTGATTCATCCCTTCACTAACACCACCTTGTATAACCCCAGAGAGATCTCAAATGCCTTTAGCGATTACTATGGGGCACTATATAACTTAAAAAACGATCCAGACACGGTACAACCCTCTTCTCTACTTATTCAAAAATTCCTTGATCCCTTAAATCTTCCCAAAATATCTTCCCTACAACAATCCTTCTTAAATAGTCCCTTCACTCTCCAAGAAATCCTAAGCGTCATCAAATCTCTTAAAACAGGCAAGTCCCCGGGCCCTGATGGATTTCCCAATGAATACTACAAAGAATTTGGTAATATCCTAGCCCCCACAATGTTAGACTTATTCTCCTCGTTTGCTAAACTCAAACAAATGCCCGAACAACAAACTCAGGCAGTCATCTCTGTTATCCCAAAACCGGGTAAAACCACAGACTCCCCGTCAAACTTTAGACCCATCTCGCTTCTAAACTCTGACACGAAAATTTACGCTAAACTTCTAGCCAATAGGCTCCTCAACATTCTCCCACAGTTAATTAGTTGGGACCAGGTGGGCTTCACTAAAGGGCGCCAGTCGACTGATGCTACAAGGAGAACTATCAACCTGATTAAGTTCTCGGAGCTGAGTCGAAGACCTTCTCTGCTTCTCACCTTGGACGCAGAGAAGGCCTTTGACCGGGTCCATTGGGGGTTTATAGAAGCGACATTAGCTAAGTTTGGCTTTAACGGTTCCTTTCTTTCAGCCATTATGGCACTGTACTCCTCACCCTCAGCCATGGTCAATGTAGCAGGCTTCTACTCTAAAAAGTTCAACATCTCCAACGGCACTCGTCAAGGGTGCCCTTTATCACCACTAATATTTGTCCTTACAATAGAAACCCTAGCAGAAGCAATAAGGACCAACAGCAACATCTCGGGAATAGAACTGCAAGACCAATCCCACAAGATTGGACTCTTCGCGGACGATATCATTGTTTACATAACTGACCCACTTAAATCCATTCCACATATTACTAATGTCCTGACTGCCTACTCCTCAGTGTCGTATTACAAAGTGAACGAAAGCAAATCTCTAATGCTGGGAATCAACATACCGCATCCTTTAAAGCAACAAATCTCCTCCATTTGCTCCTTCCATTGGGCAAAAAAATCAGTCCCGTACTTAGGTATAAAGCTGTCCAATTCGGTAAATAGACTATATGAAGACAACTTCCTCCCACTCCTAATCTCTATACCCAAAGAACTAGATAACATTGCCAAATTTGAGCTCTCCTGGTTTGGCAAAATAGCGGCCTTCCAAATGAAAGTTCTTTCAAAAATCTTATACTTATTCAGAACAATACACATCTCCCTACCCAATAACTACTTCTCTAAGCTTAGTAAAATAATCGCTAAATTTCTATGGGGGAAAAAGAAACATAGAATAGCATATATAAACTTAACAATCCCAAAATCAGCAGGAGGAATAGGGGTCCCTTGCCTGAAGTCCTATTACTACGCATGTCTGCTGGAAGCCTCTAGGGATTGGTGGAAAAAAGAGTCACCTAAGCAATGGGTTAATATTGAAAGAGCCATCTCATCCTGTAACCCCCTACATCTACTAACACTCCAGCTGTTAAAAACCCAAACCAATAAATCACCCTACCCACCTATCCAAGCTACTTTTAACGCATGGTCACAATTTACCAGATCTTCTTCGTCCCAATCAGAAGGATCCCTTCTGAAATTACCCATTGAAGCTCTCACCCTCTCCACACCAAATCTGGGAATGAGGAAATGGTTGGAGGCCGGTATTTCCCTAATTTCGGACCTATATTCACCTGACGACCTCACTCTACTTGACTTTCCTACTTTAACAAAAAGGTTTCAACTTCCACCTAGAGAAGTCTTTACCTACTTACGCATCAAACACTTCCTGACAGAAACCAAATGCACTCTACCCAAAGCATCTAGACACATTGTCTCTTACTTATCTACAACTCTAGAAACTAAAGGAGGCATTTCAGTGTGGTATAAGGAACTCTTGAGGAGTAATCACAAGCAACTGCACAAATATATAGACTCCTGGTCAATTGATCTCCAAATCCCCATAGAACATTCAGATATAATTTTCTCATCTAAGGCCATATCACAATTCTCCGCCTGTATTAATCATAGGGAATCTTTCCATAAAATCTTATTAAAATGGTACCTCACCCCCAAGCGAATGGCCAATTTCTCACCTAAAATTTCTCCAGAATGTTGGAGGAAATGCCATAACACGGGCTCATTGCTTCACCTTTTATGGGAGTGCCCTAAAATTCAACCCTTCTGGGCCTCAATCACCAAGGAACTCTGTGACATTGTGCAATCCCCAATTGTGATTACACCTCAACTAGCACTTTTACATATTGGGATAAGGGCCTTTCCTGTTAAATATAGGCTATTAGTGTCACAAATACTGTGTGTAGCTAGGAGCCTCATCACTACAAATTGGAACTCGGAAGAAATTCCTTCTATCACACAGCTACGAAATCAAGTGGACTTCAATCTCCAAATGGAACGTTCTATCAGAAACTACAACAATGACAATGACCCACCATTCCTCTTAAGCATCAAATGGCCCGACTCTCCTTCTTAATGGCTAACTCGAAGGTAGAAAAACCAATCCCTGCGATTGGGGCTTATAACAAGGCCATCAGCCCTATAACGACCTAAAACAGGCTCAACAGAGATATAAATCTTTACCCCCAATACCCCCTGCCTTGCAAGCAAACAAACACCCCACGAGCTTACCCCTTAATGCCCCCAGGTACATCACCACCTATATACATCACCATTTGTATAATCCACCTATTTAGTCTTTTCTATATCTCTTCAGACCTTCAGGCCATAGTTAATGTTTATCATTTACTGTATATTGTTGATTCCTTTTTTCTGTACGTATGGCATAATGTCCTATCTTGTAAAGTACTGTAATTGTTGATGATGTCTTGATGGTCAGATGTCATATGTACTTGTTGTTAAAAATAACAAAAACAGAAAACTCAATAAAAATTTATTGAAAAAAAAAATAATCCAACATGCATACAGACTGTTTCAGATTTTTTTTTTTTACCTCAGCATAGCCCAAACCTAACCAACCCCAAAGGGAAGGCAAGCTGAACTTTACCCAGTAATTTTACATCATGAATAAACCTGATGTTTTACCAGAATGTTAGCATCATAGGTATTCCACTTTTTAATAAAAACACAGAGTTTTAGAAACAAAATGAATTAAACATATGAAAACAGATCATACACATTGTCTCAGCATTAGCATACCACTGAGAATCCTTCATGAAATACTCTCTCAATCTCTGATATAACCAACCTGGCATAGTTTAAAACTTTGCAGTTTCCTTGAAGTCCACCTTAAACACAATCTGCAAAACATCAGCCTTCCTTTGTGCATAGGTTGACTGTTTAGGACTCCTAAAGGATGAGGGTGGGAACTCAATGGTGGATGACCAAGGTAAGGCAGAGTTATTAAATGCTTTCTTTGCTTCTGTCTTCACAAAGGAAACAGCACAGTTGCAATTTACAGAGGCAGAAGAGTCTCAATCTTCTAACTGTAATATTAAATACTTAACACAGGAAGAAGTGAAGGCAAGACTAAATAAATTAAAAATAGACAAGGCACCTGGCCCGGATGGCATGCATCCTCGGGTCCTAAGGGAATTAAGTTCAGTTATAGCTAAACCCCTTTATCTTATCTTTTGTGACTCTCTTGCAACTGGTAGAGTCCCAGTGGATTGGCATGCAGGCCATGTTTTCCCATTATTTAAGCAGGGCAAAAAATCAGATCCAGGAAATTATAGACCTGTAAGCTTAACATCAGTTGTATGCAAACTATTTGAGGGGTTACTAAGAAATACTATACATGACTTCATAGTAGAAAATAATCTTATTTCTCAGCATCAACATGGGTTTACTAAAGACAGGTCCTGTTTGACTAACATGCTCAGCTTTTATGAGGTAGTGAATGCTAATATGGATATTGGGAATGCTGTAGATGTGATATACTTGGACTTTGCAAAGGCCTTCGACACTGTTCCCCACAGAAGTCTGATGCAAAAGTTGAGGATGCAAGGACTGGGGAAGAGTTTGTGTGCATGAATAGGGAACTGGCTAATGGACAGAAAACAAAGAGTTGTGGTCAATGGATTGTACTCAAAATGGGAGACTGTTAGCAGTGGGGTCCCACAGGGGTCTGTACTGGGTCCAGTGCTCTTATTTATTTATTAATGACCTAGTAGATGCAGTAGTGAGCAATGTTGCTATTTTTGCAGATGATACAAAATTGTGCAGAATCATCAACTCTCAGGAAGATAGTGTCATATTGCAACAGAATCTGAATAGGATGGCTATATGGGCACATACATGGCAGATGAAATTAAATGTTGACAAATGTAAAGTCATGCATTTTGGTCGTACCAATGGTCTAGCACCATACAAAATAAATGGGATAAAGTTGGGGACATCAAACTTAGAGAAGGACTTAGGAGTACTCATCGACAACAAGTTAAATAATCGTACTCAATGCCAAGCCGCTGCAGCTAAAGCTAACAAAATTTTGGGATGCATTAAAAGGGAACTAAAAACTCGAAATGCTAGCATAATATTGCCCCTGTTTAACTCTCTAGTAAGGCCACATCTGGAATATGGAATTCAGTTCTGGGCACCACATTACAAAAAAGATATTGCAGTTTTAGAGCAGGTGCAGAGACGAGCAACAAAATTGATATGTGGGATGGAAGGTCTCGCTTACCAAGAAAGGTTAGATAAACTGGGTTTATTTAGTCTAGAGAAAAGACGCCTTAGAGGAGATCTAATTAACATGTATAAATACATCAGAGGGCAATATAATAGCTTGGCAGATGAGCTTTTTGTCCCTAGGCCTTCTCAAAGGACTAAAGGACATGATCTGCGCATGGAGGAAAAACGTTTTAGCCATTTATTTAGGAAAGGGTTCTTTACAGTAAGAGTGATTAAGATGTGGAATGCATTGCCACAGGAAGTCATTATTGCAAACTCTATACCTGCATTTAAAGGGGGCTTAGATGCTTTCCTTGCGTTGAAAGACATCCATGGCTACAATTACTAGGTAATGCCTAATGATGTTGATCCAGGGATTTTGATCCAGGGATTGCCATCTGGAGTCGGGAAGGAATTTTTCCCTTTTGGGGCTAATTGGACCATGCCTTGTAAGGGTTTTTTTCGCCTTCCTCTGCATCAACAGGGATATGTGAGGGAGCAGGCTGGAGTTGTACTTTGTACTGGTTGAACTCGATGGACGTATGTCTTTTTTCAACCAAAATAACTATTTAACTATGTAACTATGCAATAGACTTCAATGGGGAGGCGAACTTTGATAACTAGAAACACGTATGCTGGCCATAAAAGTGATGGAAAAGATGTTTCAAGGGGTCTAACATCTGAGTTTTTGCATGGATGAGTGGGATAGATGCCAAAAGTCCCAGGGAAAAATCTGGATTTGAAGCAAAGCAGCGTTTTAAGGGCAGAAATCACATTGAATGCTAAATTGGAGGCCTAAAGTGCTTTAAAACATCTTGCATGTGTATACATCAATCAGGGAGTGTAATTAGAGTACTGCTCCACACTGACACACCAAACTCACTGTGTAAGGCGCCCCAATCAGCTGTTTGTATTGTGACGGCCATGCTGGACTGGTGCGCACCATAGCGAGAGTGCAGTCCATGGCGGTATTCAAGCCCATATGGTCACCGGGCTGAGGTAGCTGAATGACAGAACAGTGACTGTCCAGCTGATCAAATTTGGTTTGTCCACAATAAAGCAACAACCTTATTATCTTGGATGTGCCCTCCACTCCCCCCCCCCCCCGAGATACTCATATAGCCGGCGGTCATTGCTTCATTGTGATACGCAAGCCCCTTCACCAGGGCAAGGTAATGATCATGAAGGAAAATTGGCACATGTAAATGCCTTTTGTTTTGTTGTTGCAGCCGCAGTGCAGCCAGAAAAATTAGGCAGACATGTACACGCACCAGAAAAACTATTATAACGGCCGCTGCTAGCAGCGGCCTTAAAAATTCAGGAATCCGCCTGGAGTCCTGGACCCTGTTGGTGGTGGCGGAGAAGGCAGTCAAGCGGCTTGCAGGAAGAGATGCTGTGTGGGGAGCGACTTATTCTTGGGGCAGGCAGTCACATGGCGTGCAGGCAGAGATGCTGTGTGTTGGGACTGACTTAGTCTTTGGGCATGCCTGACCGTGTTTTGCAGACCACATGGTCAGATGGTCCCTTGACCCAACGCTGT
Source organism: Hyperolius riggenbachi (assembly GCF_040937935.1). Classification (NCBI taxonomy): domain Eukaryota; kingdom Metazoa; phylum Chordata; class Amphibia; order Anura; family Hyperoliidae; genus Hyperolius; species Hyperolius riggenbachi. The sequence goes on along the minus strand of NC_090653.1, from coordinate 116,961,562 downwards.
GTGCCAGAGATGACACCACTTGCCTTTCAACATCACGGTACAGTTTGGGTATCACCTTTTTTGAGAAATAATTGCATATTTTCCACTGCAGTGTGTGGATGGATTTGCTTTTGTGTGCTGCTTTCCCTCAGGTGGCCATCCCATTGCAGTTTGTGCTTTGTCATCATGTGCCTTCGTAAGGTAGTTATCCCTACGCGGGTCTTGGTCTTTCCACGGCTCAATTTTTGGTGGCAGAGTACGGATGGCATTGCTCTCATCTGAGGTAGACACACACAAAAATTTCCACAGTGCTGAGCCCTGGGGTGATAGCATTTTGGTGGTGGCTGACTGAGTGTTAAGTGGGGTGCCAGAATCAGAGCAGGAGGAGGAAGATATGTCATGCTTCCGTGCGGAAGCTGAGAAAGATGAGGTGTTCTGTTTTACATAGTCAACTACATCTTGACAATATTGGGGGTTGATGGCACGTGCCTTCTTCTGAACACTGTACTTTGGTCGCGGGCCGCACGAAATCATGACAGCGCAACCTCGAACAGACCTGACAGGTGGCCTGCCTCTGCCTTTTGTTTTGTCCATATTGGGGGGGGAATGAAGTGAAAGGTATGCACTGACTTGACTAATACAATGTGTAGTCAGTCACACAGGTGCAGTTAACAGGTATGCATGGATTGTTATATCACACTGCATGCGCTCATGTAGGTAGGTGGGTGCACTGAAGTGAACAACAGGTAGTAGGTATATGCAGTGATGGGTATTACATGTGCACCAGTCACACACAGACAGGTACAGTGACACTGACTGACAGGGCTGTATATAATGCAAGTGAGCCACACATAAAAGAAAAAAATAGATCACAAGAACAAGATTAGCTCTCAAAAGAGCTGTTGAGGGGTACTTTTTAGCAATAACAATCAGCCATGAGCAAGCTTACAAGCCTACAAGAGCCTAATTAAGCTTTCCCTATGAGAGTCTGCAGCAGTTATCCCTTCACTAATTACTGCAGGCACACGAGTGAGTCCACTGCCTGACGCTGCCTGCCTTTTATAAGGGGGGTGGGGTTCCAGGAGGGAGTGTAGCCTAATTGGCTACAATGTGCTTGCTGACTGTGATGTATAGGGTTAAAGTTTACCCTTATGATGCACTATGGGGGCAAACCAAACTTCCGGAAAAATTTCCGGTTTGCAACGATCGTGAACCACGGAAGTTTGCCGGGAACCGTTCACCGGCGAACCGTTTGGGCCATCTCTAATCAGAGGTAGAGGGTATTATACTGGCTACAATTGCTATAGAGGATGGGGAGGGGTTTTTTAACTACACTTACTAAAGTGGTAGTAGGAAGCGGCTGCTGAGTTGGTATAAATCCTATTCAATATTATTCAATATTATTATTATTTATATTATGCAGTGCTGCACAATAGAGAAATGGGTAAACATGCAAAGTAAGACATACTAGGAGCTCAAAACAAAACAAGATCATGCAAATGTCTTTGATAACAGTAGTTTAGTGTCTTTGGTCAAAATAGAGTCTGTTCTAGTCCGCAAGAGGGGAGACAGTGAAATTGTATAATCAAGCTGGAAACACTAGCCCTGTTAAAGGCTTACAATCAGGGGCATAACTCTAAATTGCTGGGCCCTTTTGTTTAACTTTGGAACGTGGAAGAGGTGAGTCCGCGTTCTCTGCCTGTGGCCACTGATGTAATTCCTGGAGGGCGGAATCGCTAAAGGGGAAACCCGAGGTGAGGGAGGCGGGGCGTCAGGCCACATTCCCACCGCAGTGTGTTCCCACTGCTCCCCCTTCCTGCACTGCACCCTCTCCTTTATCTAAATTTTGCCCTGGAGGGCCCCAGAGCCACAGCCCCCCCCCCCCCCAGGCTTCTCCCCCGAAGGTCCCCCCTGTGGCTGTATCCCTTGCAGGGGCTATTGTTATGCCCCTGCTTACAATCTAAAGGGTGGAGGTAAAAACAATAGCATTAAACAAAATTAGAGTATTCAAATTCAGATCAGTATTCTGCAAGTATGACTACTGGAAAGACATCAGGGAGCAGTAATATTTTATTGGTAATAATGTATAAATTAAGGCATCTAGCAGTTAGGAAAGCTTGGAACCTTTTGTATTAAGCCATCTAGCAGGGACGCTTTCCCAGGATGAGTGGTTAAAATTGTATGTGCTGCTTCTTAACTAGTTCCAAGTGTTTCTTTAATCATAGGTACTCGTAATGACTTAATTATTTAACGCTTATAAAATATAGGATTATTATGTACTTGTAATTAAAACACATAGGAAAGTATCCCAGGATGTGTTCTTTTCTGTTATCACTGCCACAGGAAAACAAATAAAGGGAGCACTCTGTATGGCTGCAGATCTATTTGGATCAGGTGTTTGTGACACAAAGGTGCAGCTGAACACCAGCAAGCCTAATGAATGTTGATGCTTAATCCAAGGGACTAGTGCCAGTGTAATATCTGCCTCCCCATTATGACACAACTCATAATGTATGCCACAGCTGCTTTCCGGAACATGAAATACTTGTGTTCTATTTTCAAGTGTTTCCTTGATGAAAGATTTCCAGTTACAAAAGAAAATGACAGCAGAAAAAAACGGAGGGCGGGAACAGCAGAATTGGAAATGTAATAGAATTTGAAAGATGAAATTTTACCATAGTAATGTCATTGTGTCCAGTGAGAAAATCAATTTAGAATGATTTGTTATATGCAAGAAGAGGATCTTTTCTACAACATGGAGGAAAACGGAAGCTTGTGTTTATTTCTGCAGCTGAAGCGCATCTCTCCAGTCTCCATAGAATTGGTCACAAATGCAGGAATCTAAATCCAAACCGGTGCAAATTGAAAAGAAAAATAATTTTATATCACTCAATTACACCAGCTAAGATAGGCATTACATTTTATGTGTGCAGAAGCCCGCTGTTGCTTCCTGTTTACCTATATATAAGTCCAACTGCAGGCAGTAATGTTTCTCTATTTCGTCATTGTTGTGTGGCACTCTGAAGCAGACCTTGTCCTTGGTTAGCTTTTGCTAAGTACATTGCTTTTGAAATATCTTAGTAGGACCCCCATCTCTTTACTGCAGCTTAAAGAGGATCTCCAGTGATATATAGTAGAATGTAGTAAATAATCCAGGATACACACTTTGAGGGCTCGTTCACATTAGGGGCGTTTTCGGTCTTTTTTCAAGCACAGGTGATTTTTAAAATCACCCCCAAAACACTTGTGCAATAAATCTCTATGAGAAAGTTCAGCACGGTGCCTGCACCATTTTGGGGGCAATTCTCATCTAATGGCAGGTATAGGAAGAGAGCTAAACAGTATCCAAAACGTGCAATGCTGCGATTGCGTTCACATTTTTTAGAATAAATACATTGTATTTATTATTTTCCGAGTCAAAGAGTTCACTTCCTGACTTGCATCAGGGAGTGAATCTTAAAACCGCTCCGGCAAAGCGCTTAGAAAAGCGCTTTTTCAAAAAATGCAACGTGCAGTTGAGCATCGGGGTGGGGGGGGGAGGGAATGCGTACAGAAATGCAAAATGCTTGCGGACTGAATGAGGCCTCACTTTAAGCAGCAGGGACAGCCATACTAGCCCAGTAAAAAAAAACACATAAATAAGTACATAAATACTTGTTCTACTTACATAGCATATGCATTGTACTGCCCATGTTTTGTTTTCAGTGAATGTTGTACAGTAAATAAAGAAAAAACTGTTCCAGGCATTTTCCATCTTAAGTGCCCCTGACTGAAGCCAATCCTGATGTAATTTCCTCCCTTACTAGTTTTTCTCTTGGAAACTTAACTAGCCTGTTTTGTAAACACATGTGAGCACAGCCTAGATTGTATTACAGCAGCCTCTGCAGAGGTGTGAGGTGTATTTCCATTCTCAGCCTCCTGTCACACTGAATGTCCCTCAGCCAATCAGGGAGGAGCGGGAATGTGGGAGAGGCGATAACAAACGTTCTTTTACCCAGCAATGTACCAAAAACAGAGACAGGCTGACTGAGATAAGATTCATTACAGCAGATGTATTTATGATTACATTAGAATGCTTCCAATGCAGACTGCATATAGACTGCATAATAAGCACAGAGCAGTGGGTAAATGGAATTTGATTTGGGGGCTGATAATCCCGCTTTCATTATTTTGGTTTCAACATCAGAACCACTTCCTATGCCTATATTATTATTATTATTATTTAGTATTTATATAGCGCCAACATATTACGCAGCGCTGTACAGTGTATATATATATATATATATCTTGTCACTAACTGTCCCTCAAAGGAGCTCACAATCTAATCCCTACCATTGCCATATGTCTATATTATGTAGTGAACGTACTGTAGTCTAGGGCCAATTTTAGGGGGAGCCAATTAACTTATCCGTATGTTTTTGGAATGTGGGAGGAAACCGGAGTGCCCGGAGGAAACCCACGCAGACACGGAGAGAAAATACAAACTCTTTGCAGATAGTGCCCTGGCTGGGATTCGAACCAGGGACCCAGCGCTGCAAGGCGAGAGAGCTAACCACTACGCCACCGTGCTGCCCCTATATATTGCTACATGTTGGTATGTAACCAAGCCCACCTAGTGATGTTTACCTTAGGCTGTTTATTATGCAGTCTTCTCCTCTCACTGCACTCTGGTAGACCAGGCGTTGGTCCTGCTCTCTTCAGATTACACAACAAATAAACATTCCACAGTGATGTAACTATAGTGTTGTATATAAAGCAAAGAAAATGTCATGACTCAGATACCCAGCTTAGTTCACCCAAAAGGCTGTAAGTTTTATATGGATACTTAGAAAATCATTATTCAGTTGGATAGGCGGCAGTACATAACGTCACCTTCTGAACTTAATTCATTTAAACTGATCTCTTTGACATGTGCTGGAGAGGGCTCAAAGAAAGCCGGTGTGCATCTAATCTAACAATGTCGCTTTAACAACAGGAACCTACCTGACCTGCCTAGTGGCGATATAGACAGTGATACAGAAGTATGGTATTAAAGTGGGAAACAAATGTGCCACCCATTGTCAACCTTTTGCACTTTATATCAAGGATAGGTGGATGCCTTTTAAAATCTCTTGAACTTTTTAGAACATTTTTGTTTGTTTCTGGGCTACCTTATATGTATATATTCTTCAGGATTAGGTCTATGTAAACTGCCTACAGTCCTCCTTTCGAGCAGAATAATGTAATAGGCTATCTCTGTATGTTCCTCTTGCTGAACCTAGTTTGTCATTCTTAGCTAGCAGTTCTGCCATAGTGCCACTAGCATAATGATGTTCACTGTTACATAAGTTAAGCCCTTGTGCTATTTCACATTAAATATTGCTGGCATTAAAAGATGTCTTCCAGCAAAGTAAAAAGAGGACATTGCATAGGAAATACATAACAAAAAATTAACGTTGCACTGGCCAATGAATTACCGTATATAATATGAGAAGAATATGTTTTATTCTGTTTTATTATGTTTCTATTTACAACTGTACTATCTATGCGTTCATTAAATTAAAATTGAGTTGTCACTTAGATTTCCAATACAATTATCCAATTAGACAACAAATAATTATTTTAGGAAATGCTGCACATATCTATTACTAATATGTATGCTCATTAAATAGACAGATTTTATGCCATGCACTTAATGGCTTCTTTAGCTAGGTTATATATTGAAAAATTGGACACAAAAATATCTGACATTAAAAACACTTACATTTTAACTTCATTTTCTCATTTAAAATGAAAAAAAAAAAAACATTTTGGTAATTTGCAGTATTTGTCCTACATTTTCTCACATGGGCGCTTATTCATTTCACGTTTTTTCCTAAGTCTTCTCCTAGGTGATATTTTTACACCTTATAAATAAACTGCATTCTTAGCCCCCAGCAAGCAAAGAAATACACAGAGTAATTTTTGGCAGTACTTTTTTAACTATTTTTTGGTAACTTTTTTTAGTTGGAGAGTCCTGAAAAGTTGTTTAAAACAGAAGATGAAAAATGGAGTTGATTCACAAAAGTGCAGTAATATTGCCTTGCACAGACAGGACCCCGTTATTCTAGCAGTGTGAAAATTGCTATGGAGCGTTACTAAGGGTATTGCTCGTTAGTAACGTGCATTACCATAGCAATAGTCCCACTACTCGAGTACCGCAGGACAGGTTAATAGCTTAACTTGTGGTATACACTTCTGGTAGTAATGGTAATATTGCCCTGCACTGTCTGTACATGGCAGTATTATCGCCAGTTAGTGATCAGGCCTATTATTTCCTACCTCCTAGGAGATAACTTCAGAGAAAAAGTAAATTAAATAAGGGTCAAAGTGTTTCATGAACTTTTACAAACCTTCTAAGTAGGAATGAAGTTTGCCCATGACAAACATGTTTGCCAACGCACATTTCTTTAAAGGGATACTTAAGCCTGGAAAAAAGCAACTTAACCTACCTGGTGCTTTTTTTTCCGCCCCCTGTAGTCACCCTGTGCCATCCTGTCCTTTCAGGACAATCCAGTTAGCAGCGGGGACCCCCTCAAAGCTGGACAGTTGTGGTCAGTTGCAGGTCACTGTGCCTGCATGACCCCGTGCCACACATATCTTGATTGCGCTTCCATTCCCTTTAGTGTTCTCAGCACACACAGTAGCAATTTCCACAGTTACTCAAATCCACTAATCTCCTTATAAGCCAGGTTGCAACGGAGCTAAGGCGGTCTTGGCTTACTCTTGGAAGACCTTACCTCCCCCAGAAGGGTCTTGATCCTGAGAATTAATGACATGTATGCCATGTAATATTTGTGGGCTTTGTTGACCTGATTCATACTCTACTTGGTACACTGACTTACACTTGTATCCATCTAAACACCACTCCCTTCATGGCAGTCCTAAAGCCTAGAGCCTGCTCCTACACTACCCAGTGTGTAAATCATCCCACTCCTATTTACAGAGAGAGGTATTACATAAACGTGTAGTTCCTAGTTAGACCCTTGTCACTCCATTCAACAGTATTGTTTGCATTTTATACTGATGCCAGTTATGCTTTGCTGTTGTTCCAATACATTGTGTTACCCCAGCACAATGTTTACTGTGAGTTTCAGCATCTGTTACACCTTGTCTTCACTTAAAAAAAAAAAATGAGTTGCCTTACCCCCCCCCCCCCCAAAATAAATAAATAAATAAATAAATAATAATAATACTAATGCTTAATAATGCAATCAGAAGTTGGCTCACCTCAATTAAGACACACATTGTGGGAAGGGAAACAATTATTTGCAAATAAGCTTTTCCCTTTTCAAGCTTTGTGTCTTTATTGAGGTAAGCTACCTCCTGATTTTGTTTTTAAGGATTGAAATGCATTTTGTTTCACCTGGGTGTCCCAACATCAGTTATCACTTCACAGATTTTAGCCCTATTTTCAAGAGACAGCAACCTAAGTACAGCTAAGTCCACTGTACCCATGTGACTATTGTTTTTCTCCAAAAGCCTTGTTGGTTGCCCTTCATAGCAACCTCATTTTGTGAGTATCCCCTTCTTCTACCTAGTTTCTTAACTGCCTGAGCATACTGCACTATTGGGGCTTCCATTTCAAGGTGGGGCATGGGGGGGCAGTGGAGTAGCAAACAATAAAGTGGGCAGGGGAAAAAAAACAATGCCTTTGGCTGAACTGATTTGCTGCTGCGCTGTGGAGGATTGAACATTGGTGCATCAAGGATGGTCAGGGGTGCATTATACTGTATGTGTGTACCCAGATTAATACTACGTAGGGATTATGTTGTGAGCGCTTTAAATGAGAGCTTGTGTAGTGACAGGACTTTTGACTCTATAAGTCACTGCAGAAGTTGTCGCAATATAGAAAAAAAACGCAGAGTAACAAATAAAGACAATCAGCAAATTTCATTTTTTTTTTCTGACTTGATACAGATTGAATCAGATGCATTGGCAGTTGATTCTGATTGACCACATTCATACTGCATACAAGTTGCTACCAAGTTAGCATCACATTAGGAAAATTAACAAATAATAATACATTGTCATTATCATCATCATTATCTGCTGTTTACCTTACACTCTTTACTCATGACTCATTATCATTAAAGCTGATTTCCACCGTTTATTAATGTTTATTGCTTTTGCTATGATTTTCATGGTGCTCTTGACATTTTTCTATTTTCCACAATTGTACACGCATTTTCATGTATCAACGTTCATAGTTAACATAGCGTTAATGCATTTAGGTCTAAATGAATCTAAATACATTGCTGTACATTATCAGTTTTCTCTCATATCTCTGTTGATGAATAGGCTCCTTAATGGTTTAATAATGAAAACTATCCATTATTTCAGAATGACTATGTAATAATGCAATATGCTGCTTGCCTGTTACGGAGATACAGAACTGCAGGGCATTTATTATCATATGATGATTGTACCCTGGATGTCAGAAGTTCTGCCACACTAGAATGTATGGAGATCACTTAAGCAGCTTCATTGTATTTCTAATGGTTTATTCACAAGAAGGACATACTAGGCAACAAAGCTTTGTCAGTAATCTTACAAGAGACAGAACCTTCACACTGTATATACTCGTGATTACCTTCTGTCTGAAGAATTCAATGCAGCATTTTCCAGTGAGTTTTGCACAAGCAGTTTTTGGTTTTCCACTTAAATGTGTTTATCATTCTTATAGTACACTGAATATTTGAAAAGACAACAACAACCGAAACGTCATACTCCACAGAGACATGGTTATCTAACCTTGCAGCAAATAGCCATTGAGGTGGAAACATCTGTATGCAACCAACATTCTATGGAATAGCAGCAGGGGCATAACTAGAGGTGAGCAGACCCAGTGCTATCAAAGGAAGGGGGGGGGGGGGGGGTGCAGAACTGTGAGGGGCCTCAACTACTAACCTTCCCTTCCTCCAATACAGGGGACTGTACCGTAAACTCAGATAAGGTGTTTTAATGGGAGAGAAGATCATGATGGACACACTTGTTTTATGACCCTTGTAAAATGGCCCCAAGGTTGTGAGGAGCACCAAGGGGAGACAAGGAGTGGGATGTGAACATGGGGGCGGGATCAAAGTTTTGTTAGAGGGGCCCATGACTTGTAGTTACACCACTGATTAGCAGACTTAAAGTACATCTAAACTGAGAGGGATATGGAAATTGTCATATGTATTTCCTTCTGTTGTGTTTTGAGTCACACCCTTTTCAAAGTTATCAGATTGAACGTTCTTGATTTCATTTGCACAGCAATTATCCATAAAAGTACAAAAAAAGCAGTAGGTCTGCTACAGGTATTAAAAAATGGCTTTTATTGTCAAGCTACTTAAGTAGAAAGGTATGTTGACATTAGTATAAAACATCCATATGTTACTTTAGTATGCATCACAATAAACAGACTAATGTATGTTCCATGGCTTCAGAGAAGCCTCTTCTTTCGAGGCATTAAATTGTGGTTCAACATTCATGACGATAGGAATTAAAATGTACTATTATAACAGACAAAGATCACATCCTTCTCAAGATGCTCAAGGTTCCATTTTCAAGACAACACCCAATTAGGTGGGAAATATTAATTAATATAGATCTCATAAATCTTTCAATAAGTAATGGTCATATAACCTGTCTGTAAGAGTATGTGGCATGTAACCCACTCATAAAGTAGTGGGAGATACTGAGTGATGATCTATGCATTCACTTCTAACTGCATTAGATCACCGCTTTGTATCACCCACTACTTTGTGGACATTAGGACAAAGTCTTCAGTAAACTGTTTTGTCTTTTAAAAACTATATTTTTCAGACTATAAGATGCTTCGGACTATAAAGATGCACCGAGATTTAAAGGCCAAACATCTGGGGGAAAAAATTCTAAACCTTGTGCATCTATACTGCAGGGGCATCTTATGGACCTTTTCCCCCCAAGCTGTCTCTGAAGGTGCCCATACACGGTACAATGTTTCATTTTTTCTGATTAGATAATTTAGTTTGATTATTCCGTTAGATCGAATATAAAGATTTTTCCAGCATGTCCGATCAGATTTTTCTAAAATAAAATGGGATAATCATTCAAATTTCTTGATCGAAAAAACTTCATTCAACTTTCATTCGATTTGATCATTTAGATTGAATAAACGAGAAAATTGACCATTTTTATTGTATCGTGTATAGGCACCTTATGCTTCTCTAAGCTACACTGCCCAGCTGCACTTCTTATCCCTGCAGCACCCACTAATTACACTACAGTACACTTCAAACTACACTACACTACACTAACCCCTGCTGCCCCTCCAGCTAAACTACACTGCACTAACACTAAACTACACTGCCCTAACACTGCACTGCAATGCACAAACACTATACTACACTACACTAGCACTTCAATACTGCACCTGACCCTGCCGCCATGCTCCTCTCTTCCTCACTTCAGTACTGTTCATGTAGAGAGCCTCCACATCTCCAAGTCTTCTCCTGCAGCTGCTGGTGATATAGCAGGACACTGCGGCCACCTGCCACTACACAGCTTAGGGTCCTCCATACTTCCTGCTTCCGTACGTCTGCATTAGGGGTCTGTTACTCTAACCCCAGCAGCTTGTGCGCACCGCACGTCATGCATGACCCTGGAACACATGCGTTACTGTTTTTTAGGAATATAAGACACACCCACATTTTACCCCTAAAAAACAAGTATATCTTATATTTCAAAACGACGTGTCACTCATAACATTGCGGCTGCAGTTAACACTGTTTTTTTCCCACCATAAAGTCTTCAATGTCAAAAGATGGAGACATTTTCTCTCCATCAGTCGTCTACCTACTAACAAGTAATGTATAATCTTTCAGGAAGCAGGTTGATTAAAAAAAAAAAAAAGTGTTTTCAAAGAAAATATGTTTTTACTCTAAATCACCTGTCAGATAATTTCCATATGTTTATCTTAGTTACTTTAACAAAGACTAAAGGTGCCCCCTAACATTAAAATTTTCAGTAAAGAATCATCCAAGTGATCAGTAGAGATGGCTCGAACCTTCGATTTTAGGTTTGTGAACCTCAAACACAAACCTCTGCAAAAAGTTCAGTTTGCGCAAACTTTTCGAACCGCAATAGACTTCAATGGGGAGTTTAACTTTGAAAACTAGACACATTTATGCTGGCCACAAAAGTGATGGAAAAGATGTTTCAAGGGGTCTAACATATGAGTTTTTGAGTGGGATACACGGCAAAAGTCCTGGGAAAAATCTGGATTTGACGCACAGCAGCGTTTTAAGGGCAGAAATCACATTGCATGCTAGGCCTAAAGTGCTTTAAAACATCTTGCATGTGTATACATCAATCAGGTAGTGTTATTGTATTGCTTCACACTGACAGACCAAACTTACTGTGTAACACACTGCACACAGCTGTTTGTGTAGTGACGGCTGTGCTGGACTGGTGCGCACCATGACGAGAGTGCAGGTGATGGCGGCTTTCAAGCCCATATGGTCGCCAGGCTGAGGTAGCTCATTGACAGAAAGGTGACTGTCCAGCTGATCAAATTTGGTCTGTCCACAATGAAGCAATGACCTTATTATCTTGGGTCTGCCCCACCGCATCCGTTACACTCATATAGCCGTCGGTCATTGTTTCATTGTGATACACAAGCCCCTTCACCGCGGCAAGGTAATGACCACAAAGTGGAACTGACACATGTACATGCCTTTTGTTTTGTTGTTGCAGCTGCAGTGCAGCCAGAAAAATTAGTCAGGCATGTACACACCCCAGAAAAATTATTATAGCGGCCACTGCTAGCAGCAGCTTTAAAAATTCAGGAATCTGCCTGGAGTCCTGGACCCTGTTGCTGGTGGTGGAGAAGGCAGTCAAGCGGCATGCAGGCAGAGATGCTGTGTGGGGAGCGACTTAGTCTTGGGGCAGGGCAGGCAGTCACACGGCGTGCAGGCAGAGATGTTTTGTGTGAGGACTGACTTAGTCTTTCGGGCAAGCCTGACCGTGCTTTGCAGACCACGTGGTCCAGTCAGATGGACCCTTGACCCAACGCTGCGTGCAGAGATGACACCACTTGCCTTTCAACATCACGGTGCAGTTTGGGTATCATCTTTTTTGAGAAATAATTGCAGCCTGGGGCCATATGCAATTAACTTTTTCTTCTGCATTTTCTCTTAGGGAGATAATTTTTCATTTTCTATTTAAAATAAACATCACCTAGGAGAAAAAAGCAGGTGAAAAAATTAATTGCATATGGGCCCTGGTATCTTCCACTGTGATGTGTGGCTTTGCTTTTGTGTGCTGCTTTTCCTCAGGTTGTTATCCCATTGCAGTTTGTGCTTTGTCATCATGTGCCTTTGTAAGGAAGTTATCCATATGTGGGTCTTGGTCTTTCCATGGCTCAATTTTTGGTGGCAGAGAGTACAGATGGCATTGCTCTCATCTGAGGCAGACACACACAAAAAATTTCACACCGCTGAGCCCTGGGGCACTTTGGTGGTGGCGGCCAACTGAGTGTTAAGTGGGGTGCCAGAATCAGAGCAGGAGGAGGAAGATATGTCATGGTTTTGTGTGGAAGCTGAGGAAGATGAGGTGTTCTGTGTTGAATAGTCAACTACGTCCTGACAATCTTGGGGGTTGATGGCACGCGCCTTCTGAACACTGTACTTTGGTCCAGGGCCACATGAAATCATGACAGCACGACCTCGAACAGACCTGCCAGATGGCCTGCCTCTGCCTGTTTTGCCCATATTGGGGGGGATGAAGTGAAAGGTATGCACTGACTTGACTAATACAATGTGCAGTCACACAGGTGCAGTGAACAGGTATGCAGTGACTGGTATCAATACAATGTGCAGCTGTCAAAAACACAGGTACCGTGAACAGGTGCAGTGACACTGCGTGGGCTCACGTAGGTAGGTAGGTGCACTGAACAGGTGGGTATGCAGTGATTGGTATTACAAATGTGCAGCTGTCACACACACAGGTAGTCACTGAATGTGCTGGGTCTGGCAGTGGCACAGTAGGAATTACCAAGGGGCCAAGGTCCAGCAGCTGTGACTGACTGACAGGGCTGTATATGCAACACAAGTGCCTGTGGCTGTGGGACACACAAAACAAAAAAATAGATCACAAGAACAACATTAACTCTCAAAAGAGCTGTTGAGGATGAGTGGTTTTTAGCAATAAGTAGTAATGCTCGGATACCCCTTTTCAAAATCCGGATCCGATTCGGATCCGGATACCCCGATATCCGATCCGGGTCGGATATCCGAGTTCAACATTTTCCGATCCGAATGCAAATCGGATATCCGAACACAGTATCCGGGCTATCCGGGCAAATTCGGATATCCAGATAGAAAAACCGGAAGTGGCCTTTAAATTGCTTTAAAAAACGTTTTTAGGGTATATGAGGCATGTATCATTATTTTGTAAAGGGGAACACTAATTGATGATGTGGGGACTTAAAATCCCCTCCCCCCCAAAAAATAGCTGTAAATTAACATCAGGCCTAGGTTCCAGACAGCAGTCGTGCAGCCCACCTTGTGTCCAAAGTCCAACCGCACAACTGGGACATGACGGTTTTCACCTCAGACACCTCCAAAAAATTACGCAGCAATTGTGTTTTGGGTTAAATATAGGTGGTATCAGTGGCCTGTGGCACCCTAGCAGTGGGAGCTGCACAGGCAGCAGGAGCAGGGCAATGCAGCAGCAGCAGGTGTAACGTGTGCCAGGAGCATACCGGATGTGGCACGTGCCAAGTGCCAGTCAGACAGCAGAGCAGAAGAAACTAGTGCACACTAACTGTCACACTGGCACTGCTCACAGCACAGCAGTTCAGTAGAAAGCTAACACAGTAGTACTACTACTCTAACAACTACTAGCACTGACTGCAGTACTACAGTACTAACTAAACAAAAGAAGAATCTAGCTAAACAATAGAACAGGTGTGACTAGATTACAGAGAGCAGATACAGGACAGGTATAGCAGTAAAGCTGGGCCTGCTACAAAATAGTACAATAATCTATCTAACACAGAAGTAGTACAGTAGAGTAGGACAGGTGAGAGCACAGGCAGCTAGAGACTAGAGCACAGAGCAGGGCAGGCTGCCTTGCCTAGGCACAGGGCCTAGCTGCTGGCTGCAGCTGCAGCAGCACCAGTGACAGTCTCCCTCCCTAGTCCCTAATCACACAAACTAAACTGCCTAAAATACAATCTATCTACAATACAAAGCAATACAGGTGAATATCAAGTGTTGGAGTGTAAAAACGCTAGGTGTATTGAACAATAAATGCACTTGCACACAGACAAAAAGCACTGGAGCAATCTCTCAGTACAGTCAGTCAGTAAGTCGCAAGCAGGACGAGTGAGGCAACATGGCGCCCGCTATTTATAGAGGGGGCTTGGCCAGGCTCCCCCTCTGTGGTTGGCTGCAGTCAGAGGGCTGGGAGCCCTCTGATTCGCTTGTGAGGACTCGAGGTGACGTGACGCTATCTGAGCCGATGACGCTATCCGAGCTTGGATAGCTAGGATATCTCCGGATAGCTGATTGCTATCCGAGTGCGCTCGGATAGCACAGCCCGGATAGCTAATACTATTCAAGCTCGGTATTCGAGCTCGGATAGTGAAAAAAGAGCTAGGATTTCCGAGTATCTCGGATATCCGAGCTCGGATGAGCCTCACTGGCAATAAGTATCAGCAAGAAGGAGCAACCAAACAAGCATAACACAAGAGCCTAACTAAGCTTTCCCTATGTCAGCAGCCAGGTTCTCTCCCTTTTCTAATTACTGCAGCCACACGAGTGAGTGAAATGGCTGACGCTGCCTGTGTTTTATAAGAGGGGGGGGGGGGCTCCAGGAGGGAGTATAGCCTGATTGGCTACCCTGTGTCTGCTGACTGTGATGTAAAGGGTCAAAGTTGACCTTAATGATATAGTATAGGGGGCGGGTCAAACTCGCATATAGTTTGTGGTTCACCGCGAACGCGAACCACCAAAGTTTGCACAAATAAGTTCATGGTCGAACCATTCGAGCCATCTCTAGTGATCAGCTAAATGAAATTGGAAATAAAATGTTGTAATACATTGATTATGTCCCCATCAATTAATAAATATGTATTTCCTATTGATCACAATTGATTATAGAAAAACAATTTTCCTATTGACACAATAAATTTGATACATTAACAAGATTTTTGTTCTGTCAATCAGTAGCATAGCTAAGGAGCTGTTTGCCCCGATGCATGTTTTACATTGGGGCCCCCAAGCACTCTATACATAACAATTGATACGGTGCACCAAAACCTGCCAATGGCAACTATAGTGTCAGAGGTGCATGAAGAGGATGGGGAGCAGCTTGTTAATGATTACTACTATTCAAAATATCTATAGAAGTGATTATTATGAGCACAGGATCAATAGAAAGCTAATACAGCAGTTGAGGCAGGGCCCTATGGGGTCCCTCTGGCCCAAGGGCTCCCGATGCAGTTGCAACCTCTGCAACCCCTATTGCTATGCCCCTGATGCTAATCCAATCATATTTATATGAACCCTTGGGCAATTATTTGCTTAAAATTGTGCCATTAGTTGGTACCTTTATATAGTTTACCAGCTTCATTATTGGCTTCTGTGGGCATTATACAGTAATGCAGTTGTGTGCTGTTACCCTTTTCATTTGCTTTTGCTGTAACACTGTTTATACCATTTGTGGAACCAGAGAGAGATTAATACATTTCCTTGGTTGGAGAAAAGTCATGATACAAAATGCAGGTCTTGCAGTTCTTAACAAAATTCTGGATAAGTGTGAAAATGTTTTACTTCGACATAGACAGAAACATCCAGATACAGCAAATGCTATTAACTTCCCAGGCATGCTGTAGCAAGGAAAATCCTGCCTCTGACACGCTCTTTATTTACAAAGAAGCTGTGCAGACAAAGGCATGTGAGCTGACAAAACTGATAGAATCGGGCAAAAATCCAGCATCAGTGCAAATAGAAATTTCTATGAAAGCATGAGCCTGTTCAACGGGAAACAGTTCCTGCACTTGCAACTCAACAACAAACTGGACTTATTTAAAGTGATTCATTTACTGTTTCACACATACTTTGCCATATTCACTAACTGTTGGTAACAATGCTGTGTGCAGGGTGTGTACGGCAATTGTACCTGGGCAAACACAAGATTTTCAAGGGGGGGGGGGGGATTCCTGAAAAGTATGAGAGTATGACTATTGTTTTAGCCTGATGGAAGAGGGTTGAGCCCTCTGAAACGCGTTGCTTAGCTACAATAAAAGTTTTTACTTTTGATTCACCTGGCAGCCGCCATCTATTTCCTACTTGCATACACTTGCACTGGCAAATCGCTTAAAGAGACTCTGTAACAAATTTTTCAGCCTTAGTTCTTCTATCCTATAAGTTCCTATGCCTGTTCTAATCTGCTCTGGCTTACTGCAGTCTTTCCTAACTGCACTGTCTCTGTAATAAATCAATGTATCTTTCCTCTGTCCTGTTTGTCGGGCTAAGGCTTGATTGTGTGGAATGTGCAGGGCTGCTTGTGATTGGTAGAAGCGATACACACCCTCTGCAGGCCCCCTGCACACTCTGAATGACTCACACACTATGCTTAGCTGAGCCTATTAGAAGCTGGTTAGTTTGTTTGTAAACACTGCCTAAAACTGTTAATTACAAGCCAGGATTGCAGCAGAGAGTGGCAGAAACAGCACAGAGGAGCACAGGAAAAAATAATGAATAGAATGGTATGCTTTTTATTGTAAGAATATTAGAGTACAGATTCTCTTTAAACTCAAATTTCTTAACCCACCCATGACTGCCTGACAGTGCAGCCGCCTATAGTGGCATCACAGCACTCAGGCTAGGTGGAAAATATACCAGAACAGCAGCCTGCTACTACAGCTCTGAAGGAGGCTATCGTCTTCACGCCTTGTGGAGGAGGACTTCTGCCAAGACTTGGTCCCCGGTCCAAGTGGGACAAAGCCTTTCTGCTGGCCACCCCATATGGGACAGTCAGCCACAGATCCAGGTGAGAATATTCCACGGCCAGCTGGCCATTTTTATTGAATGACAACCTGAGTGCGCTCTCCCCCACCCCTTGTTTTTCCACTCATCCCCCCACATCCCACTGTCTACTATGACTATTGTAGGGGTTAGATTGTGAGCTCCTGTAGGGACAGTCAGTGACATGATTAGACAAATAAGACAAGACAAATAACATTTATATCAAGCTTTTCTCCTGGCGGACTCACAGCGCCAGAGCTGCAGCCACTAGGACGCACTCTATAGGCAGTAGCAATGTTAGGGAGACTTGCCTAAAGTCTACTACTGAATAGGTGTAGGCTTACTGAACAGCCAGAGCCGAGATTCGAACCATGGTCTCCTGTGTCAGAGGCAGAGCCCTTAACCATTACACCATCCAGCCACTGGATCATGTATTCTGTAAAGTGCTGAAGAAGATGGCAGTTTTATAGAAGAACATAATAATGATAATATGGTAGGACATTAGACTATGAATATGGTAGGATTAGATTGTGACCTTTTCTGAGGACAGTCAGTGACATGGCAGTGAACTCTGCAAAGTGCTGCAAAGGATGTCAGTGCAATATAAATACATAATAGTAGTTAGAGTCAGGCATTGTTGATGTTTTTTTTTTATTTATTCAGGAGGGTGGAGGGTGGGAGAGAGATGGCGGGTACAATCCTGAAGTTGATCGGCTATTTCCAAACCCCACGGTAAATGATTGGAAATGATTGGTCGTGCCCATTAACAACCAAACTTCCATTAACCAGTTTGATCAGATCAATAGAATTGATCCATTTTAGATCAATTCCATTGATCTGTTTCATTTGGTTAGTGGGAATTAAGCCATTAATGGGCACAACCAATCACTTCCGATTACCACAGTGGAAACAGTCGTTCAGCCATGGGATTGTTTCTTTAATGGGCACCTTAAGACAATAAATTGATTTGGTGTTGGGGAAAAATGAACTCATTTTTTTGGGAAACTGCAAGTGCTCAGTACATGCTGGGCCTTGTGATTCCAGAGGCTTCCAAAGTGTATATTAAAAGTTAAAAAGGAAGTAAAGGGAAGACAAATAAATCTTAGGAGAAGAGCTCAGAGTGCTGTGTGTAACTGTAAACTGACCTTAGGTCACGGGCCGCAGCTAGTATGCCAGCTCTGCAGACTTGAATCAGACTTTCTCACCTTCCCTGCTTGTTCCCGCGAGCTCCATTCCTCCTTCAGGCAACCAGGGCCCCCTTGTGCTACAACTAGTGAAGAGCTGCTTGTCTCCATTACACAGCTGGGCAGAAGTGAGGGAAGTTACAACCTGTTAGTGCCGTGCCTCACAGAGACAAGCATTTTGTTAGCCAAACAGGAGCAAAATGAGAGCCTGCCTGAGAGTCGGACGCCCACATTTTCACCTGCATCTATGCATACCGCCTTCCCTCCTCACTCACCCTGTGGCAAGGGCCCCATAGCAGCCGCACCGGTTGCTATGGTGATTCATATGCCACTGTTCCCCTTGAATAACTCCTGTGGGTGATTAATTATGTGGTATGAGAGCATTTTGGACGGTTTACAGACAGCTAGTCAATCTAATCAAGCTGCGTGTGACATTTACACCGAAAGTCAGTTCTGCAATGCCAATGAACAATACATACTGCAAATTTGTTTTTAAAGATTTATATTGTGTACATTATGATATATTTCACGTGATATGCATACAAGACTAGGGCTTATGTCCTGTTACTGTACTAACTAACATTTTTGTAGAGAGAAAGTGAACACTGCTCACCACTCCACCATTTCAACCAGGAGCAGGATCATGGGTAGCCACACCACAACATCAGCACTTGAAAGATGAAAGATCCACTCAACCGGTACAATAAAAGTCCAATTTTTATTGAAAGATATTCATGCTGGACATAGCAAAAATAGATAACTAACATTTGTGTTAGCATTCTTTACATAGACCTTATTGGCCTGTATGGTATTAAAGTATTAAATATTTTTATTTATTTATTTATTTATTTATTTTTTTTTATAGAACAATAAACGGTCACATTTCTATACAAATGTTGATATAGCAGAATCCTTTTTTATACCCTTCTCAAATCTTACAGTGACTGCACAAAACAAAATGCCCTTGACGTATGTCACACATTTTAGCAAATTACCTCTACAAGAACAGCTGGTGGTTCAAGTTGTCATTTGAAATTAGTTTCATTTAATACAATGATTGATTGTAGAAAATGTCACTCTGATTTAGCCACTTATGTGCGGAACTTTGTAACTGTAGGTGATGATGTGTTTCTTTCCAAACACTATATTGTTTTATTTGCTAACTTTCAAGCAAATTCAGTTGTCTGTCGTGTTGTTCTGGCATCCATTTCTATCATTGCGATGGAAATCAAAAGTTTGCTTTCCTAAAACAGAAAGTATTTGCGATAATTCAGGTTGGACTTAGCTCCGAGATGTCTCCCAGTGCATAACTGCTGAAATATGCAAATTATCCATTGTTGACTCTGGAAGCTAGCCACACCTCCAGATCCGCTGGAATGCAACTCTATATTCCACCCTCTTCCACATCTTTGAGAGGAAGTAACCATTCTAGAGGACAATATGATTTAATGTGAGGAGTGAAGGCTCTGGGTAAGGCAGTTTCTTGTTGTCAAAAGTGTTGTGGAGGTAATGCTGGAAATCAAAGGTCATACGGGACCTAATATGGAACATATAACTGTCCCAGGCCATGTGTTTAGATGACCTAATATGGGTCATATGGGGCCTTATATGGAGCATATACTATAACCGTCCCAGGCCATACGTTTAGATTATCTAATATGGGTCATACTAGGTCAAAACCAGACCCAAAGCCATTTGGTACAGGACCAATGGGAAAATAATAATTATGTATCAACAACATGAATTTATAATATGCTATTAAGATTATCTGATTATATATATACAGTATATATACAGTGGGATGAAACAGTTTGGGAAACCTTGTTAATTGTCATGATTTTCCTGTATAAATCGTTGGTTGTTACGATAAAAAATATCAGTTCAATACATCATATAGGAGACACACACAGTGATATTTGAGAAATTAAATGAAGTTTATTGGATTTGAAGAAAGTGTGCAATAGTTGTTTAACCACTTAAAGAGACACTGAAGCGAAAAAAAATGATGATATTATGATTTGTATGTGTAGCACAGCAAAGAAATAAAACATTAAGATCAGATACATCAGTGTAATTGTTTCCAGTACAGGAAGAGTTGAGAAACTCCAGTTGTTATCTCTATGCAAACAAGCCATTAAGCTCTCCGACTAAGTTAGTCATGGAGTGGGCTGTTATCTGACTTTTATTATCTCAACTGTTCCTGGACTATTTACTTTTCCTCTGCTAGAGAAGAGGTCATTACTTCACAGACTGCTCTGAATGACTAATTTTGAATGCTGAGTGTTGTGTAATCTGCACATATTATAGAATGATGCAATGTTAGAAAAAACACTATATACCTGAAAATAAAAGAATGAGAATATTTTCTTTGCTGCTAATCTTCTAGTAATTATTCATAGTACACAACCAATTCACTATATCATTTTTTTTTTCGCTTCAGTGTCTCTTTAAGCCCTCTGTCGTTTTCACTTTATGCATCCGAGCAATGTTTACCTCCCATTCATTAGCCTATAACTTTATCACTACTTATCACAATGAACTGATCTATATCTTGTTTTGTCCGCCACCAATTAGGCTTTTTTGGGTGGTACATTTTGCTAAGAGCTACCTGACTGTAAATGCATTTTAACAGTAAGAATAAGAAAAAAAACTGAAAAAAATAATTATTTCTCAGTTTTTGGCCATTGTAGTATTTTAACCACTTCAGCCTACAGCTTCGGAAATCTTATGCATCCAAGCAATGTTCACCTCCCATTCATTCGCTAATAACTTTATCGCTACTTATCAAAATTAATTGATCTATATCTCGTTTTTTCCGCCACTAATTAGGCTTTCTTTAGGTAGTACATTTTGCTAAGAGCCACTTTACTGTAAATACATTTTAACAGGAAGATTAAGATAGAAATGGAAAAAAAACATTATTTCTCAGTTTTTAGCCATTATAGTTTAAAATTAATACATGCTACAGTAATTAAAACCCATGCATTTTATGTGCCCATTTGTCCCGCTTATTACACCATTTAAATTACGTCCCTATCACAATTTATGGCGCTGATATTTTATTTAGAAATAAAGGTGCATTTTTTCAATTTGCGTCGATCACTATTTACAAGCTTATAATTTTAAAAAATGTAATAAGATACTCTCTTGACATGTATATTTAAAAAGTTCAGACCCTTAGGTAACTATTTATGTAGTTTTTTTTTTTTTTTAATTGTAATTTTTTTTATTATTTTTTTTAATACAAAAATGTATTTGGGTAATTTTAGTTTGGGAGGTAAATAGCCAATTTTAGATGTAAAATAATGTATTTTTTATTCAATACAGGTATGTGGGTGCAGTTTACTATTTGGCCACAAGATGGCCACATTCAAAAAGTTCCTAGATGCGAACGATGTCGCATCTAGGAACTAAAATGAAGAGAAGTTGTTTCCTGGGGGCAGAAATACCACGCTCTCTGAAGAGAAAGCGTCGGTATTTTTGCCGGGGACTTGGATCGGTGAATGGGAATTATATTCCCATTCACTGATCGGGGGGGGCAGCGGGAGGCAGCGGGGGCGCGCGCGGGCGCGCGCCCGATCGCGCGCACCACACGGCTGCAGCACCACTGCCTATCTGGACGGATATATGCGTCCAGATATGGCGAAGTGGTTAAAATAATACATGCCTTCATAATTAAAACCCATGTATTGTATTTTCCCATTTGTCCCTGTTATTTCACAGTTTAAATTATGTCCCTATCACAATGTATGGCGACAATATTTTATTTGGAAATAAAAGAGCATTTTTTCCATTTTGCATCCATCACTATTTACAAGCTTATTTAAAAAAAAATAGAAATATTTAATCTTTACATAGATATTTAAAAAGTTTAGACCCTTAGGTAAATATTTATGTGTTTTTTTTTATTGTAATGTTTTTTTTTATTATTAAACATTTTATGTGGGTATTTTTGTGAGGGTGGTACGTAAATAATATTTGACACCACGGCCCGATTCATTGATTCCTGGGCTAACAATCTACGGCCAATTGGCCATGGGAGCTTGCGGGAGCGCACATGTCCTCCTTGACATAGAACTACGTCAAGGAGGACAAAGTGGTTAAACAAAAGTAGGCAGGTGCATACATTTGGGCACCACAAAAAAGAAATAAAATCAGTATTTAGTAGAGCCTCCTTTTGCAGAAATTACAGCCTCTAAACGCTTCCTGTAAGTTCCAATACGAGTCTGGATTCTGGTTGAAGGTGTTTTGGACCATTCCTCTTTACAAAACATCTCTATTTCATTCAGGTTTGATGGCTTCCAAGCATGGACAGCTCTCTTTAACTTACACCACAGATTTTCAATTTTATTCCGGTCTGGGGACTGAGAAGGCCATTCCAGAATTTTGTACTTGTCCCTCTGCATGAATGCCTTAGTGCATTTTGAGCAGTGTTTAGGGTTGTTGATTTGTTGAAAGATTCAGCCCCGGCGCAGCTTCAGCTTTGTCAGTGATTCCTGGACATTGGTCTCCAGAATCTGCTGATACTGAGTGGAATCCATGCATCCCTCAACTTTGACAAGATTCCCAGTCCCTGCACTGGCCACACAGCCCCACAGCATGATGGAACCACCACCATATTTTACTGCAGGTAGCAAGTGTTTTTCTTGGAATGCTGTGTTATTTTTTCTCCATGCATAACACCCCTTGTTATGCCTAAATAATTTAATTTTAGTTTAATTAGTCCACAGCACCTGACCTTATTCCAAAATGGAGCTGGCTCATCCAAATGTGCTTTAGCATACCTCAAGCAGCTCTGTTTGTGCTGTGGGCGGAGAAAAGGCTTCCGCTGCATCACTCTTGCATACAGCATCTCCTTGTGTATAGTGCACTGAATGGTTGAATGATGCACAGTGACTCCATCTCCAGCAAGATGATGTTGTAGGTCTTTGGTGCTGGTCTGTGGGTAAACTCTGACTGTTCTTACCATTTGCCGCTTTTGTTTATCCATGATTTTTCTTGGTCTGCCACTTTGAGCCCTAACTTGAACTGAGCCTGTGGTCTTCCATTTCCTCAATATGTTCCTAACTGTGGAAACAGACAGCTGAAATCTCTGAGACAGCTTTCTGTATCCTTCCCCTAAACCATGATGGTGAACAATCTTTGTCTTAAGGTCATTTGAGAGTTGTTTTAAGACCCCCATGTTGCTACTCTTCAGAGATAGTTAAACGAGGAGGGAAACTTACAATTGACCCCCTTAAATACTCTTTCTTATAATTGGATTCACCTGTGTATGTAGGTCAGTGGTCACTGAGCCTACCAAGCCAATTTGAGTTCCAATAATTAGTTCTAAAGGTTTTGGAATCAATAAAATGACAACAGTGCCCAAATGTATACACCTGCCTAATTTTATTTAACCTCCCTGGCGGTAAGCCCGTGCTGAGCACGGGCTATGCCGCCGGGAGGCACCGCTCAGGCCCCGCTGGGCCGATTTGCATAATTTTTTTTTTGCTGCACGCAGCTAGCACTTTGCTAGCTGCGTGTAGTGCCCGATCGCCACCGCTACCCGCCAATCCGCCGCTATCCGTCGCCCCGCAGCCCCCCCCCCCGACCCTGTGCGCTGCCTGGCCAATCATTGCCAGGCAGCGCTGTGGGGTGGATCGGAGTCCCCCTTGACGTCACGACATCGATGACGTCGGTGACGTCATCCCGCCCTGTCGCCATGGCGACGGGGGAAGCCCTCCAGGAGATCCCGTTCTTTGAACGGGATCTCCTGATCTCCGATTGCCGGAGGCGATCGGAGGGGCTGGGGGGTTGCCGCTGAGCAGCGGCTATCATGTAGCGAGACTTTGTCTCGCTACATGAAAAAGAAATTTTTTCTTTTTTAAAAAAACGCATTTGCTGCCCCCTGGTGGATTTTTAGCAAACCGCCAGGAGGGTTAAACAATTATTGCACACTTTCTGTAAATCCGATAAACTTCATTTCACTTCTTAAATATCACTGTGTGTGTTTCCTATATGATACACAGTATTTAACTGACATTTTTCATCATAACAACCAATGATTTACACAGGAAAATCATGATGATTATATATATATATATATATATATATATATATACATATATATATATATATATATATATATATATACACACCTATTTTTTAAAGGGACTCCGAGCTCAGAAAAAAAAGGAAAGTTGTACTCACCAGGGGCTTTTTCCAGCCCAGCAGCCCAGTGCTGGTCGGGAGGTCCCACGCCGGCGTCCTGGCTCCTCTCCTTCTCCCCGCTCCGGAATGGCTGGCAGGCCGCAGCCCGGGCGACACTCTCCCGAGTGTCGGGCTGCTTCTTCCGCATATGACGCGGATTACGTCACACGCTGGCCGCCTCGCGTCATCACGGCGGCCGGCGTGAAAGTACTGCGCATGCGCGCTTTGTTTAATTTTAAAGCGGTGATGGTTCATTCTTGTGCGCAGTTTTTGTCCTGTTTCTCCTATATAGATTCCTCTTGAGGGGCATTTCATGCAGCGTATCATGTATACAACATTGGATGATTCACAGGAAAATTGGTCTGATATTTGATGATATCTTCACTATCTTCAGAAACCTGCTAAATTTCATGTTTGCTTGCATAAGCTCACTGGCTCCAGCCTGCTGATCACCTGACATCTAACTGCTAAACAGCAACGAGTACAACTGCCATCTTCATGCAGCTTCCCTGCATCAGTGTTTTACTACAGCTAACATCTAGAAATATGCCTGAAGAAGGGGACTAGATCCCAGAAAGCTTGCATTATTTAACTTTATCAGTTAGCCATTAAAAGGTATTACTTTTACAAGACTTTGTTTTTTTCTACCTACATATACTGGAGGTCCTGGAAACTGCAGTATTACAATAAAACAGAACAGGCTGCATTTGTAGTACAAGCAGATTTCGAACAAAGGTTAATGCTGTTCTATTAGAAAAATGTGATATTCAATTTAATACTTCAAACTGCCTATTTCAAATCCATCCGAACTCTTTAGAGACACAGTCCTAATGCAAAATTAAATGACCGTGCACCCATGCTCTATCACTGTAAAAAGTTATGTTGATAATCTCTCTTTTTTTCTTAAAAATAGAATGTTTATTAACTTTTCTTAACACTTTTAAAACTCATTTAGCTCTGAGAATCAAAATATTTTATCAGTTTTAAGGCAAATACTTTAGAAGAGTGAACATCTGTATCCCTACACATATTACCTAGTCCATTTACAAGGAACAGTTATTAAAAAAAAAGGAGTATGAGACGGTGAATCAGTCTATTGAGCAAAGTCGAAAAATTCATTTTTCAGTTTTAAGCCATTGTCAATATTAGCACAAGCCATAGTTCTCTAGAACTGCAATAAGCTAGTTAAAACAAGAATAATAATTACTATTCCACAGTGAGACAAGCAGTAGCTTTGTCAAATCCCTTATAATAGATTTTACATATTCCTGGAAGAATACAAATACAAAATACAAAGTATGTACAAGCTACACTAAGGGCAATTGTGGAGCTTGCTAAAATATTAATGTGATTTTCTTTTCCAAATAGTTTTTGTGCAGTAGGAAGCATGATGGAATCCTGCCTGCAGTAAACTGGATATCAAACATAGAACAAGGAGCATGCATCTATTCTGGCAAAGCAAAGATACAAAGTGTGAGACAGTATTTTGTCTTTTGTTGGTTGTGGAAAGATAGCTTATTTTCCTCTTTGAAGCAGGTACATTAGAGACTTATAGAGCAATTCTTCAACACTCTTCCTGTTTTATATAAACGTGTCAACTTTTTTGATGTGCTATGAGCAAAACACAAGATTAAAAAATAAAGATTCTATGGAAGAGGACTTTTTTTCAATAAAAAAATTATTAACAAAATGCAAAACTGTTATAATGTTCAAGGCTTTGTTCACAGTGGTGCGTTGCAGTGCGGTGTAATGGCCGCTTTGTAACGTGGCTTACTGCATCTGCAACGCACCCCCTACAGTATGTGACGTTCACAGTGTGGCAGGTATTACAAGTTGTCTCTAAATACAAATGTTAAGGCAGGGGTCACACTTACCGGCTTTCGTACGCGTTTTCTGCACAGAAAAACTGACTGCAACTGAGAACTCATGTTAATCAATAAGCAAGGTCACACTTTAATGCAGATTTCGTATGCAGAAAAAAAACTGACATCTTGCGCAATTTGTCAGTTTTCTCTATAAATTACATTAGCTGCTGTAAGACAGGGGTCACACTTGTCTTTCAGTTTTCTGCAAAGTGTAGAAACTGAAAGACAAGTGTGACCCCTGCCTAACAGGTACAATGAAGCATATGTTTCATTAATTGTATGCTTCACTGTATGCATCACAACACAGCTGTAAGGTGTGGTACTCCTTTTTATTCTGTTGTGTTGCTTTGCTGTTATACAGGGAACACAACGCAACGTCCCACAGTGAACCTAGCCCAAAGCTTTTTTATTTGTATATGCAATCAGCACGAGCTATAGGTCTCACAGATCTCTGAGTCAGTATACAATCTATTTTGTAATTTTAATATTCCCTCCCTTTTATGACTACCATGTTTATACAATTGACTCTGAAAACAGACTATTTGTTAGAAAGGAAGGCAGTGGATCAACAGATGCAACATGCATAGGAATATTTCATACATGCCCATTGCTTTTGGTTTAATAAGTATACACCACACAGTTCTGCAGTTCATGATAATTCTAGAGAGCGCATTGCCTGACAGTCTGCACTGCAGCCTGGCCTGGCTGCAACAATCAGAAGGCTCCTAGTCAGGGGCGGAGCCAGAGTTTGTAGTAAATGTTTTCTTTTTAAAATTCGGTTAAATGACAGATTATCAGTAGTGTAAATTTAAATATATATCGAAAGAAAGAGGAGTGAATTGCATAATGACCACCTGGAAATCTGGGAACTATGTTATATCAGGGTGCCGTGGGTGCTCTAGGTGCCAGCATGGGTGAGTGCGGTACATTTGGATGGGTGGAGAGGACAGCAGGAGCCAACGGCAGTGTCGGAGATCAGGGCTAGCCATACTAAAGAGACTCTGTAATAAAACAAAAACGTTTCCCCTGGGGGGTACTCACCTTGGTAGGAGGAAGCCTCTGGATCCTATTGAGTCTTCCTCATCATCCTCCATCCCACAGTGGTCTCAGTGCAGCCCACTAAATGCACAGCCGACAATTTGTCAGGCTGTGCAATATTTACCTTTCCCTGTTCCAGCAGGGGCGCTGTTGCGGCTCTCGGCTCGGAAACAGGCGGCAATAGCTGATCTCAGTCAGGTCCGCTCTACTGCGCAGGCACAGGAGACTTGTGCTTGCACAGTAGAGCGGACCCAACTGGGATCGGCTATTACCGCCTTTTTCAGAGTCGAGAGCCGCTACTGCGCCTGCGATGGAGCCGGGAAGGTAAATATTTACATGCCCGCTGTTTGGAGGGACACAGCGAGACCACCGTGGGACACAGGAGGATGGGGAAGCCTCAATAGGATCCAGAGGCTTCCCAATCCTGAGATGAGTACCCAACAGGGGAATTGTTTAATGTTACAGATTCTATTTAAGTTAAGTTAGGCCTAAAAGCATCTTTAAAAGTCCATCCAGGGCTCCCAATGGGAATCTGGAGGATACCCATTGCTCTGATGAAGGACCAATGGGCATCACAGGCAGTAGTTTTTAAGATGTTTTGAACCTTTGCTATCCTTAATTTAATAAGTGCTGAATGGGGAGTGGGGTATGTGTGCACAGAGAACTTCAATCACAGTATTTTTGTGGAATCATTTCTGAGGATACTGGCTGGGCATTATTCAAAGGTATTTATGGTTAACTAACAACATTAAAGGCCTTTAAATGGCTGTTGCTTTTTATCTATTTTTTAACCCTTTGTGGAAATGGGTAATGGGTACATCAGTACCCCTATACTTATTTCACTTGGGGAGAGGGCGGGAATCTATGGGTTTTCTTGTTAAAGGGAACCCCAGATGCCACCATGTCCCCCCCCCTCCTCCTTGGCACCAGAGGTGGGGAAATGCCCAATCCTTGGACAAGGGGGAAGGGAGAGAGGGAGAAAAGAGAGGAAGGCTTTTCTGCCCTTCTCTTCCAGAGCCCCCCATACCATGGACCATGCAGGCTGGTATAGCTCAGGCTGTGGAGTTCCATGTGCTGTGGGTTCCGGGCATTCTTGCTATCCCAGCCTGCATGGGTGACAAGGGGTTACAGAGGCTTAAGAGGGTAAACCTTATAATGATTATTATTTTTTGTTTTTGTTAATAGTAAAAAAAAATTGTATATTTGCCAAGAATCTATATACAGTAACAGCAATACTGTGGCTGTACAACAATCTCTCTCCAAAGCATTTCCAGTTCAACTGGGTTTCAAGGTGTTTATTATGCACTGCGCACTGACCACCGGGAAACCTTGGCATGAAATTCACTTCTCCTTCTTTTGATGCATGTAAGTTTACATTACCGTTACCGATAGGTAGTGTTGGGCGAACAGTGTTCGCCACTGTTCGGGTTCTGCAGAACATCACCCTGTTCGGGTGATGTTCGAGTTCGGCCGAACACCTGACGGTGCTCGGCCAAACCGTTCGGCCATATGGCCGAACTAAGAGCGCATGGCCGAACGTTCCCCGAACGTTCGGCTAGCGCTGTGATTGGCCGAACGGGTCACGTGGTTCGGACCCGAACGCGCTCTGATTGGCCGAACTGTCACGTGGTTCGGGTAAATAAATACCCGAACCACGTCATATCTCCGCCATTTGTCTGTGGGTTTAGCTTTGGGTAGGCAGGCAGGGTAGTTCGCGCTCCAGCCACGCTAGCCAGGGTCCCCCCCAGTCATTGTGTGTCGCTGCTGGGAATAGTAGTACACCGCTCGCTCAGCATTCTGTTTACTGCCACTCTGTGTACCTCGCTCAGCCACACTATATAGCATTCTGTTTACTGCCACTCTGTGTCTGCTGGGAATAGTAGTACACCGCTTGCTCAGCCACACTATATAGCATTCTGTTTACTGCCACTCTGTGTACCTCGCTCAGCCACACTATATAGCATTCTGTTTACTGCCACTCTGTGTCTGCTGGGAATAGTGGTACACCGCTCGCTCAGCCACACTATATAGCATTCTGTTCACTGTTCTGTGTCTGCTTGGAATAGTGGTACACCGCTCGTTCAGCCACACTATATAGCATTCTGTGTACTGTTCTGTGTCTGCTGGGAACAGTAGTACACCGCTCGTTCAGCCACACTATATAGCATTCTGTGTACTGTTCTGTGTCTGCTGGGAACAGTAGTACACCGCTCGCTCAGCCACACTATATAGCATTCTGTTCACTGTTCTGTGTCTGCTGGGAATAGTGGTACACCGCTCGCTCAGCCACACTATATAGCATTCTGTTCACTGTTCTGTGTCTGCTGGGAATAGTGGTACACCGCTCGCTCAGCCACACTATATAGCATTCTGTTTACTGTTCTGTGTCTGCTGGGAACAGTAGTACACCGCTCGCTCAGCCAGAGTATATAGCATTGTGTTTACTGCCACTCTGTGTACACCGCTCAGCCAGACTATATACCATTGTTTACTGACACTCTGTGTACACCACTCAGCCACACTATATACCATTGTTTACTGACACTCTGTGTACACCGCTCAGCCAGACTATATACCATTGTTTACTGCCACTCTGATTCTGCTGGGAACAGTAGTACACCGCTCGCTCAGCCAGACTATATACCATTGTTTACTGACACTCTGTGTACACCGCTCAGCCAGACTATATACCATTGTTTACTGACACTCTGTGTACACCACTCAGCCACACTATATACCATTGTTTACTGACACTCTGTGTACACCGCTCAGCCAGACTATATACCATTGTTTACTGACACTATATAGCAGACTATATAGCATTGTGTGTACACCGCTCAGCCAGACTATATACCATTGTTTACTGACACTCTGTGTACACCGCTCAGCCAGACTATATACCATTGTTTACTGCCACTCTGATTCTGCTGGGAACAGTAGTACACCGCTCGCTCAGCCAGACTATATAGCATTGTGTTTACTGCCACTCTGTGTACACCGCTCAGCCACACTATATAGCATTGCGTACTCTGCCAGTCAGTGTGTATATTGCTGGGATCAGTAATACTCCACTCACCGTCAACCACTATATGAGCTCAACATGAGTTCCCCAGAGACCTCCGCTGTGAGCAGCACTCCCAACAACAGCAACAGCCAACGCCCCACGCAAGCTATAACATCCACCCCAGCAGCCAGTGGTCAGCAGCAGCCCTCCCCGGAGGAGAACGTTGTGTCCATCAGTCCGTCGCCAGAGCGATTAATGAGGGCTGCCATTGAGGAGATGATGGGGCCTGATGTGGAGGAGGAGGTCTGGCTCAGGCCAGCATCCCAAGTTAATGTTGAGGACGATGAGGGGTCTGTGTCTGGGGATGTTGGGGTGGCAGAGGTGGTGGGTGGGTCAGACTCAGGAGAAGAGTTGTATGATGAGGATGATGATCGGGACCATCTGTATGTGCCTCAGAGTCCGACCCCGGAAAACATGTTGTATCGTGTGTTTAGGTACTAAAATCTGCGTTCCCTCCCAGTAGTGTTGGGCGAACAGTGTTTGCCACTGTTTGGGTTCTGCAGAACATCACCCTGTTCGGGGTGACTATATAGCAGACTATATAGCATTGTGTTTAATGCCACTCTGTGTACACGGCTCAGCCACACTATATAGCATTGTGTTTACTTCCACTCTGTGTCTGCTGGGAACAGTAGTACACCGCTCACCCGCCACTGTATAGCATTGTGCTCTGTGTCACTGCTGACAATAGTGGTACACCGCTCACCCACCACTGTATAGCATTTCTGTACTGCCACTGTACTGCTGCCAGTCAGCGTGTACTTTAAGGATAAGTGAAATGAGGAAGAAATCCGGTGAAAGAGGGAGGGGCAAGGGAAGAGGTGTTTCCCCTGACGGTTCACGTACAGGCCACAGGGGAGCACCCAAGAAAACCCACTCAATACTGCCCATGTTGTCCAGGACAACAACCCTCACAGATCCAAAAGAACAGGACCAGATAATTACTTGGATGACCTCTCAAGCGTCCAGCAGTGGGTTAAGCAGCACCAGCACATCACGCACGAGGTCCGAGTCCTCAGCCAGTTAAAGTCTGGGCTTTCTTTGAAGACTGCACTGAGGATGTTACCATGGCGATTTGCAAGGTGTGCAAGACCCGCCTGAGCAGGGGGAAAAGTATTAACAACCTCTCCACCACCAGCATGAGCCGCCACATTCTATCCAAACATCCCACTCTGTGGGCAAACGCGGCAGGACAGGGTACCACCAGCAACACTGCCTCCCTTGGGTTCACCAGACTCACCACCAGACCCGCCTCAGCAGCAGCAGTAGCCCAGCCATTGCGTGGTTCACAACATTCACAAACATCAGACGATGCTGACACTGTCACTTTCCGGACTAGTGCTCTTGAGGTCTCCCAGTGTTCATCAAACACAACAACCAACAGCCCTTCGGTGTGCAGCGCTACGGTTGAGTTGTCTGTTTCTGAGATGTTTGAGCACAAGAGGAAATTGCCAGCAAATGACCCCCGGGCCGTGGCAGTAACAGCCAGCCAGCATAGCCAAGCTTCTGGCCTGCGAAATGCTGCCATATCGAGTGGTGGAGACAAACAGCTTCAAGGGCATGATGTCAGTGGCCATCCCACGTTACGTGGTTCCCAGCCGCTACCACTTTGCGCGCTCTGCAGTGCCTGAGTTGCATGAGCACGTGGTCAGCTAAATAACCCGAAGCTTGAAGAATGCCGTTGCCTGCAAGGTTCACCTCACCACTGACACCTGGACGAGTGCGTTCGGCCAGGGTCGATACATCTCCCTTACCGCGCACTGGGTGAACCTTGTGGAGCCTGGCAGCGATTCCTCACCTGCTACGGCGCGGGTGTTGCCCACGCCGCAAACAGCTGGATAACAACAGCAGCACCTACCTCTCTGACTCCTTCTCCTCCAACGCATCTCAAAGCTGTACCTCATCCGGAAATGCTAACCCAGCACCAGCAGCAGTAGGATCGTGGAAGCAGTGCAGCACAGCTGTTGGCATGCGTCAGCAAGCGTTGCTGAAGCTGATCTGCCTTGGGGATAAGCAGCACACAGGGGAGGAAATTTGGAGGGGAATAAAGGAACAGACGGATTTGTGGCTGGCACCGCTGGACCTGAAACCGGGCATGAAGCTAGACACCTGGCACGAACTGGCAATGTACGCAATAGAGGTGCTGGCTTGCCCGGCAGCCAGCGTTATGTCGGAACGCTGTTTCAGTGCTGCCGGAGGCATCATCACAGATCGGCGTATCCGCCTCTCCACAGAAAATGCAGACCGTCTGACTCAAATTAAAATGAATCAATCCTGGATTGGAAACGACTACGCAACACTCCTGGACCCCAACCAAGTAACATGACCGATGAACATCTGGGATGGTTTAGCGTTTCCGGTCCCTGTTTATTGAACCTCTCATCTGTATTACATTTATGACTGCATGGCGGCAAAAAGCATTGCTGCTATATCCGCACGCTTTTTGTCCTCATGCAAGGCCTGGGTTGTTGTGTCTCACAAAGCGTGGCCTTCTCCTCCTGCGCCTCCTCCTGTTCCATCACGTGTGCTGCTGCTGCTGCTGGGTTACCGTTGCCGCGTGGTCCCTGTTTATTGAACCTCTTATCTTTATTACATTTATGACTACATGGCGGTACAAAGCATGCTATCCACACGCTTTTTGTCCTCATGCAAGGCCTGGGTTGTTGTGTCTCACAAAGCGTGGCCTTCTCCTCCTGCGCCTCCTCCTGTTCCATCACGTGTGCTGCTGCTGCTGCTGCTGCTGGGTTAGCGTTGCCGCGTGGTCCCTGTTTATTGAACCTCTTATCTTTATTACATTTATGACTACATGGCGGTACAAAGCATGCTATCCGCACGCTTTTTGTCCTCATGCAAGGCCTGGGTTGTTGTGTCTCACAAAGCGTGGCCTTCTCCTCCTGCGCCTCCTCCTGTTCCATCACGTGTGCTGCTGCTGGGTTAGCGTTGCCGCGTGGTCCCTGTTTATTGAACCACTTATCTTTATTACATTTATGACTGCATGGTGGTACAAAGCATGCTATCCGCACGCTTCTTGTCCTCATGCAAGGCCTGGGTTGTTGTGTCTCAAAGCGTGGCCTTCTCCTCCTGCGCCACCCTCCTCCTGTTCCATCACGTGTGCTGCTGCTGGGTTAGCATTACCGGTCCCTTTTCCTGGAACCTCTTATATGTATTACATTTATGACTGCATGCCGACAAAAAGCATGTTACCTGTGCAAAGAAAACAGACATTTCCCGCATTTAAAAGACAGTTTTCCCTTTGAAACTTTAAAATCGATTTTCTCAAAAACTATAAGCTCTTTTTGCTAAATTTTTTTTTCCTCTTGTACCCACTCCCAAGGTGCACATACCCTGTAAATTTGGGGTATGTAGCATATAAGGAGGCTTTACAAAGCACAAAAGTTCGGGTCCCCATTGACTTCCATTATGTTCGGAGTTCGGGTCGAACACCCGAACATCGCGGCCATGTTCGGCCTGTTCGGCCCGAACCCGAACATCTAGATGTTCGCCCAACACTACCGATAGGCTGAAACATTATGGTGTCATATCATCAAAAAAAGTGGCTGTTTTTATTGGCTTCTGCTCCTGTCAGTCATAGGTAATCCATCTCAGGAAAATACTGCATTCGGTATTTTAGACTTTTTTTGCTAATTCATCAAAATTTTCACAGGTGTGGTAGAAGTTTGGTAATTTACCGAAGTCTATTCACAAAAACCTGTTCGGTAACAGCAGAACAGTGTAAGTTGTCTGTGTTGTTACATACTGCTCTCTGTGCAGTGACGGGATTACAATAGTAAGAGGCATCCCCACATCCCTTTAGAAGTACATGTTTGTTATACTGCCTCTGCTTGCTCTGAATCTGTCCATTAGTCTTTCTTAACATTTTATTTACTTGTCACAGCTTAGATGAACTTGCAGGAGACATTACACATGCCATGCTTAGGTGATTTTCCCACTAGCTACTCTACATCTTTAAACAGGAACCTAAGGGGTTAAATGGCTGAATGGCCACAGGGGAAGCCTCTTTTGAATCAATCTCTCTGCTCACTGCCTGGAGGGTAGAAAAGCTGGAACCTTCTGAGAAACCTGCGCAACCTATTAGCATCCGATCATCGGGACTTGCAGGAGACAGGGGGTGTTTCTATTGTCTTCTGCTCCTGTCAGTCATAGGTAATCCATCTCTTCTTATGTGAGTTTGTGAGTCCCGAACTGTATCTGACAGAGGAGAACTGCTGGTAATGGTAATGTTTTAATGCGTGCTGTACCCTTGATGAACTGACGTTTACTGACACTTGTTGATGTGTTTACCGCACAAGTCGGTAATTTACCTCACTGCTCAGTAAATTCAGCTTGCCATGCGGTAAAAGCCCTGATGAACTGCCATTTTCCTAAGTGCTCGGTAAAGTCAGCAGTTTTCAGCATTACCAAATGCGGTAAGGAATTGACGTCTATCTGTCATTAAAACGCATAAAAAAATTCCAAATGTTACTTTAAAATCAATTTTCTCAAAAATGACAAGGTATTTTTTAACATTTTTTTTTCTTGTTCCCACTGTTCTCCTTAACATACCCTGCAAATTTTGTGATTTTAGCATGTTTAGGGGCTTTTCTAATAAACGCTGAAGTCAGCAGCATTGACTTCAATGTTAAAGGGACTCCGAGCAGTGCAGAAACTATGGAAAGATGCACATCATTTTAAAGCTCTCTTTCTCCTCTTTCCAATGATATATAAACCACCACCCTACGTCTTTTAGTTTTCGCTATTTTCGCGATTGAAATTGCCGCGACCGCGATTTCGATCGCGAAAATAGAGAAAACTAAAAGGTGTAGGGCAACGATTTAGGTGTCGTCAGAAAGAGGAGAAAGAGAGCTTTAAAATGATATCCATCAAGCCATAGTTATATTGTATTACACAGGACGACACTTTCCCCAGTGTCAGCAGCTCCATTATGCTGAATGCAGCTGCTGACTTTGACAAAAAGTCGCCCTGTGTAATACAATATAACTATGGCTTGATGGATATCATTTTAAAGCTCTTTTTCTCCTCTTTCTGACGACACCTACATCGTTGCCCTACACCTTTTCGTTTTCTCTATTTTCGCGATCGAAATCGCGGCCGCGGCAATTTCAATCGCGAAAATAGCGAAAACTAAAAGGCGTAGGGTGGCAGTTTATATATCATTGGAAAGAGGAGAAAGAGAGCTTTAAAATGATGTGCATCTTTCCATAGTTTCTGCACTGCTCGGAGTCCCTTTAAAGGCGAATAAAAACCTTTGAGCGCAAATGGCGAACGATCGTTGTTTGCCAGGAACCGCTGGTAAACCTGTTTGTAAATCACTACTCCCTATTGCTGTAGGATGTCTGCTATGCTAAGGAAGCATGTGTTATTAATCAGAGCTGTGATTCATTTTCTGTTCCTCTATGAGCAATACAAATGTGTGAATGGCTATGTCAATTACATTTTACACCTCTGAAATGGAAGAATTTAGCTTACTAAGTGTCTCAGGCGTCCACGTTTTTGGGGCAACACTCAGGCTCATATGCAAATATTTTTTTCACCTGCGTTATCTCCTAGGAGATAATTTTCATATTCTCTGTAAAATACATTTTCAGCATTTTACAATTGAAAAAGTACTCAAAAGTTGGTAAAAAAAAAAGTACTATCAAATGTATTCTGACTATTTTCTTTTCTTGTTGGTAACTTAAAAGTCATTTTATGACAAGTTGTAAAAATATCACCTAGGGGAAAACTCAGGTGAAAAAGTGAATTGCATATGGGCCTCAGTGTCTTCTTTTAGGTTCTTCTGACACTTAAAATGCTTCAAGCTCAATTGACAAGTATACTTTAAAAAAGATGTGAGTGGAAACATAGCACATGATACACATATTTCAAAACAAGTAACATGTTCCACCCAAAAATATGTAGATGGGGCATTCCCAGCTTAATCTTACTTGGCCATGTATGTCATTGTTGGATAATTTTGGAGAAGATTACTAATATCATGAGCCAGTTAAGGATTGGAGGGTGAGCTACATAATACAAGTTGGAGTGGAATTTTATGTTGGGTGGATTCATAAACACATTTAAGTCTTTATCTGCTCCTTTCACCCCAGAAAATAAAACACGACTTGAACATACACAGTTAAATCTTATTTTTGATCTTGATACTACCCTTTAAATGGTTGGATTGATTTCCATTGATGACACTGTCTCTAGTGAGATTTTCCTTCAGTGATTTTACTCTTTCAGTGTAATGAAAATTGTGCAATATTAATAAAAATGAATGAAACCAATAGGAAAAAGTATTCTAAATTAGGTGTAATTGAGTTTCTATCAGCTGGGGATATGAATCATAAGTGAAAGGCTTCAAAATGTAGAAGGGAATAAGAAGATAATTTCAACGTCTTCTGTTCCTTAAATGAATTATTTACTAATCTCTCCACAGGACGCTTATCTCCAAGTTGGTTGTCCTTTGCCATTTGTCCGTAATGAAAGCTTGTTTCCAGCTAGTCCCTTGTAAGAATTTGTGAAGTCTGTTCCTACAGTAATTAATTGATTTTTTTCCCCTTTACGTTATGATACTTTGCTTTGAGATTTGAAATAAAAAGGTATTAAAGGATTACATTTCTTTGAAATTAAAAGCAAAAGGATATTAAAAGAAAATTACTCTCTTACCAATGTTAGGGTACACCTGTGTGATCTTAAAGACTGAGTGTTTTCCCCTTTTTGATAAAGTACAATGGAAAGCTGGATACTATTATACACATCATTAAACAAGCTTGTTCTTGCTGCAACCACATTCTCTGATTCTCAATAAGTGGCTATAATCATGAATTTTATTTAGACTTTTACCCTGATTTTTTGTTCTGTAACATTCAGGGCCACTTAAATTGGAAGAATGCATAAGCGGTTATAGTTTACAGAATTAGTATAGAAATGATAATAATTTAGGAATGCTGTTTTGAGTTGCCAGTGCTGTACTTCCTACCATTTTGTTTAACCTACTCAAGGAACTAGGATAAGACATTCAAAGAAAATCTATTGTTGGTAAAACTGACACAGTGAATAAAAAAGGAAAAAATGTTCTGGTCCTTAAAAAGAACCCAAGGTGGCCCAAAAAAAAGTGAAATACTTGCCTCGGTGATGGGAAACCTCTGGACAGTCCAAATTTTTAACTAAATTTTTAATTTAACTATGAGTTGTGGGGTTATAACTCCACAATCTGAAGTGGTCAGACCATGTGACTTCTGTTTGAGGCGAGGAGAATGAGAAGGTAGTACCAAGCAGTGGTAACACCTGCCAAATGTCTTCCTATCCAAACATCCCTC
The DNA here is from genome assembly GCF_040937935.1 of Hyperolius riggenbachi. Classification (NCBI taxonomy): domain Eukaryota; kingdom Metazoa; phylum Chordata; class Amphibia; order Anura; family Hyperoliidae; genus Hyperolius; species Hyperolius riggenbachi. The sequence goes on along the minus strand of NC_090653.1, from coordinate 116,923,906 downwards.
TGCTTGTGAAGTTTGTAAGCATATCTATAATCATCTCATGGTTATGAGCACCACTAGAATAAGCAGTAAACACAGCAAATGTCATGCAGTGTACATATATTGTTTATTATCTAAAGTAAGAGATATATTAATCTGAAAACTAGATCCATACATAGATTTAAAGTAATGTTACGGTGAAAGTGCAGACTAGCAACATATCCAATATCCCTAGCTTTTCTATTGATCAAATACATTGTATCTGATATCAAGTCAACACAGCCATATATTGACACAGGATTTTGTCTGCAAAGATAATAAAACCTATTGTTCCTGCTGGTATTTTAATAGCTTCTTGCTTTTGTCTTTCTTTGTTATTTTTAAGAATAAGCATACACAACCTCATCATAGAAAGAAGCTCTCCAATAGTGCTTTAAAGTTTTGAATAGAAATACGCAATATAAAATTGCACTTACATTTAGGTTTCTTTAAAATCAGATTGTATGTGGCATGCCCACGATCGTTACCCTCTGCCGTGGTCTGGCCAGGACCCGGGGGTGCCACGATGTTATTCCGCGTTCTGCGGTGTAGCGAGGAGGGAAAGGAGGGGGTGTGACCACTCCACGTCAGTGTCTCTACATCATAGCAAGGAAATGAACAGCGCTACTTAAAAACAGGCAAGTGCCTACCTGCAAAAGAGTGCAAGCCCCACTTGTGGGATATAATACACACCAAGCATACACATGACCTGTCTACCACTGGAGGAGGATGTTAGTTTCCTGTAACAGCTTGGATGCAACCTATTAAGTACTCGTCCCTCCCACTGCGAAGAAGTCGATCCTCCATGGGAGGGGCCCAACACTAACTAAATCCTAACCTATGTATATGCATAGCCTGGGTGCGGCTAATCAAATAAAATCAAAAATTGAAAATTGCGAAAAGGGTGGATCAGCGCAACACCAGGCCGCCTCCGAATAGCCTCCAATCAGAGGTGCGCTGAGCCCCCCCAGAAACTACAAACGCACCTTGAACCCAAACAGAAGCTCTGCATATACACCAAAAGCATGGCTGTTAAGTGGGAGCAGCTGACCAAAAACGAAATAAATTAGTACATAGCAAGGAAATGAACAGCGCTACTTAAAAACAGGCAAGTGCCTACCTGCAAAAGAGTGCAAGCCCCACTTGTGGGATATAATACACACCGAGCACACACATGACCTGTCTACCACTAGAGGAGGATGTTAGTTTCCTGTAACAGCTTGCATGCAACCTATTAAGTACTCGCCCCTCCCACTGCGAAGAAGTCGAAATTTTCAATTTTCGATTTTATTTGATTAGCCGCACCCAGGCTATGCATATACATAGGTTAGGATTTAGTTAGTGTTGGGCCCCTCCCATGGAGGATCGACTTCTTCGCAGTGGGAGGGACGAGTACTTAATAGGTTGCATCCAAGCTGTTACAGGAAACTAACATCCTCCTCCAGTGGTAGACAGGTCATGTGTATGCTCGGTGTGTATTATATCCCACAAGTGGGGCTTGCACTCTTTTGCAGGTAGGCTCTTGCCTGTTTTTAAGTAGCGCTGTTCATTTCCTTGCTATGTACTAATTTATTTTGTTTTTGGTCAGCTGCTCCCACTTAACAGCCATGCTTTTGGTGTATATGCAGAGCTTCTGTTTGGGTTCAAGGTGCGTTTGTAGTTTCTGGGGGGGCACAGCGCACCTTTGATTGGAGGCCATTCGGAGGCGGCCTGGTGTTGCGCTGATCCACCTTTTGCGCAGTGTCTCTACGTCACTGCCAGTTTTGGCATGTGCCCCGCCTTCATCAGGGGATGTAGAGGCCGGTGTCTGCCGTATTTGTGACGCAGCTGGGCTCTGCAGGTGGGCGGGGAAGGGGCGAGTTTGTGCGATAATTATGCACAGTGGAATTGGAATCTCGCTGGAAACCCCATACAACGCCTTCACATATACAAATTTACCAAACACACAATTGGAGAACCTCACTCCCAAACAGTTCTCTGCTGCTTTATAAAGCCTGCAGGCTGCTTATAAGCCAATGAGAAGTGCACACATAATACACCTAGCTTGCAGTGATAATCAAGCAAAAGCTGAGCAAGTCAGCCAATTAGTAGGAGAGGGCTTCAGTTGCATATATACTATATGCAGGGGCCCCCTGCTGGTCATATAGCCATTGTCTATATGCAACTGAAGCCCTCTCCTACTAATTGGCTGACTTGCTCAGCTTTTGCTTGATTATCACTGCAAGCTAGGTGTATTATGTGTGCACTTCTCATTGGCTTATAAGCAGCCTGCAGGCTTTATAAAGCAGCAGAGAACTGTTTGGGAGTGAGGTTCTCCAATTGTGTGTTTGGTAAGTTTTAGAGCAGTAGGAGACAGGCCTTGGATGTGGCAGCTCCAAGGTCTTGGCTGCGCTCACATATGGTGTCAGATGCTGGTTCTGGGGCCCCGGGCAGTGAGAGTTCCCGGGGCCCCAGGCTGGCTCATGCACCATTGTTTTTCACATATACAAATGTCAGATGTAAAGGACATTCTATACAAATCTATTAATACATACAATAAAATACATGAATCATTTCATTATATCTTCCACAGTAACTCATAGAGATAATCACTGCTTTTTCCACGTACTATATTAGTACCTTAGGCAAAACCTCAGTGAGACATTCATTTTTAAATCAAATTGCATTAAAATGTGAATGCATAAAATCTGTACACTATTTACTGCAACTAATAACATTTTTATAAAATACAAAGAAAAATAAAATATGAACCAGGAATAGAATTTAATAAATAACCTAGGCTTGTATGCATCTAGGGTTATTTGGACTGCCCGTATGCACAGTTTAATTCGGAGAGTATAATTATCTTCTGGGTGGACTGCTCTGTATTTACGAAGGTTATTCTTATGCGAAGGTGACCTATCTCACATCTGTAGACTTTTATATTAATGCTGGGGTAACCTATCCCCATCTATGGACTTTTATGTGAATGCACTTGGTATAACAAGAAAAGTAATGGTCCGCACCACCTTCATGGAAAAAGCTTCATCTATTTACAAAGGTAACACATACAAAGTTTAAAAATAACTATATGGCAGGGCAGTCCACTGTTTCGGGCTCCTGCCCAAATAGATGAAGCTTTTTTCAAGAAGGTGGTGTGGACCATTACTTTTCTTGCTACAGTTCTTTAGTCCTATGTTGTCTGGGACTGTTTAATCTGCACACCTTACCATCTGATATTGATCGGAAACCAGTGAGTGCGACTTCATACAAGGAACTAATGCACTTGGTATATGCATAAAACTTGAACCTCTGCTAAATGAGCGCTGTTGCAAAACAGTTTATAATCGTGAGGGGCAGTTATGCTACCTAAGAAATAAAATAAAAATATATATAATAAAAATAAATAATGAATAATAAATAAAAAGGGGAATAAACAAAATGCAACATTAGTTTCAGTCTTGATATGAATTCGTTATCTAATGCAATATAGGTTGGAGTCTTAATATGAATCAATCATCTATCAATATCCGTGAGTGTTGTGGCAATGATATTTGGGTTTAAAGTGCAAGTGATCCACGATCTCTGCATGGCAATCCTTTAGCTTAACCATTTTAGCCGCGCGGACGTGAGCTTCACGTCCGTAGCGGCCAGTGCTAGAGCCGCAGGGACGCGCTAGTCATGTCCCTGCAGTTTGGGTGGTCTGCAGGCAATTGTGCAGGCAGATGCCTGCGATCGCGCTGCTGCTGCTAGCAGGAGGGATTGGCTGCAGGGGACAAAAGTCCCCTGTGCCAATCCGAGCATGTCCGCCATGAATAAACACTGTTTTTGTTCAAAAACAGTGTTTATTCTGTAAATGGAGCCTATCGCCTATCGCGCTATCTCCCGCTGCAATTCCCGCTGGTTTCTGCCGCCCGATCGTTAAATTTATGAATGGAAACAATGTTTCCATTCATAACCTCCCCGCCGCCGCTGTGATCGGAGGCTTCCGATAGAAGCTTACGTCACTTCCCTGGTTACAATGTAGTGATACATTGTATCCCAATTAGCGTACATTGTACGCTAATGGGATTTTTGCTCAGTAGGGACATCTTGTGGCCAAATAGTAAAACACACCTACTGATTTAGGGGAATAAAAATCAAAGGTTATTTATGACAAGAGGACATAAAATTAATAAATATATTGGGCTAAAAATTTGTGATGCATGTAAAACTGAAAAAGTGCACCTTTATTTACAAATAAAATATTGTCACCATACATTACACTAGGGGTATAATTTTAATGTTTAAATAATGAAGACAAATGGCCAAATAAAATGTGTGGATTTTAGTTATGGTAGCATTAATAATTTTAAAACTGTAATGGCTGAAACCTGAAAAATAATGAATTTTTAAAAAAAAATTCTTATTATTCACATTATAATACATTTAGATTAAAATAATTCTTAGCATAATTTACAACCCCAAGAAAGCCTAATTGCTGGCGGAAAAAACAAGGTATAGATCATTTTGCTGTGATAAGTGCTGATAAAGCTATTGGGGAATGAAAGGTAGAAGCGCTGACAGGTGAAAATTCCTCTCGTCCATAAGGTGAAAAATCTCCGCGGGCTGAAATGGTTAAACAAAACCAGAAGATCACAATTGAAATACGGACGTCTGTACAATAGAGTAGAATAATAGGGAGCTCATACAAGCACGAGTCAAACCAGGAAATCAGGATCAGACAATGACATCAGGCAGAGAAAAGGTCAGGCTAGCAAGGATCGATACTGGGGATTCAGAGTAATAAGGCAAGGCAGGAAACAGGGAATACAGGATCAATGGCCAGAGTCACAACACTGCACAAGCAAACAGAATGACCTAGCAATGTGCTTCTAGGAAGTCTGGTCTTTAAATCGCAGCATATTGATCAGGTGATCTTTCAGAAAGTTCTCATAGTTCCATCTGCTGGTGATCCGGGGAACTGCACAGTTCTCATCAACAGGGGAGACATCTGCTGGTTGACAGTGGAAGTTCACAGCACAGTTCACTAGTGATGCCACCAGCAGGATAACAGAGGCACAGATCCTGACACTGGCTAGTTATTTAAAGCCCAATTATAATACGCTTTTGTAAAATATTATATCGCTGCAAGGTTCTAACAACAATGTAATGGGTATAATCAACTTGATTACAAATAATGTCTGCAGAAACTAAACAATATGTTTCTCTGACATTCAGAGGAAATATTAATATTTTAAAGCATAGGTCCAGCAACATAAATAAGACAATATTGATTTCCATGTGACTATGCTGTAATGCAGTATATTATAATAATTACAAATAATTGTTGTTTTATCCTGAAATTTTGATACAGTTTTCTGTATAAAAGCCCTGTCACCTTCCGCCCTGATTCTGGGTATAACACTCAACAATGCATAGTTTTATTCATTGCACAGTATCCCCAACTCAAGGTGCCAGGCAGCAGTGCCTCAAAGTCCTGGTAGCTGCACGTAATAATGAACTACTTAGTTCTGTAAAATGTTTTTGTTTTCTTTCCTCTGCTCAACAACTAACTTTATTTACACCTGACACAAACATATAACAATGAGGAACCAATGTGTTCATGCCACTTGCTCATGTCTGTATTCACCTTTGAATTATCGATTGCCTTAACAGTTATCAATATTCCTCATCACTTGATAGTCTGTAAACCAGTGGCTTGTTTACATTATTAACTTGTGTATTGAGATTACATAAGCAGGCAAGTTATCTTTGAATGTTTTTTTGGCTATGGGTGATGTTATGACTGACCACTGTAGGGGACTAGAAACACTGGGCCCAACCCAATTCACTTTTTTCTCCTCAGTTTTCTCCTAGGAGATAATTTTTCATCTGTTGTTCAAAATAACTTTTTCACTCTTAAATTGCCAAAAAGTACTGCCAAACTTCTTCTTGCTTGCTGGTGGCTTAAAAAGCATTTTATTTATAATGTGATAATATCACCTAGGAGAAAGCTTAGGCCCGGTTCACACTTGCGGTGGCCCTCCGGAATCGCCGTGCCGGAGCCGCACCGCTTGCAGAACGGACGGAACGGACGCACGGCATAGCAATGAAAGCCTATGCGTCCGTTCACATGCGTCCGTTCTGCCGAACCGGAGCCGGACCGGATCCGGGCCGGATCCGGACTCCGGCCTCCGTTCCAACATGCGCTATTTTTTCATCCGGCTCCTCCGGCAGCCGTATCCGGGGCAGAGCCGGACTGCACCATCCGGCCAATACAAACCAATGGGAACCGGAGAGCGCACAACACACAGGCTGAGAAATCCGGATGTTCTACCCCACTTCCTATGCGGATTGTTGCGGCGATATTGGATGGGGACACATGGGCAAGCATTTTGGAGTGGAGCAGCACAGCTGGATCCGGATCCGGAGATGTTGGCAGCATGTCGCAGGTGGAGGTGAGTGCTAAACAGCAGAGGGCCTGATTCCACAGGTCCCCCTTCTGCTGACCTCCCAGACCCCCAACTTTTTTTTTGTTTTTAACGTTTTTTTGCCAAACGGATCCGGATCGCATCCTGATGGACACCTGATGCAACCTGACCGGATCCGGATCGGATCCGGATCAGAACCGTACGGTTCCGATCCGGATCCGGTCCAGATCCGGTCAGGTCATCCGGTCCGTTTGGCAAACAACCGCAAGTGTGAACCGGGCATTAGGAGGAAAAGTGAATTGGACCGGACCCACTGTCTTATAAGTTCAGCTGAATTTGACTGAGCTAATGTCTAGGCTAGATGTGTATTCCCTTTCCCTGTATTGACTGTGTTCCTTTATGTTATGTGGGTGGTACAGAAAACAAAAATGATGCAGTTTCTTCATTAGAGTACTGTATGAGAGAGTGATGCAAAACACATACAACTTTTTAGGAGAAATCAGTTCCTAAGGTGCAAGACCTTTCAGTCAGACCTTTCAAAGAGTGGGGTACCTTGCAGTGCTTCAGGGTATGGATGACAATGGCTAGACAAATGTTAACAAACAGCTGTGCATAGTGCTAACATCGCTGGTAATATGGCAGCTTCTATGCAGGCACACTCTAGGCAGCAAAAAGCAGCTATTTCATAGAAATAATGCTAGAAATTTGCTCTGGTAAGTCGATCTGCTGTTTGAATGTGTAGAGTAGGTTAAGTACAGGTTTGCCATGATCCTTACACTACACACACACTTTACAACAGTTTACAGGCTGTACTGTATAGTTCATTCTCTCACTAGTGGCAGAGCGCATGCTGGAAATCACCTGAATGCTTTTAACATTATAGTGAAGGGCATCACTAGCAACAAGAGTAATAAAGATCCATCAATAAATTAAACTGTTGACCTTTGGATGTTAGTAATGGACTGAAAAATCTTCCATGCTTGTGAAGCATTCCATTTTTATGGTACATGCTTTCAGTGATTCCTAACTAGCAATGCGTCACAATCAAAGAAATGTGTCATAGTACAAAAAAAAAGCACACTGAGGCTCCCTGCACACTGCATGCGTTTCCGATTCAGATTCCGCTTTGTAATCGGTTTCTACATCCGATTCCGATTCTGATTTTTAATCTTTACTGCATGCTGCGTTTTTTGATCCATTTTTCTGTTGAATGTATTCAGGGAGAATCGGAAGTGAAAATCGGAATCAGAAACGGAATCGGAATCGGAAAACGGATTTGCAGTGTGCAGGGAGCCTAAGGGTCAAAATAACTAAACCAAAAAATCAGCAGTAATGATGACCATTTGGCTTAGTTTGCCCTTCACCTGCTACCCGTAGGAAGGGTGGCACTGCAGCACTGTTGTCCACCATAACTCTCATCACATCATTATGGCTTTATTGACATTAATAAGGAGTCATGTATGCACAAGCATGTTTCCCACTTCCCAGTTCCTTGCTATTCATCCCACTAGCTCAGTGAGAATTCAGAAAAAAAAAATACATGATTTAGAAGAAAAATTGGTATGGGGTTTCCTTACTTAGGTATTCTAGCCACTGATTCAGCTATAACAGCTAGTATTGTGTTGAGAGAAAATATATGAAGATGGTGGTCCTCCCTAGATCTAGCTATTAAAAGGCTACCCCTGTCAGCAGTGAAAGGTACTGGTGGACACAGACACTTAAATGTATACTTCAAGCCCAGTGGGGTGCTCAATAATGAGCATTAAGGTTTAGGGTGCTATTTCATTACCCTTGTATATGAACATTAAGGTTTAGGGTGCTATTTTATTACCCTTGTAATGTAATGTTAGATAAACACCTTTGTTGTCACGAATGATTATGGGGATCATTTAGCAGAACTCTTACCTATTTAAAGAAGTATATAATTGTTGTCAGTAAAGTACAGAGGGTTTATATTTTGTTATTTTCCTCTTGATGTTAATTGAATGGGGGATGTTTTCTCCAAGTCTTTCACCTTTTTTTTTTTTTTTTATTAACACGGTCTTAGAAGTCTGTTTTCAGGTTCCTTAATTGTCTTAATATTTGTTACTTGAGGAATCTTGCACCTTGCTTGTAGTTCATATTGTTCATTACTTTGTCCACTTGCTTGGAGTCCTGTTTTGATGGTCCACCTAGATGATCTGGAAAAACATAGCTGCTGAGTTCCTTAAAAAAATTGGTTGTTAATATAGCTCTTTTATTATTTTACAATTGTGAGTCTTCACCTTAGTTAAACATCCCCCAAGTAGCATCTATAGGAAGTTGGCTCTTGCCCCTACAGACTCTTCCTCCTCTCTTACGGATTGTCAATAGAGATGACCCGGACCTCTGATTTTCGGTTCTCAAATCGCGAACAGGAACCTCCGCAAACATTCGAGAACATGCAAACGTTTGCGAACCGCAATAGACTTCAATGCGGAGGTGAACTTTGAAAACTAGAAACATTTATGCTGGCCACAAAAGTGATGGAAAAGATGTTTCAAGGGGTCTAACATCTGAATTTTTGAATAGCGGAGTGGGATACATGCCAAAAGTCCCGGGGAAAAATCTGGATTTGACTCAAAGCAGCATTTTAAGGGCAGAAATCACATTGCATGCTAAATTGGAGGCCTAACGTGCTTTAAAACATCTTGCACGTGTATACATCAATCAGGGAGTGTAATTAGTGTACTGCTTCACACTGACAGACCAAACTCACTGTGTAACGCACCGCACACAGCTGTTTGTCCAATAGAGAAAAAACAGCAGATCTAGCATCGATATGCAATAATCCAAGTGTGTCCCTTTAATCCAGCAGATACAGGCAATACATTAGGAGTACAAAGTGGTCGGCCTAACAGCCGTTTCGCAGGTTCCCCTGCTTCTTAAGAGGCACAAAAGTTTTTCCAGAGTGGGAGCCTAAGAAATGGCTACCACCAACACCACACATCCAAGGAAGGCAGCAGGCATGCTGTGGGCAAAGGAGCAGGAACGGCTACCACACATCCAAGGAAGGCAGCAGGCATGGCATTCAAGTCCCAAGGTAGTGACCAAAAATAACAATACAGGAGGACTTTCGAGTCCCTGCTGTATATGAGACAAATCAACTTTAAATCCTTTAACGACAATCTGTTATGAAGTCTGCCATGCATTCATTCAAGTGAAAGGTATGCACTGACTGCCAGGTATAATGCAATGTGCAGTCACAGATGCAGTGAAAGGTATGCAGTGACTGCAAACAGCTGTTTGTGTAGTGACGGCTGTGCTGGACTGGTACGCACCATGACGAGAGGTGAGGGTGGCTTTCCAGCCCATATAGTCGGGCTGAGGTAGCTCAATGACAAAACAACAGTGACTGTCATGCTGATCGAATTTGGTCTGTCCACAATGAAGCAATGACCCTATTATCTTGGGTGTGCCCCCCCTCCCGAGACACTCATATAGCTTCATTGTGATACGCAAGCCCCTTCACCGTGGCAAGGTAACGATCACGAAGGGGAATTGGCACATGTACATGCCTTTTGGTTTGTTGTTGCAGCTGCAGTGCAGACAGAAAAATCAGGCAGGCATGTACACGCACCAGAAAAATTTCTATAGCAATTCAGGAATCCGCCTGGTGTCCTGGACCCTGTTGGTGGTGGCAGAGAAGGCAGTCAAGCGGCCTGCAGGCAGAGATGTTGTGTGGGGAGCGACTTAGTCTTGGGCAGGCAGCCAGTCGGTCACACGGCGTGCAGGCAGAGATGCTGTGTGTGGGGACTGACTTAGTCTTTGGGCGGGCAGTAGCCCTCCGGGATTCATGCCTCATTCATTTTGATAAAGGTGAGGTAATGAACACTTTTGTGACTTAGGCGACCTCTCTTCTCAGTAACGATGCCTCCAGCTGCGCTGAAGGTCCTTTCGGACAGGACGCTTGAGGCAGGGCAAGACAGAAGTTGGATGGCAAATTGTGACAGCTCTGGTCACAGGTCAAGCCTGCGCACCCAGTAGTCTGAAGGTTCATCACAGCTCACAGTGTCTACATCCACGTTTAAGGCCAGGTAGTCGGCTACCTGCCGGTCAAGGCATTGGTGGAGGGTGGATCCGGAAGGGCTAAGGCGAGGTGGTGGACTAAAGAATGTTCGTATGCCCGACATCACCATGAGATCGCTGGAGCGTCCTGTCCTTGCCTGCATGGACATGGGAGGAGGATTACTGGCAGTGGTACCTTTATTCCGTTATGCTGTGACATCAACCTTAAACGCACGGTAAAACATAGTTGCCAGCTTGTTCTGCATGTGCTGCATCCTTTCTGCCTTCAGGTGAGTTGGTAACATCTCCACCACTTTGTGCCTGGAGATGGTCTAGTAGCGGGGCCACCCAGTACAGCTCATTCCCCTTGAGTTTTTTTATACGGGGGTCCCTCAACAGGCTGGACAGCATGAAAGATGCCATCTGCCCCAATTTTGATCCAGACGTACTATCCATCTTCTCTTGCGCTTCCTCAGTGACGTCAGGTAAGTTCTCCTCCTCCCCCCAGCCACGAACAATACAACGGGATCGTTGAGCAGCACAAGCCCCCTGCGATGCCTGTTGTGGTTGTTCTTCTGCCGCCTCCTCCTCCTCCAAAAAAAAAACACCTTCCTCAGCATCTGAGTCTGACTCCTCTTCCCCACACGACTCTTCCTCCTCCCCCCTCTGTGCTGCCGCAGGTGTTGAGGAATCATCTGCTTCTGCTGAGAATTGATCCCACAACTCTTCCTCCTGTTCCTGTTCACAGCTGTCCACCACTTGATCCACCACTCTACGCACGGCATGCTACAGGAAAAAAGCATACGGGATCAAGTCGCTAATGGCTCCTTCACTGCGACTCACCATGTTTGTTACCTCCTCAAACGGCTGCATAAGCCTGCAGGCATTTCGCATGAGAGTCGAGTTCTTCGGCCAGAACATCCTCATCTCCCCAGACTGTGTCCTTCTACTGTAATTGTAGAGATACTGGGTGACGGCTTTCTCCTGATGTAGCAGGCGGTTGAACATAACTAGGGTTGAATTCCAGCAAGTTGGGCTATCTCAAATCAAGCATCTCACTGGCACGTTGTTTCTCTGCTGAATGTTGGCAAAGTGTGCCTGAAATGCCCACACAACTTCCTGACCTGCTTCGGGACGTCATGTAAGCCTGCGTACTTAGACACAAATCTCTGAATGATGAGATTCAGCACATGTGCCATGCAGGGAACATGTGTCAACTTTCCCAAATTCAAAGCCTAAATGAGATTGCTGCCATTGTCACACATCACATTGCCAATGTACAGTTGGTACAGGGTCAGCCATTGATCCACCTTTTTGTTCAGAGCAGCCAGGAGAGCTGCTCCAGTGTGACTCTCCGCTTTGAGGCAAGACATGTCTAATATGGCGTGACACGGTCGTACCTGACATGCAGCATAGGCCCTTGGGGGCTGGGGCTGTGTAGCTGGAGAGGAAATTGCAGCACCAGTAGAGTTGAACTGCCACTCAGCCAAGGAGGAGGAGGAGGATGATAGCGAAGAGGATGTAGCAGGAGGAGAGGATGTGGCAGCAGGCCTGCCTGCAAGCTGTGGAGGTGTCACAAGTTCCGCTGCACAGCCACATACTCCCTTCTTGCCATCGGTCACAGGGTTGGCCCAATGGGCTGTGTAAGTAATGTACCTGCCCTGACCGTGCTTGGCAGACCAGGCATCCATGGTCAGATGGACCCTTGACCCAACGCTGTGTGCCAGAAATGACACCACTTGCCTCTCAACTTCATGGTTCAGTTGGGTATCACCTTTTTGGAGAAATAATTGCGACCTGGTATCTTCCACTGCAGTGTCCCAATGGCCACAAATTTTCAGAAGGCCTCAGAGTCCACCAGCTGGTATGGTAACAGCTGGCGGGATAACAGTTCCACCAAGCCAGCTGTCAGACACCGGGCAAGGGGGTGACTGGCAGACATTGGCTTCTTCCGCTCAAAGATTTCCCTCACAGACACCTGGCTACTGCTGTGGGCAGAGGAGCAGGAACCGCTCAAGGTGAGAGGCGGAGTGGAGGAGGCTGGTGGCTGCGGAAGATGAGGTGTTCTGTGTTAAATAGTTAACCAAGTCCTGACAATCTTGGGAGTTGATGGGACGTGCCTTCGTCTGAGCACTGTACTTTGGGCCAGGGCCGCACGAAATCACGTCAGCACGACCTCGAACAGACCTGCCGGGTGGCCTGCCTCTGGGTCTGCCCCTGCCTCTGCCTCTACCTGTTTTGTCCATATCGGGGGGGATCAAGTGAAAGGTATGCACTGACCTGACTAATACAATGTGCAGTCACACAGGTGCAGTGAAAGGTATGCAGTGACTGGTATTACAATACAATGTGCAGCTGTCACACAGGTGCAGTTAACAGGTATGCTCAGAGTGGTATATTACACAGTGTGCGGTTATACAGGTACTGTGAACAATTATGCAGTGGTGGTTATTACAAATGTGCACCTGTCACACACACAGGTACCGGACAGGCACAGTGACACTGTGTGCGCTCACGTAGGTAGGTGTGTGCACTGAACAGTGAACAGGTGCAGTGATTGGGATTACAAATGTGCAGCTGCCTGTCACACACACAGACAGTCACTGAATGTGCTGGCCCTGGCAGTGGTACAGTAGCAATTACCACCAAGGGGCCAAAGACCAGCTGTGACTGACTGACAGGGCTGTATATAATGCAAGTGAGCCACACAAAAAAAAATAGATCACAAGAACAAGATTAGTTCTCAAAAGAGCTGTTGAGGGGTGCTTTCTTAGCAATAAGAATCAGCTAGGAATACGCTAACAAGCCTACAAGAGCCTAACAAAGCTTTCCCTATAGCTCTCTCTGCAGCAGCTCTCCCTTCTCTAATTAATGCAGGCACACGAGTGAATCCAATGCCTGACGCTGCCTGCCTTTTATAAGGGGGGGGGGGCTCCAGGAGGGAGTGTAGCCTGATTGGCTATAATGTGCCTGCTGACTGTGATGTAGAGGGTCAATGACGCACTATGGGGGCGAAACGAACTTCCGGTAAAATTTGCGGTTCTCCACGATCGCGAACTCCGGAAGTTCGCCGGTTCCCGTCCGCGGGCGAACTGTTCGGGCCATCTGTAATTGTCAACAAATCTCTAGACTATTGTTCAAGCCGATACTCATTCTATGCAGGGTGCTCACTTGGTTACGCCCTTAGTTATCTGCTTGGCTAAATCTATATAACAGTTGTAGGCTCAATTCTACATTATTTTGAATCCCCCGGTAGGCAAGCTCTGTTTAAATAGCCTTTGTGTGCAAAAAGAACATGAAAAATTATCTCCCAGGAGAAAACTCAGGTGAAATAGGGGAATTGCATATGGGCCTAGGTGCACAAATACCCAAGAGAAGTAAAAAGGTGTCAGACCAAATTTTAATTTTATTGAGATTTTTTTTTTCCTGTTTGTACACACTGAAGGCTGTGAATTCAACAAAAAAAATATGTTTTAAAGTATCCACAATTACAAAATGTTTCCACAAGTGCCAAAAATGCACAAAATAATAATAATAATAAAAATAATAATAATAATAATATATATATATATATATATATATATATATATATATATATATATATATATATATATATGTATATATATATATATATATATATGTATATATACAGTATATATATATATACACACAGGGTGGGGGCCATTTATATGGATACACCTTAATAAAATGGTAATAATTGGTGATATTAACATCCTGTGTGTGGCACATTAGTATATGTGAGGGGGAAACATTTCAAGATGGGTGGTGACCATGGTGGCCATTTTGAAGTCGGTCATTTTGAATTCCAACTTTTGTTTTTTTCAGTAGGAATAGGGTCATGTGACACATCAAACTTATTGGGAATTCCACAAGAAAAACAATGGTGTGCTTAGCATGTTTTTAGTTTCACTTCGCGTCCGCCTGAAAACAAACTTTTTCATTAATGAGATTTCATTATCAAGCTGTGCTAATTTGTTATCCAGCCACGCCTTTTTTTCCTCATGCCTTTTTTTAATGCAAGCTATTATCAGCTTTGGATTACAGCTAACCCCAGCCTCTGCAATGCTGAACACTGACAAGTCCACCAATGAGCTAAGCTTATTTGTTTGATCTAGAATAACAAATTCTTATTTACCCTCAAACTAAAACTGCCATAATGCTACTCTTAGCTTTAGTATCTAGGCAAAGCCTTCCACACTAGTACATACATACGTTGGCATTGGAGAGAATGCGTATCACAGGAGCTGAATTTCTGAAATGCAAATTACTTGTGTTGCATAAACCTTGCATTAAGAAAGAGGCATGGACAATTATTATCACAAGGGAGTTACAGCTAAAACACTAATGCTTTTGTTGGCTTATTTGAGTAGTATTCAAACTTTGTTTTAAATATGTGTTTAGGTAATGGAAGAATACTGTGACCATTAATGCTAGAATATAAACGACTCCCATAGAGTGCTCTTCTCACTCCCCATGTGCTTTGAAGTGCTAAGTGTGATAATTTAATTGCTTCTCGCAGTTATAAGGTCATATTTTTGTTCCATTATTCTCACAGAGGCCTTACAATCCCACACTTCAAGCCAGCTACTTGCTTGAATGCTGAATAATTAAATCCTTTCTTTCTTTGATTTTTTTTTTTTTAAGAATTTGAGAATTCCACTTGAAACAAACTAATGTTTACACTTTGAAGAGGGGGAAAAAGACTCTGCTAGTCAACAACAGAAACAAAACCCACTTACAACATTATACAAATCATATATTGTAAGAGAAATGTAAAAGCATATGTTGCAAGTCCCTATATTATTGATCTATGTAGATGAACCTAATTTGTGATACATTTTTTTTTCAGTATGCATTGCAACTACAATTACTTAAAGCAAAACTTGGCCAAAACTAAAGCTACACACTCACTGCAGAGATGCAAGAGGAAGGATCCAGTGACGTCCTCCAATGACGGGCGCTGCCCATTCCATCTTTCTGCAGGTGATGTCACATGATGCTACGCAACAGATTACCCGATGGGTGCTAATGGGAAGTCAAGCAACTGGGTTACTTCTCGCGGGGCCGTCGGCAGTGGCATAGCTAGAGATCATGGGGCCCCATAGCAAAACTTTAATGGGTTTCATAGGTCCCTCAGATGTAGCCACTCTTAAGCAGTGCTACCTGCTCCTACCGTATGGATAAGAGTTAATTGGGCAATTTACATTCTCATGCAATCAGCACTGCACATAGTTCATGGGCACTGAGACAAAGTGAGAGAGTGGAGGAACACAAGAAAATTAATAGTGAATACATTAAGTATCACCTGGGCCCCCTAGCAGCTGCTATAGCTGCTATGGCTATTGCTACGCCCCTGGTCATCGGGGATATTAAAAATCTGATTCGCTGTAATGGTCGTTATTGTCGCACGATGCTAAATGATGTTTGTGTGTTTGCGCGCCTGTACCCACACCAAGAGATTGTGGCATTGATCGACTGTCACTCAAAAATCGCCAGTCATCTGAAAAATCATCGGGGAAATTGCGCAGTGGGTACCGGCCATTAGTGTCTGTGTATATTTCTATATGTATGAATAGTAATGTAATGAGTTTATAAGATTCAATGTTACCGTGTCACATTCAAAATATTTCAGTATGATCTTTTTGTTTGTATTAGTTCACTGCCTTTTAAAATCAGCCTATAAATGTGTTACTTAGTAGAGCACTAACATTGAACAACCATTCATTTATTGAAGTCCTAAAGAAAACCTGAAGTAAGAGAAACATGGAAGCTGGCAATTTTATTCCCTTTAATTAAATGTTGGTTGCCTAGATCTTGTGCTTGTTTTCAGTAGTTGCCGAGTTACTCCTGCAACAACTATGCAGGCTGTGGAGTCAGAGTAACTGATTAGCATACTTCTAGGGCAAAAAGTTCGCTTTTAGTAGAGGCAAAGAATAAATGCGACAGTCCAGCAACTAGCAAATAAGAAAAAGACAGCAATGATACTGTTTATATCTCTGAAGTGTTCTAAATTACAATCCATAACTAAATATAAAAAATTTACTCAGATACTCACCTAAGGAGAGGGAAGGCTCGGGTCCTAATGAGTCTTCCCTCTCCTCACCCAGTGCCCTCGGTGCTGCGCTGGCTCCCCCACTGCGGGGACTTCGGAAGTCTTTGCGAGCCGGGTCCTTCTGAAGACAGGCGGCTCCATATTGCGCACGTGCAAGTGCATCATAGAGGGCGCTTGCACATGCACAGTGTAGAGTGCCCGTCTTCGGGAGCACTCAGGCTCCCGAAGCATTTCCGAAGCCTTCCTTTGGCGGGGAAACAGTGGTATTTGACCGGAACAGTCGAATACTGCTACGGGGAGCCAGTGCAACAGCAGGGACCGGGAGAGGAGAGGGAATGCTCTATGGGACCCAGAGCCTCCCTCTCCTTAGGTGAGTATTTGACTTTTTATTTAAATATCGATTCCCATTAGCTTTAGCTGCTTCTCAAACAATGGAATGGAAATAATAGCAGCAACCATGCTTCCATTAAGACAGGCTAAATGTAACTGGCAGTGACTCTGCCTGCCTTTTCCTTTCTGAAGATTTTACTCCAACCAAAAGTCAAGGGGAACGATGAACAGATAACAAACAGAGGTATGTGGATCCAGCATCATCATATCATTGTGCTTAGCTTGTAGAGTAACTGTAGTCAGAAAAAAAGTAAAATACTTGCCTCAGTCAGAGGAAGCTTCTGGAAGTCTTCTTACACGCCTCTGTTCCTTCGCTACCACCCTCTGAAAATATTCAACATTAAGTTGAGTACAGTGGAACCTTGGTTTGCGAGCATAATTAGTTCCAGAAACATGCTTGCAATCCAAAGCACTCTTATATCAAAGCAAATTTCCCCATAATAATTAATGGAAACCCAGGTGATTCATTCCACAATCCAAAAGTGGTTATAGTAAAATAGTATAAAATACAAATGTCACTATAACTAACCGCATTCTTGCTATCTGTTGGCTCACCCCAGCCTTTTTTTGTGTGGCTTTAACAAGGAACTTATACATTGACAGTTGCTTTTGAGTAGGGATGGGACGAATCCACAATTTCTTTGAATCCGAATCCGGATCCGAATCTAAAAAGGTTCTCGAATATCTAGAACCTTTCGAATCCCGAATCTAACGAATCCTGCGCATAAGAATTGTGCGATCCATGGTATAGTTGCCCGCAGTATAGGTACCCAGGCATAGGTGCCCGCAGTATAGGTAGCTAGGTAAAGGTGTCTTCAGTATAGCTACCAAGGTATAGGGGCCTTCACTATAGGTTGCAAGGTATAGGGGCCTTCACTATAGGTTGCAGGGTATAGTGGCCTTCATTATAGGCAGCAGGGTATAGTGGCCTTCATTATAGGCAGCAGGGTATAGTGGCCTTCAGTACAGGCAGCAGGATATAGGGGCCTTCAGTATAGGCAGCAGGGTATAGGGACCTACAGTATAGGCAGCAGGGTATAGGGGCCTTTAGTATAGGCAACAGGGTATAGGGGCCTTCAGTATAGGTAGCAGAGTATAGGGGGCTTCAGTATAGGTAGCAGGGTATAGGGGCCTTCAGTATAGGTAGCAGGGTATAGGGGGCTTCAGTATAGGTAGCAGGCTATGGGGGGCTTCAGTATAGGCAGCAGGGTATAGGGGCCTTCAGTATAGGTAGCAGGGTATAGGGGGCTTTAGTATAGTTAGCAGGCTATGGGGGGCTTCAGTATAGGTAGCAGGCTATGGGGGTGCTTCAGTATAGTTAGCAGGCTATGAGGGGCTGCAGCATAGGTAGCTGGGAAAGGGGGCTTTAGTATAGGTAGCTGGGTAAGGGTACTTCAGTATAGGCAGCAGGGTATAGGGGCTTCAGTATAGGTAGCAGGCTATGGGGGTGCTTCAGTATAGGTATCAGGCTATGGGGGAGTTCAGTATAGGCAGCAGGGTATAGGGGCCTTCAGTATAGGTAGCAGGCTATGGGGGGCTTCAGTACATTGAGCAGGCTATGGGGGCTTCAGTATGGGGAGCTTCAGTATAGTTAGCAGGCTATGGGGGGCTTCAGTATAGGTAACAGGCTATGGGGGGCTTCAGTACAGTGAGCAGGCTATGGGGGCTTCAGTATAGTTAGCAGGCTATGGGGGGCTTCAGTATGGGGGGCTTCAGTATAGTTAGCAGGCTATGGGGGGCTTCAGTATAGGTAACAGGCTATGGGGGGCTTCAGTACAGTGAGTAGGCTATGGGGGCTTCAGTATAGTTAGCAGGCTATGGGGGCCTTCAGTATGGGGGGCTTCAGTATAGTTAGCAGGCTATGGGGGGCTTCAGTATAGGTAACAGGCTATGGGGGTTTCAGTACAGTGAGCAGGCTATGGGGGCTTCAGTATAGTTAGCAGGCTATGGGGGCTTTAGTATGGGGGGCTTCAGTATAGTTAGCAGGCTATGAGGGGCTTCATTATGGGGGGCTTCAGTATAGGTAGCAGGCTATGGGGGTGCTTTAGTATAGGTAGCAGGCTATTGGGTTGCTTTAGTATAGGTAGCAGGCTATGGGGTTGCTTTAGTATAGGTAGCAAGCTATGAGGGGCTGCAGTATAATATAGCTGGGTAGCAGTGGCACATATCCTCCTCCCTCCCCCCGCAGCCTCCTCCGCACGTCCCCCTGCATAAATAAGGAGAAGCAGCCTCTCACCTCCAGCATCAGCGTGGAGCCCAGAGCGGCAGACTTCTCCCTTCACTTCCTAGTTCCCCCTAGTGGCCACCGGACTGGCTCTTACTGATGACGCGTAGTAAGAGCCGGTCACTAGGGGGAATAAGGAAGTCAGCAGGAGGTCTGCCGCTCCGGGCTCCACGCTGGAGGTGAGAGGCTGCTTCCTCTTATTTATGCGGCGGGCGAGCGGAGGAGGCTGCGGGGGGAAGGAGGAGGACAATTGCGAACGGGTAAAGCGGCGGATGCGCTGCAGCGTCGGGATTTGGCGGTTTCGGCGATCAGAAAATGGCGTCGGGATTCGATTCCACGAATCTCGAATATTTCCTAATATTCGAGGGATTCGTGGATTTGCCGGATTTGTCGTCCCATCCCTACTTTTGAGGATTTCAAGCTAATGTGACTTTGCACAGTCTCTACACTGAGATTAAAGTGAACCTACAAACTAAAAATCTAATCAGCAGCACTAAAAAGGCTTGGCGCTTCTTTAACAGTTTCACAGCATCAGGACTTTGTTTTTCTTACCCAAGCCTCATTTTTAGCTGCACAGGCATTAAGCTTCGTCCCATCAAAGAAATCTGCCTGGGCATTTTTCCTCTGAATCTGTGCAAAGCATGATGGGATTTCTGATGTTCTTCTCGTTGCCTAGCGTGCACAGCTGGGAGGGCTGATCAGGACACAGGACAGTTGGAACTGTGTCTCATGCTCCCTGTCACCTCCTTTCAACCAAAAAGATGGCTGCCCCATGAAATCACAAACATTTGCCTGTTTGTTTGTTTTTAAAGGGTGGGTAAGAGATGATTATATCACCTATCTATTTTAATTAACATAACTAATGTAACTTAATGACAGTATGTTTGTTTAGGCTGAAGTTCCTCTTTAAGTACAATCCTGCAGAGCCAAAAGGAGGATAATTATTGGTTCAGTTATGATGACGTGACGCATGTATACTTTTTTTTGTTTGTACATCAAGATGATGCTTGTATATCAAGTCAAAATTTCATAATATTTTTTGCTTGTATAGCAAAGCGCTCTTACACCAAGTTACTCTCAATCCAAGGTTTTACTGTATTGTGCTTGTGGCACTCCTCTTCATGTACAAGCACGGCCATACTGCACAGGGTCAAAGCATGGCCCATGCTTGCTAAGTAGCATGGAGTCACTCATCTATGGCTAATTTGCTCAGTACAGAGATCACCCTACTGACACCTGTGCAGTGCGGCCATGCTTCTACACAGAGGTGAGCACAGATGCAAAGAAGAAAAGGATTCTGACTGGCAGTGGACAAGTCATGGACATACATAAGAATGTAATTTTTTTACCCTACAGGTTTGCTTTATGAAGCTTTGCCTCGGGTCAGGGATACTTTAATTGCCTAACACAGGAAGGTATACAGGCAGGACACCAGACCTAGTAGGCTACTGCATCTTATGTTCTGTGATTCCCTTTCAAATGCATCAATCCCATATGACTGTCATACAGCTAATGTTTTACATTTAAGAAGGGGAAAAAAAACTGAATCAGGAAACTTTAACCACTTCCCTGTTACAGGTTTATTCCACTTCAAGACCAGAACAATTTTACATAACGCTCCTCCCATTCATTCGCCAATAACTTTATGACTATTTATCACACTGAAACAATCTATATATTATTTTTTGCAGGACAAACTAGGTTTTCTTTGGGCAATACTTTTTTTGCCATTCTCAGCTATCAGCCATTGTAGTTTAAAAATAAAATGTGCTATTGTAGATTAAACAGACACATTTTATTTGTCCATTTGTCCCGGTTATTTCAACTTCTAAATTGCGTCCCTAGTACAATGTATGGCGATAATATTTTATTTGGAAATAAAAGTGTATTTTTTCAGTTTAGTGTTTTTTTATACTATACAAATAATTATAAGCTTTTATTTACAAGAGCAACAGTAATATATCTTTATAACATACATATTGGAAAAGTCCCTAAGGTAACAATTTATGTAGGGGGGGTTTTAGGTAATTTTTTAAAAAATATTTTACAAGTTTTATTTTGGTAACTATGGGGTAGGGGTGAAAGGGGTTAAAAATAATAACTATTTAATAAATGTGTGAATGTAAAAGTCTCTTATGATATATTTATGTGTATTTGTGTGCATTTAAATTTTAGCCACAAGATGGCACTACACTTAGACTTAGGTTACAGTCTGGTGTTTATGCAGATAGGAACCAAAGTGTGTGTAACAGTTTCCTTGCGGTTATGAATGAGAGATGCAGCTTTCTCCCATTCATAACGGCACAGTGATCCGGGCTGAGAACGGACGGTTCTCATGCTCAGATCACAGAAGAACAGGGATGCGGCGATGGCGAACTGACACGGCACGGGAATAGCGATTGGCGGTGGTAAGTATACAGTGCGTATATATACGCCCCTGATCTGCTGATCCGCCCCTGATGGTAAACACAGGGGCATATATATACGTACCAAATTAACATTAGTTGTTTGGATACAGAAGGTATCCTAAGGAATCCTGTACAAATTATATAGCACATAATAATCTCATTTGACATCATCAACATGGGTTTACTAAAAATAGGTCTCGCGTGACCAACACTCTCAGCTTTTTCATAGCTATTGAATAGAAATATAGATATTGGGAAAACAGTAGTCATTATATACTTAAAATTTGCTAAAGCTTTCACTCTTCCAAACAAAAGCCTGACACATTAGCAGAGGATGCAGAGAGCAGAGGATGCAGAGACCGCATTTGTGGGTAGAGAAATAGCTAAGGGACAGATGTCAAAGAGCCATTGTTAATGGATCATACTTAAAATGTGGAACTGATAGCGCTGGGTTTCTCCAAGCAAAGACATTAAAAAGGGCACAAGGAGCGCCTGTAATACAAAAGGGTGTATAGCAGAAGTCTTTTGTGGATCTTATAAATTATTTGGATAAATCATAACTTGGATACATGAGAACTAAAGGACTTTAACACCCCCCCTCCCCCCGGTGTTATGATTCTTCCTGGTTTTAGGGTCTAAAAGCGGTGCAATTTTTTTGCATGCTTTTAGATATATCTGATTTCCCGTTGCCGAACCCTGCCTGTACTTAGACTCCGCTTTTGTCTTCTGATATTGTACTGTATCTGTCCGTGTGTGTACTACCTGGCTTGTCCGACCTCGAGAACCGACCTTACCGTTAGAGGCGGTTCCTCGCTCTGTTAGCGACCCTTCCTCCTGAGGGTCACTTTCAGACAATCCTTCCTACTGTCAGTCTGACTCCTCCCGTCTTGGAGAGCTCAGGGCTGCGGAAGGAATCTGTGCAGTACTCCTTGCTGCACTGAGGCTTGTCCTCTAAGTATTACTGTTACCCCAAACACTACACTCTACTCAGGTGAACAGAGGTTAGCTTGTATATCGGATTATCGGTGATACTGCAGATCACTTATAATCTGGTATACATCTGTATTCCCAGTGATACTGCAGATCACCGGTAATCAGATCCTCTCTGTGCTTCACCGATCGTTACAGAACGCCAGACCAAAATACCGATGGACGCACGCGCTGACCCTCTGACTGTGCTTGCCACTTCGGTGGATACTATCCATCAAGCACTGGGTCAGCACAAAGCTTTGATTGATGCCCTAACAGGCTCTGTGCGAACCCTTCAGACGTCAGTTGATTTGGTGCGATCCCCTCCTAGTGATGACATACGGATGCCCGTACCAGACAAATTTTCCGGCCACAAGTCTGACTTCCGGAATTTTAAGAGTAGAGTGTTATCTTACTTCGAGTTGAGACCCCGATCCTTGGGGACTGAGACCCAACGGGTCATTTTTATTAAAACATTGTTAACTGGTGATTCCCAGACCTGGGCATACAATCTGCCTCCCACAGATACAGCTCTGACCTCGGTAGAGGAGTTTTTTAAGGCCATGGCAGTGATATACGACGACCCTGACCTTGCGGCAACCTCTGAGCGGAAGCTCAAACTTTTGCGACAAGGCAGAGGCTCAGTCGAGGATTACGCGGCAGAATTTCGTAGATGGTCAGTCACCGCCAGATTTGACAATTTTGCCCTGATGGATTACTTCTTGTCTGGGTTGTCGGAGGAGGTCTCTGATCTAATGTTAACCTTACCCGAGCCCAAGACAGTCGATGAGGCCATCACATCGGCCATTCGAGTCGACCGTCGATTACGCCATCAGAGGCAGATTCGGGGCAGTCACCGTGTCAGGGTGACATCTTATGCGGCATCCTCCGCTGCACCCCTAGTAACGCCATCTCCGTCTGTCTCACCCTCTCCGGCCTTGCCTCCACCCGAACCAATGCAGATTGGTTGGTCGAAACTGACCCAGATGGAGCAAAGGTGGAGAATGACGGAACAACTGTGCCTATACTGTGCAGAAGCAGGGCATAGGGTGCGAAACTGCCCGAACAAGTCGGGAAACAAGTTTGCCTAGGAGTAGTGGGGGGTGACACCCTAGGCACACAATTTTCACTCCTTAAAGAAAATAAATTACTGCTCCCCTGTACGATTACATGGGAGAATAAGTCTGTGGCCACTGAGGCTTTTATTGATTCTGGCTCAGCGGCCAATTTTATGAACTTTGAGTTTGCTCAGGAGTTGGGTATTCCCCTCACCCCTGTGAGACCACCCATTCAGGTCACGGCAGTAGACGATTCCCCTCTGCAACGGAATCGTGCTCTGTCTCAGACTCCGGAGGTGAAGGTCACCATAGGGGTACTGCATGGGGAACAATTTTCATTTTTTGCATTGCACATGTCAACCTCCACTATTATCCTAGGCATGCCATGGTTGCAAGTCCATTCACCTCAAATAGACTGGGCCACGGGTCAGTTAACTACTTGGTCACCTCGTTGTTTTCAGCGGTGTTTGGGAAAGTGGATCCTGGGGCAAACCAGAATTCAGGTGGGAGGGGTACCCGACCAGTACTCTGAGTATTCCGACGTGTTCTGTCCCAAGGCAGCAGACAAGTTGCCCCCACATCGCCCTTTCGATTGTCCCATTGATCTCCGTTCAGGTTGTGTACCCCCCCGGGGTCATTTGTACAATCTGTCGGGGCCCGAAAAATTAGCCATACAGGATTACATCCGTGAAAATTTGGCCAAGGGTTTCATTCGCCCGTCCCGGTCGCCTGCTGGAGCAGGTTTCTTTTTTGTTAAAAAGAAAGACGGAGGTCTGCGACCCTGCATCGACTATCGCGGCCTTAACAAAATTACAGTAAAAAATCGCTATCCGCTGCCACTGATAGACGATTTGTTCACACAGATTACAGACGCTAAGATCTTTTCTAAGCTAGATTTGCGGGGCGCGTACAGCCTGATACGCATAAGAAAGGGCGATGAGTGGAAGACGGCCTTTAATACACCAGACGGGCATTATGAGTACCTGGTGATGCCCTTCGGGCTATGTAATGCTCCGGCCGTTTTCCAGGAACTCATTAACGAGGTATTCAGGGAGGTGTTGGGGAGATTTGTTCTAGTCTATCTAGATGATATCCTTATCTTCTCCAACAACCTCTCTGAACATAGAAACCATGTGAGGTTTGTTTTGAATCAGTTAAGGCAGAACTCTTTATACGCAAAGCTTGAAAAATGCATCTTTGAAGTAACATCTGTCGCTTTCTTGGGGTACATAATTTCCACCACGGGCCTGTCTATGGATCCTGCCAAGGTCTCCGCAGTGCTGGAGTGGCCGCAGCCGGTTGGGTTGAAGTCCCTTCAGCGCTTTCTTGGCTTTGCCAATTATTATAGAAGGTTTATAAAGGGGTACTCCACGGTCATTTCTCCCCTTACCAGTCTCACTAAGAAAGGGGCAGATACCACTCACTGGTCTCCTGAGGCTTTACATGCTTTTGCCACCCTGAAGGGCCTATTCTGTTCAGCACCCATCCTCAGACATGTGGATACGTCTTTCCTGTTCATTGTGGAGGTGGATGCCTCGGAGGTTGGGGTGGGGGCTGTGCTGTCTCAGCGGTCAGGCTGGCAGGGTAGAATGCACCCGTGTGCTTACTTCTCTCGCAGGTTCTCCCCTGCAGAGAGGAATTATGATATTGGCAACAGGGAGCTCCTGGCCATTAAATTGGCTTTCGAGGAATGGCGACATTGGTTAGAGGGAGCTGAGCATACCATCACGGTTTACACCGATCACAAAAACTTAGAATACATCGAGGGGGCTAAGAGGTTGAGCCCTCGTCAGTCTCGATGGTCGTTATTCTTCTCCAGGTTCACTTTCATTATTACGTACACCCCGGGGAGCAAGAATGTTAAGGCGGATGCTTTATCCAGATGCTTCGAGTCAGAGACAGCACAGCCCTCCATTCCAGAGACCATTATTCCCCAGAGGTTGATACTGGCAGCCACTGGAACTTGGGAGGATTGGAGGGAGACGTTGATTCCCTTTCAGCAGGACATCCCGGAAGGGAAGCCCGCAGGGGTTCTGTTCGTTCCTCTGCCGTTTCGCCTCCAGGTTCTAGAGATGTTCCATGCGCATAAGAATGCAGGGCATCCTGAGGTATCTAGAACACAGGATTTGGTAGCCAGTTGCGCCTGGTGGCCTTCCTTGGCAGCGGATTGCAAGGAATACGTGAAGGAGTGTGTGATATGTGCCAAGAGTAAACCCTCCCGGCTGGCACCTGTCGGTACCTTGCAGCCTTTTCCTCACCCCGAGTGAGCCGTGGACCCACCTGTCCATGGATTTTGTGGGTGAGCTTCCCAGGTCTGAGGGTATGGCGGTCATTTGGGTGGTAGTCGACCGCTTTAGCCCATTTTGTGCCTTTGAAAGGACTCCCCTCGGCTCAGGAATTGGCCGAGTTGTGCATCACTCATGTCTTCCGATTACACGGCATTCCCGAAGACATAGTCTCAGACAGGGGAGTCCAATTTGTCTCACGATTTTGGAAAGCTTTTTGCCAGCTCATGGGCATAAAGCTGTCTTTCTCGTCAGGCTATCACCCACAGACCAATGGCCAGACTGAGAGGATAAATCAGTCTTTAGAGCACTTTTTAAGGTGTTATGTGGCAGAGGTGCAAGACGATTGGGTAAGATTCCTGCCCTTCGCGGAATTTGCCCAAAATAATTTAAAAAACTCGTCTTCCGGATTTTCCCCTTTTCAGGTAGTGACGGGGAGATCACCCAAATTTTCCCCATTACCTATAGCCTCCACTCCGTTCCAAGCCCTGGAGGCCTGGCAAAGGTCATTTAAGGACCTTTGGGGGACGGTAAGAAGTAACCTGGAGAAGGCCTTTCTGAGTCAGAAGGGTCAAGCCGACAAGAGACGGTCGTTGGAGTGGAGGTTCCGACCAGGAGACTTGGTCTGGGTGTCCACACGTCACTTGACCCTAAGACAACCTTCTAATAAGCTCGGTCCCAGGTTTGTGGGTCCATTCCCGGTAACCAAGAAAATCAACGATGTTACTTATACTGACGATCTTCCCACTAGCATGCGGGGGGTAAGGTCCTTCCACGTATCCCTTCTTAAACCAGCAGTCCAGGTGGGTCCCACTCCTCCTCCTCCTGTGTTGGTAGATGCTCAACCCGAATATGAGGTGGAAAAGATCTTAGATTCACGCACTGTACAAAACTCGGTACAATATCTCGTACACTGGAAAGGGTACGGCATTGAGGAGAGGCAATGGGTACCAGGGACGCGCATGCATGCAGACGAATTAAGGGTGGAATTTCATGCCTTACATCCCGAGAAACCTTGTGGGAGTTGTCCGGAGTCCACTCCTCGGGGGGGGGGGTACTGTGAGGAAACGCGGAAAAGCCGCTGTCTCTCAAAGTGAGGCGGCTGTTTCCGCGTCCAGCAGGGCGTCACAACACGGAAAAAACGCCTCATGCCGCTTAGGCAGAGCGGCGGAATCCGCATTGGGAACGGCGGAATCCGCATTGGAGGCGGCCCCCGCAAGCGGTTCACAAGATACATTGCAAGACAGTACTGGTGTGGCTGGGACTGATAGTCCACCAAGATTCAGAGTGACACGCGCGCGCGCACAGAGGCTAAGTTTAAATAACAGCCAGAAGTGAGTCAGCTGACCAGGCGGGTCAGCTGACATTTTCCACAGCTCTCATTGGTCCAGCAATTAGGGAGGTCCTGGAAAGGTCCTTGAGTATATATACTGCTGGCTGTTCACTTGCTCTTTGTCTGGCGTTGCGATCACATACGTGGGAGCACCCAGATCCGTAGTCAGATCCGCAAGTGTGCCGGGACCAGCTGGAGCTGTAATCCTACACTTAGCTAGATTCTGTTGATAGCTAAAATACTAGTTGATTGTGATTATCTGTTATGACCTTTGCCTGCCTTGAATATCCCCTTGTACTCTGATCTTGTACCTCGATATTTCTGATACTCTGTTGCCAAACCCCGGCTTATACCTAGACTCCGCTTCTGCCTCCTGATTCTGTACCTCGATATATCTGATTTCCCGTTGCCGAATACTGCCTGTACTTAGACTCCGCTTTTGTCTTCTGATATTGTACTGTATCTGTCCGTGTGTGTACTACCTGGCTTGTCCGACCTCGAGAACCGACCTTACCGTTAGAGGCGGTTCCTCGTGAGGGTCACTTTCAGACAATCCTTCCTACTGTCAGTCTGACTCCTCCCGTCTTGGAGAGCTCAGGGCTGCGGAAGGAATCTGTGCAGTACTCCTTGCTGCACTGAGGCGTGTCCTCTAAGTATTACTGTTACACCAAACACTACACTCTACTCAGGTGAACAGAGGTTAGCTTGTATATCGGATTATCGGTGATACTGCAGATCACTTATAATCTGGTATACATCTGTATTCCCAGTGATACTGCAGATCACCGGTAATCAGATCCTCTCTGTGCTTCACCGATCGTTACAATAACTAACCGCATTCTTGCTGTCTGTTGGCTCACCCCAGCCTTTTTTTGTGTGGCTTTAACAAGGAACTTATACATTGACAGTTGCTTTTGAGGATTTCAAGGAAATGTGACTTTGCACAGTCTCTACACTGAGATTAAAGTGAACCTCCAAACTAAAAATCTAATCAGCAGCACTAAAAAGGCTTGGCGCTTCTTAAACAGTTTCACAGCATCAGGACTTTGTTTTTCTTACCCAAGCCTCATTTTTAGCTGCACAGGCATTAAGCTTCGTCCCATCAAAGACATCTGCCTGGGCATTTTTCCTCTGAATCTGTGCAAAGCATGATGGGATTTCTGATGTTGTTCTCGTTGCCTAGCGCGCACAGCTGGGAGGGATGATCAGGACACAGGACAGTTGGAACTGTGTCTCATGCTCCCTGTCACCTCCTTTCAACCAAAAAGAAGGCTGCCCAATGAAATCACAAACATTTGCCTGTTTTTGTTTTTTTTTAAAGGGTGGGTAAGAGATTATATCACCTATCTATTTTAATTAACATAACTAATGTAACTTAATGACAGTATGTTTGTTTAGGCTGAAGTTCCTCTTTAAGTACAATCCTGCAGTGCCAAAAGGAGAATAATTATTGGTTCAGTTATGATGACGTGACGCATGTATACTTTTTTTTGCTTGTACATCAAGATGATGCTTGTATATCAAGTCAAAATTTCATAATATTTTTTGCTTGTATAGCAAAGCGCTCTTACACCAAGTTACTCTCAATCCAAGGTTTTACTGTATTGTGCTTGTGGCACTCCTCTTCATGTACAAGCACGGCCATACTGCACAGGGTCAAAGCATGGCCCATGCTTGCTAAGTAGCATGGAGTCACTCATCTATGGCTAATTTGCTCAGTACAGAGATCACCCTACTGACACCTGTGCAGTGCGGCCATGCTTCTACACAGAGGTGAGCACAGATGCAAAGAAGAAAAGGATTCTGACTGGCAGTGGACAAGTCATGGACATACATAAGAATGTAATTTTTTACCCTACAGGTTTGCTTTATGAAGCTTTGCCTCGGGTCAGGGATACTTTAATTGCCTAACACAGGAAGGTATACAGGCAGGACACCAGACCTAGTAGGCTACTGCATCTTATGTTCTGTGATTCCCTTTCAAATGGATCAATCCCATATGACTGTCATACAGCTAATGTTTTACATTTAAGAAGGGGAAAAAAAAACTGAATCAGGAAACTTTAACCACTTCCCTGTTACAGGTTTATTCCACTTCAAGACCAGAACAATTTTCACATAACGCTCCTCCTCCCATTCATTCGCCAATAACTTTATGGCTATTTATCACACTGAAACAATCTATATATTATTTTTTGCAGGACAAACTAGGTTTTCCTTGGGCAATACTTTTTGCCATTCTCAGCTATCAGCCATTGTAGTTTAAAAATAAAATGTGCTATTGTAGATTAAACAGACACATTTTATGTGTCCATTTGTCCCGGTTATTTCAACTTCTAAATTGCGTCCCTAGTACAATGTATGTAATATTTTATTTGGAAATAAAAGTGTATTTTTTCAGTTTAGTGTTTTTTTATACTATAAAAATAATTATAAGCTTTTATTTACAAGAGCAACAGTAATATATCTTCATAACATACATATTGGAAAAGTCCCTAAGGTAACAATTTATGTAGGGGGGTTTTTATGTAATTTTTTAAAAAATATTTTACAAGTTTTATTTTGGTAACTATGGGGTAGGGGTGAAAGGGGTTAAAAATAATAACTATTTAATAAATGTGTGAATGTAAAAGTCTCTTATGATATATTTATGTGAGGATGCAGAGACCGCATTTGTGGGTAGAGAAATAGCTAAGGGACAGATGTCAAAGAGCCATTGTTAATGGATCATACTTAAAATGTGGAACTGATAGCGCTGGGTTTCCCCAAGCAAAGACATTAAAAAGGGCACAAGGAGCGCCTGTAATACAAAAGGGTGTATAGCAGAAGTCTTTTGTGGATCTTATAAATTATTTGGATAAATCATAACTTGGATACATGAGAACTAAAGGACTTTAACACCCCCCCCCCTCCCCCCGGTGTTATGATTCTTCCTGGTTTTAGGGTCTAAAAGCGGTGCAATTTTTTTGCATGCTTTTAGATCCTAAAACCTGGAAAAAATCATGCTGCTAAGGAGTTCTGCAGCTGCTCAGCTCTCACTCACCTCCCTGGGATCCAGCGCTGAAGTTTTCCCTTCATCCTCCAGGTGGTGCTGTAACCCTTTAGTGAGATTGCCGGCTGTCATCATGACGACAGATGGCGATCTCACTAAGGGGAAGCAAAGCCTCGGAGGAGAAGAAGTAGAATAGCGGCTGACGTCGGGATCCCTTGGGCGGTAAGTTAAAATACCCGCTGCACGCATTGTACTGTGCAGACCTCCCGGCGGCTACCTAGTTCAGCTCGGGGATACTGCTCCTAGCATGTTTTTCCTACCCCGAGCAGAACTCGTGATTACAGCTCAGGAGGTTAGAAAAAATTCACAGACCTCTTTGCTAGAGATCAGCAAAATTGCCCAAACCAGTTTTGCAGTTTTGTTTTCAGAAAATTATATGAAAGGACTTTAAAAAAAAAAGCTCCTGATCTGCATGTTTGTCCAGGATATAAGGCTAAACATATGGGAGACAGAGGGTCAGCAAGACAGCCATGCAATTTGTCATGTTTTAAAGGAAATAAATATGGCAGCGTTTATATGCCTCTCACTTTAGGTGTCCTTTAATAACTATTGCAGTGCAGCACTTGTTTAAAGTCATACCAATACAAGGTACTGTATCTGTGCCTGGGACAAATTGGCAATAACACATACTAAAGCATTACTCTATATATTTCCCAGCAGGGGTCTTAATGCTTACCACACCACAATATAGTTCCTAGCAGACATTCTTTTTAATCACCTCATTGTTCTGCACAGCAGATATGTGATAATTATTTTACCACACTATGATACGTCCCGCCGATGCAAACGGTCAGAAAATGTAAATTTGATTCTGTGGAAACAAGAAGAAAAAAAAAAAAAGACCTTGTAGTTTTTGAGAAAATTAATTTTAAAAAATTCAAAGAAAAAATGTGTTTTAAATCGGTAAAATGCCATTTTGCCGTGGTACACTTTACTAAAGCAAATTCTGCATTCACATTATAAGCATTTTAAAGCAAACCAGTGAACCAGCACTGGGACCCTCTGGAAGTTTCATTTGTGTTCCTGTCCGTAATCAAGCTCTGGGTGAACGGAGAGATATAGAGGAGGTAGAGGGGACCGAGATAGCACAGTGCGCTGCAGATTCAGGTTAAGAACGTACCTACAGTCCTTATCTCGTTCATTATCCGAGTATTACCTGTAACAAACAGGAGGAGGAGACAATGACATCTAGCAATTTTTACTGGTACAATTTCCAGTCTGCTTACCTGAGGAAAATGTATGCGTGCTCTAACACCAAGTCTTAACCCTAGCAAGTCTGGCTCTGCAAATCTGGCTCAATTGGCTATTCATGAGGCAATGCTCATGCAAATATGCATTTGCTTTCGCACGCCAAACTATACAGGGTCAAAAAACGAATACCGCAAAGCGGTCGCCCTGCAGGAATTAGTTCATGCCACATAAGCATTATCCAGGAGCGCCACGGGGAGGCTTCCCAACGCCCCCATACAACCGGGGGACCGCGGGGTCCCAGGCACTCTCACCACCTGGGAACCACAGCAGCACCCCGGAGGGGAAGGCTGGGTGGCGCAGGCAACCCCCCCAAGCATGGGCAGCGC
The DNA here is from genome assembly GCF_040937935.1 of Hyperolius riggenbachi. Classification (NCBI taxonomy): domain Eukaryota; kingdom Metazoa; phylum Chordata; class Amphibia; order Anura; family Hyperoliidae; genus Hyperolius; species Hyperolius riggenbachi. The sequence goes on along the minus strand of NC_090653.1, from coordinate 116,892,104 downwards.
CGAGGGGAGCCGTCCGCTCCAACCTCCCAAAATTAAAAACAGGCACTTACCTTAATGTCCATTGCGTTCTGCTACATGCGCATTAACAATTTCCAGTCTATTTACAATCATTTTTTTTATCTGATTTGCATCTGACATAGAATAACACAAAAACACTAAGTAAAACAAAAACTGTAAGTAATTATTTTTACTTTTTGTAAAGTAGGTAATCTTGGCGCTGGCAGTCGCTTGATAAAATGAGTGACACATAGACCACAATATTAATTGCAACTATGCCTGTGCCCAGTAAAATGGGAAGACAGTGCTTATACTATGCGACATGGAGGTAGGTTAGGGTTAGGCATCATTAGAGAGAGTGCACAAGTGCAAATCCGGCCAGGTTAGGCGATAGTAAAAATATTAGTAAAAATTGCCAATCGAAATTAACTAGAGCCCAATAGTAGAATATTAATAAGTTATTGATATTCTTCTAGCGGCTACCCACCAATGCCCAAATTACCACAGTGCCCTTTTTCGATGTACACATTTATTACATGGTACTTTGGTGGTACTTCATTTATTACATATTTATGTATGAATGTAAGAGACATATTGTAGCTACTGTAAAAAGTAGAATTCCTTTTTTTTTCTTTTTCTCTCTTTATTTTTTTTTTTTTTTGATTTATATATGCCACCTGTTTTTAGAATGACACAGATCATTTTGTTTCCTTGCAATTCCTTTCTGCTGTCTTTTAACAGTGTTTATTATATGAGTATTCGGAACATACAATCCGATAAGCTCCTCCGTGCTATGAGTCTGTTTGTATTTTATGAGGTGTAATTGTTATATTTCAAAGTGTCGGCAGAGGGCGACACAAAATAAGAAATGATGAAGCTGATTATCATTCTCAAGGTTTTCCAGAAGACATGATAGTTTTGAAGCAATTGATTTTATGATGACAAGCCTAAATAGTGTGTGTATTTTATGTAAGTTAAGAAAGGCTTTTTGTCTACAAATAAAACAAATTGTATTCCACTGTGCCATCTGCATACCAACCAAATAGCTGCTTGTGACACAGATTCAGAAAAAAAAACATTTTATTCTGCCAGCAAGATCTACATATTCTAACAAATCTTTGATTTATAAATCATAAAATGGTTTCAGTTAGAGGAAAAACTTTAAATTATAAGGACATAAGCTCATGAATATTACGCTGGTTGATTGCAACTGCGTAGAAGGAGAACCTACATTACATGAGGCAACAAAAATGTTTAGCTGAAAATGACAAGCTGTTTTTTTTCCCGTTTCCATGGAATCTTTCTTAAATTGGTCTTTAATTACAATACTTGGCTCTTTATTTAAAGCACACCTGTACTGATGGTTGATGTAGGAAGGGAGGTACTATACTTGATTTTATCAAATGATGAAGATTTTAATTTGTTTAAAGCATACTTCAACCGTACGTGTTGCATGCCTGATCCTGTTACCATGGCAGCTGCAGAACATTTGCCTGTAAAAAAATTTAGGTTTAAGAATATTTGAATTGTAAGTTCCTGTTCACACCTAGCCATTAAAAACTGCCAGCATTATGAGGATCTCTGAAACATTTAAGAGCTGTGGGTAGATCCGCATGTCAAAATTGAAGCTTTGAAATGCTTAAAAATGTCACAGAATGCTTGTCAGGGACCTGTGGCATTTTGAAGCACTTAAAATGACTTCTCTATAAACACCTGACATTTTTTTAAAATATCTATTTGTTAACATACTCTGACCATAACCTTCGGTCCTGTTCACTCCTGGGTAGTTTCAGATCCACTTCCATTTACTTTTTGACTTTCTTCTTGCTAGAATAGTTAATACGTGAAAGAGGGACACTGCTTGCCAGCAGGTGAATATTAATTGTCACATATTTAGGTGCTTGCTTAGTACATTTGAAATACACAATCCTCTAAATGTCCTGTGTTGAAAAATATTCAGGATATATAGTAATGCAAAACCAAACACAGTGCTTATGGTTTGTCATTAGTTTTAGGGTTCTCTATTCATCAGATAATACTAGTATTTGTTACAGAAGCTAACATGCCCTGCATCCTTTCCTTCCAAGACCTTGTGATGATCCAGAGAACACATAAGGCAGTATCATTCGCATTGCTAGGGGGTTTGATCTGGGGCACCGCCCCCAAACCTGTCACCATTGTGATCCATTATGGCCAGGTGCCCTAGCTGTGAGCCTCCCTCCCCCAGGGCAGTTTCGGTCAGATTGAGCGTTAGGAGGGGAGGCGCTGGAAGGAGCCGTGGGGGGAGCGGGCACAGGTAGTTACAAACTCACCTTCTGCGATCCCTGCATGCAGTCTCCAGCTTCTTTCTACTTCCTCCCTGGCCTCCGTCCTGTAGGTTACAGCACCTCCTGTGATGACATAACCACATGTCATCACAGGAGGCACTGTTACCAATGCGACGGATGCCGGGGGAGGAAGTAGAACCTACCTATCTAACCTATACTGGGGAACCTAGCTATCTAACGTATACTGCGAGCACTTACCTATCTAACCTACACTGGAGGCACCTACCTATCTAACCTATACTGGAGGCACCTACCTATCTAACCTATACTGGTGGAACCTACCTATCTAACCTATACTCGGGGCACCTACCTATCTAACCTATACTGAGGGCACCTACCTATCTAAACTATACTGGGGTCACCTACCTATCCAACCTATACTGGGGGCACCTACATTTCTAACCAATACTGGAGGCACCAACCTATCTAACCTATACTGGAGGCACCTACCTATCTAACCTATGCTGTGGGCACCTACCTATCTAACCTATATATAAGGCACCTACCTATCTAACCTTTACTTGGGCACCTACCTATCTAACCTATACTGGTGACACCTACCTATCTAACCTATGTTGGGGGCATCTACCTATCTAACCTATACTGTGGGCACCTACCTATCTAACCTATACTGGGGACACCTACCTATCTAGCCTATACTGGGGGCACCTACCTAACTAACCTGTACTGGGGCACCTACCTATCTAACCTATACTGGTGGCAACTATATGGGCTACCCTATACTGAAGGTAGCTATGTCTGGCTACCTATACAGGGGGGGGGGGACTTATACCTGGCTTGGGGGGCAAAATATACACCCTTGTCCTGGGTGCAATTTAGCCTAGAAATTTCCCTCCCCCCACAGTGTGCTGGCTCCCGATCCCCGCTGCCTCTGTACTCAGATTGGGGGCGACTAGACAGAGGTGCACGCTGCCCACAGATATGGAGCATGCAAGCCCAGCATAACCGCCAGAGTACAGCACGCAGGCCAGCCAGCTGAAGACAAGACAGAAGCCAGGTGAGGGGTTTATTTATGTGAAATACTGCGCATTCAATATATTTAAGTTACACCACTGCTATGTTCATGTAAATTTGGCTCCACCTATGACCATGCCCACTTTCCCGCGACATGACCACGCCAATTTTTTTTTTCTTCCTCACATTCATTCCATCTTGGTGCCCAGAGGTGCCCCGGGTCTCCCAGTAACCTAGAAATGCCCCTGGGCAGTGTCACTGCATCCAGACTGGCCACAAAATGCAGGATCCTATTTCTAGAGTCATATATCCTTGACCTATAATCTGCTAAAGCAAACTCGAGATACAGGGGAAAAAAAGTAGATGCTTACCTTTGTATTGGATGCTTCAGAGGCTTACTACTACTACTTACTCAGCCCCATGGCTGCTGACCAGGACCCTCTTGTTTATCGCAGCTGAACTCCCCTCATGTACGAGCATGGTGGTACTGTGCTTGCACAAGTACGGGTCACACCTGTGCAGTGTGCTGCTGTGCAGGTGCGGACAATATTCACGCATAGGCAGTATTGCTGCAGTCGCACTTTGGGAGAGCGCAACCATGAGAACATATCTGACAAGGTTTCATATGATATATTCAGAGGGACCCTGCAAAGGTACTGCAGGCTCATGGATAGATCGGGAAGCCTCTGGACTGGATTACCACTACTGTTCTGGTACTGATCCAGTTCTGAAACATGAAGAAGAAACTTAAAGTTTTGAAAGCTTACAAAGAGATCTTGTACAGTTAGTCATTAAAGGTATCACCTAAATAACTTTTGATGTTCTGTCTTCAGATTCTTTCCATGACTAATACCGGCCCACACACAACTGGCTCTACTGTAGTAAGCATCTAATTTTTCCCCCCTCACATGTGTACTTAAAGTAATCCCCTATAGGGATGATACTGTCACAAGTGTAAAATACAGTTTAATCGTAGTTGTACATTTAATTACCACCATATTTCCTGGATCTTAACTTGTGCAAAACTTGTACTTAAATCAGGGCCGGATTTACAGCTCAGGAGCCTATAGACACATAAGCTCTGGCGCCCTAAACTCTGCCCCTTAACACAGGCCACGCCTCTCAAATCACACCCCCTTCTCTTATTAAATCAAGCAACACAATGCCAAGTAGAGAATACCAACAATGTGCAGATATTAACAAAGACATGTAGAATTTACCAAATATAGGCTGATATTAGTAGTGATAGGTAGATTGTAACAGCTAGTGGGTAGTGAGAAGTAGATTGTAAAGGCCAGTAGGTAGTAACAAGTAGATTGTGGTGGCCGGCAGCTAGTGACGGGTAAACTGTAGTAGCAGACAGTTAGTGATGGGTAAATTGTAGTAGCTGGCAGATAGTGACGAGTAAATTGTAGTGGCCAGTAGGTACTGATGGGTAGATTGTAGTGGCCGGCAGCTAGTGATGGGTAAAATGTCGTAGCAGACAGCTAGTGATGGGTGAATTGTAGTGGCTGGCAGGTAGCGACAGGTAAATTGTAGTGGCCAGCAGGTAGTGACAATTAGATTGTGGTGGCCAGCAGCTAGTGATGGGTAAACTATAGTAGCAGACAGCTAGTGACAGGTAAATTGTAGTGGCTGGCAGGTAGTGATGGGTAGATTGTAGTAGCAGACAGATAGTGACTGGTAAATTGTAGTGGCTGGCAGGTAGTAGTGACGGGTAGTGTTCGGCGAACAGTGTTCGCCACTGTTCGGGTTCTGCAGAACATCACCCTGTTCGGGTGATGTTCGAGTTCGGCCGAACACCTGATGGTGTTCGGCCTTTTTAGTTCGGGTTCGCCCGAACTATTCAATGCCCGCCGAACAGGGCCGAACAGGGCCCCTGTTCGGCCGAACAGGGCCCTGTTCGCCCGAACATGCCGCAATACGGCCCCCCTATGGGGTCGCAGGCATGAGGGGGGAGCATGCCCCAATCACGGGGGGGGTCGGAAATTCCCCCCACCCCCTCCGCTAGCGCTCCCCCCTCTGCCCGCTTCCCCATAAAAAAAGTTTAAGGCAAGTTAAATAGTACCTGGTGGCTGGCACTGGCAGTGGAGTGAGGAGGAGGAGGAGTCCGAGTAGCAGAGTGACGCGTTGAGGCCGGGCAGCGGGCGGTTCAGCGGTAGTACCCTTGTGGTACTTCCGCCCTTTCTCTGACCTCACGTCCTCTGCATACGAGGGTACGCGTCACGCGTACCCTCGTATGCGTCATCACGTAGAGGACGTGAGGTCAGAGAAAGGGCGGAAGTACCACAAGGGTAGGGATGCTCGGAAAATTCCGCGGAATTATAAATTCCGTGATTCCGGCCGGAATTAGGTTAATTCCGATTCCGGTAGTCAAATCGGAATTCCTATACCTCTCAAACGGAATTCCGCGGAAATTTTATAATTTCTCTCTCTCTCTCTCTCTCTCTCTCTCTCTCTCTCTCTCTCTCTCTCTCTCTCTCTCTCTCTCCATCCCTCCATCCCTCCATCTCATGCAGTAGGGAATTGCAGATTTTCAAAACAGCTTATATACCATTGCTGGGATTTGAACCCAGAACCTAGTGTGTAGTAGGTATCTGTCTTACCCTCTAGACCATGACCCACACTACATGCTAAAGCTGGCGGTAGCATAAACCATACTTCCATTATGATCAATTCGATAGAAAAAGTAGCATGATTAAGGATTTGTACTTTTTGAAAAGCATGCTTATATACCATAGCTGAGATTTGAACCCAGGACCTAGTGTGTAGTAGGTATCTGTCTTACCCTCTAGACCAGGGGTCCCCAAACATTTTGGGTTGAGGGCCGGGACAACATACTTCAGACCGCTGGTGGGCCAGAGTAAACATAAAATGATGTAGAAGTCTTTGCGGACCAGATAGTGAAGCATACCCAGGTGACAATCTGCAAGCCAATTGGACAGCAGTGTCACCTGATGTGGAATTTGATTGGAAGCCAGCAAAATTTCTGCTTTCTGGCTTCCATGTGGATGGGGGGTGCTGCACTGCTATTCCATATGTGGACCACCAATATTTAAAGATGTAGCTGACTGCATTTATAAGCAATACATTTTCTGTGTGGGGGGCCGGTAAGAAAGCCTTAGGGGGCCACATTCGGCCCGCGGGCCTTAGTTTGAGGACCACTGCTCTAGACCATCAACCACACTCAGGGCCAGGCTTTAGCATGTAGTGTGGTCAGAGGTGGGACAAGGTCCTTCAGCACCCAAGGCTGAGACAGCAAAGTGCGCCCCCCCATCCCTCCCACCCCAGCTGTCACACACTGATTGCTATTACACTAAGAGGTGCCCCAGGGCCCCCCCCCCCACCCCCAACACCTTAATCTCTACTTATCTGGCTTGCTGTCGCTGCCATGTATCACCTTTTCTTATTTCTTTCTGCTTCAAACACAATTGGGAATGACAGCTGAATGAATTGTGCACCCCCTCCTACACTGCGCCCTGAGGCTGCAGCCTCTCCAGCCTCAGCCTTACTAGTGGGTAAGACAGATACCTACTACCATGCAGTGTGGTTCATGGTCTAGAGGGTAAGACAGATACCTACTACACACTAGGTCCTGGGTTCAAATCCCAGCAATGGTATATAAGCTGTTTTGAAAATCTGCAATTCCCTACTGCATTGGATGGAGAGAGAGAGAGAGAGAGAGAGAGAGAGAGAGAGAGAGAGAGAGAGAGAGAGAGAGAGAGAGAGAGAGAGAGAGAGAGAGAGAGAGAGAGAGAGAGAGAGAGAGAGAGAGAGAGAGAGAGAGAGAGAGAGAGAGAGAGAGAGAGAGAGAGAGAGAGAGAGAGAGAGATATTTTACCGACGGAATTCCGTATAAATCGGAATTCCGCGGAACTGCCCCAGTATACCGTCGGAATGGAACGGTAACGGAATTTTGATATGTCGGAATGCGGAATTGTGCCGGAAACGGAAATCAGCTATTCCGACCATGCCTGCACAAGGGTACTACCGCTGAACCGCCCGCTGCCCGGCCTCAACGCGTCACTCTGCTACTCGGACTCCTCCTCCTCCTCACTCCACTGCCAGTGCCAGCCACCAGGTACTATTTAACTTGCCTTAAACTTTTTTTATGGGGAAGCGGGCAGAGGGGGGAGCGCTAGCGGAGGGGGTGGGGGGAATTTCCGACCCCCCCGCGATCGGGGCATGCTCCCCCCTTATGCCTGTGACCCCATAGGGCCCCCAAAATGGGCATGTTCGGGGGTCCCATTGACTTCCATTGAGTTCGGCGTTCGGGCCGAACATGCCGAACATCTGGCCCATGTTCGGCCTGTTCGGCCCGAACCCGAACATCCAGGTGTTCGCCCAACACTAGTGACGGGTAGATTGTAGTGGCTGGCAGGTAGTGACGGGTAAATTGGAGTAGCAGACAGCTAGTGATGGGTTTACAAATAAGGATGGTCACAGTCCTGGAACTGATTTCAGGAAATATATTCCTTACGTTGACGGTGCTGCACCTCGCTCAGGTCACCCCCCTGAGAGTACAGTCATAAAAATAGTAAAGAGGCGGCACACGAATGGCTTGCTAATTAAAGCATATATTGATGGTGAGGCGACACTACATGTTACGAACCGTCACGGTTCTTCATCAGGTGTACAATGAAACCAGCAACAACACCCACCTTTATAGTGACACAAAACCACACCCCTCTGTTTGGGCGTGGTGATCTATTGGCTAAACACTGGCCACACCTTACTACCAACAATACAAGCTAGTCACATAAATACATTGATTCTTTATATTAATACATAACCCCAATATACATATAACTACTACAAAAATCTGCAATATAAATTTGAATTCATCTCATTGTTAATAAAAAACACTGTCATCATAAGGGCACTCCTGAAAGGCTACCCTGGTAATAAACATAGTAACTGACCGTGTTCCAAGGGCACTCCACTAGGGCTACCCGTGGACACCGACCTAAAAAAGAAAAGTGAAGGATGTAACAATAGTCACCATCAATCAAATCTGCTGTAACTCTACATCGCTAGGCCTAAATCACATAATTTATAAGATCGTTGCAAATAACATTATAAAAAACCTCTATAAAAGACCTTTATAAAAAACATTTCCACTGCATATGTTCGTTCATCCCTCTTGGGTGCATTACATCCAAATGATTGATCCATCGTGCTTCTTTTTGAAGCAATAACTTTTCTTTGTCCCCCCCACTTTGTTGTAAATCCAGGGAATCTAATACCATCCATCTTAATTGTGAGGCTCTATGCCTTGCGTCGCGGAAATGTCTAGACACTGAGGTTTCGTATTTCTCTTTACCTTCTAAGAACCTACTAATGAATCGCTTGCGCTCTTGGATTCGTACAGGCACTGCCCGTGTGGTCATGCCTACATACATCATGCCACACGGGCATTTTAAACCATAGACAACATGGGTGCTTGCACACGTGTACCTCTTTCTAATCTGTATTTGCTTACCTGTGTGCGGGTGAGAAATGGAGTTGCCTCCTACTATCGCCGAACATACGCTGCAACTGCAGCAGGCAAAAGTACCATTCCTCCGTTTGTTCTGTGTGGTCAAAGTAATGGCCGTATCTACTCTCCTGACTGCAGTGGTGCTCAAATACCCCTTATTAAAATTCGAGTTTGGTCGAATTCGAATAGTAAATTATTCGAGGTCAGTCGAATATTCGAGTCGAATAATTTTTACTATTCGATTCGACCTCGGAATTCGAGCTCACTATTCGAGTCGGTATTCGAGCTCATTATTCGAGCTGACTATTCAAAATGGCCTTAAATAGCTTCCAACACTTGTTTTGAGGGTGAATGATGCAAGAAACCTCTTTTTTTCCAAGTAACAACAGCAAGTGATTATGTGGGGATGTTCCTTTAAAAAAAAAAGGTGAAAAGAGAAGTTGTGTCCAGAATTTTGTTCAGTACTGTATATACTTCTTCTTCTTCTTCTTCTTCTTTATCTTCTATATCTTCTTCTTCTTATTCTATATCTTCTTCTTCTATATCTTCTTCTTCTATATCTTCTTCTATATCTTCTTCTTCTTTTATATTGTCTTCTTCTTCTTCTTCATCTTCTTCATCTTCTTCATCATCATCTTCTTCTTCTTCATCTTCTTTTTCTTCATCTTCTTCATCTTCTTCATCTTCTTCTTCATCTTCTTCATCTTCTTCTTCATCTTCTTCATCTTCTTCTTCTTCATCTTCTTCTTCATCTTCTTCATCTTCATCTTCTTCATCTTCTTCATCTTCTTCTTCATCTTCTTCATCTTCTTCTTCTTCTTCAACTTCTTCTTCTTCATCTTCTTCATCTTCTTCATCTTCTTCTTCATCTTCTTCTTCATCTTCTTCTTCATCTTCTTCATCTTCTTCTTCATCTTCTTCATCTTCTTCATCTTCTTCATCTTCTTCTTCTTCATCTTCATCTTCTTCTTCTTCATCTTCTTCTTCTTCATCTTCTTTATCTTCTTCATCTTCATCTTCTTCATCTTCTTCATCTTCTTCTTCATCTTCTTCATCTTCTTCTTCATCTTCTTCATCTTCATCTTCTTCTTCTTCATCTTCATCTTCTTCTCCTTCTTCTTCTTCTTCTTCTTCTTCTTCATCTTCTTCATCTTCTTCTATATCGTCTTCTTCTTCACTTATTTCTCTTTTCAATTTTTTTTTTAAAGAAATGCAGCTATTTTTGAGCGTAACAAATAGCTGGTGGCGCACGCATGTTGGAAGCGCCATTGTATGTGCTCCCTGGCAGTGGAAACACACAGACAGCAGGAGGTAAATTCAGCAGCAGGAGGAGGAGGATGAGTGTGTGGCAGCAGGCAGTCAATGAGGCAGGCAGCGTGACATAATAGCCCTGGTACCTAGCGGTGATACCAGGGCTGTAAATAAACACAGCAGGCAGGAGGTCCCAGACAGCGGTCGTGCAGCCCACATTGTGTCCAATACACAACTGGGACAACACAGTTTTCAACCCGGGCACCTCAGAAAAATTAAACCTTTTTTTTTGTTTGTTTTTTTTTGTTTTGTTTTTACAACAAATTACACAGATATAGCTATTTTTTGACGTAATAGCTGGTGGCAGAGTGGCAGCAGAAGGTAAATCTGTGTACCCTGGCAGTGGGAAACACAGACAGACAGCAGCAGCAGCAGGAGGAATGGAGGAGTAATTATGTGTGCAGCTATTGTTTGACGTAATAGCTGGTGGCAGACTGGCAGCAGAAGGTAATTCTGTGTACCCTGGCAGTGGGAAACACAGACAGACAGCAGCATCAGCAGGAGGAATGGAGGAGTAGTGTGAGTGTGGCAGCAGGTAGGCAGCGTGACATAATAGCCCTGGTACCTAGCGGTGATACCAGGCCATAAATAAACACAACAGGAGGTCCCAGACAGCGGTCGTGCAGCCCACATTGTGTCCAATACACAACTGGGACAACACAGTTTTCAACCCGGGCACCTCAGAAAAATTAAACCTTTTTTTTTTTTGGTTTATTTTGTTTTGTTTTTACAACAAATTACACAGATATAGCTATTTTTTGACGTAATAGCTGGTGGCAGAGTGGCAGCAGAATGTAATTCTGTGTACCCTGGCAGTGGGAAACACAGACCGACAGCAGCAGCAGCAGGAGGAATGGAGGAGTAATGTGAGCAGCTATTGTTTGACGTAATAGCTGGTGGCAGTGTGGCAGCAGAATGTAATTCTGTGTACCCTGGCAGTGGGAAACACAGACAGACAGCAGCAGCAGGAGGAATGGAGGAGTAGTGTGAGTGTGGCAGCAGGCAGGCAGCGTGACATAATAGCCCTGGTACCTAGCGGTGATACCAGGCCGTAAATAAACACAACAGGAGGTCCCAGACAGCGGTCGTGCAGCCCACATTGTGTCCAATACACAACTGGGACAACACAGTTTTCAACCCAGGCACCTCTGAAAAATTAAACCTTTTTTTTTTTAATGGTTTTTTTGTTTTGTTTTTACAACAAATTACACAGATATAGCTATTTTTTGACGTAATAGCTGGTGGCAGAGTGGCAGCAGAATGTAATTCTGTGTACCCTGGCAGTGGGAAACACAGACCGACAGCAGCAGCAGCAGGAGGAATGGAGGAGTAATGTGAGCAGCTATTGTTTGACGTAATAGCTGGTGGCAGTGTGGCAGCAGAATGTAATTCTGTGTACCCTGGCAGTGGGAAACACAGACAGACAGCAGCAGCAGGAGGAATGGAGGAGTAGTGTGAGTGTGGCAGCAGGCAGGCAGCGTGACATAATAGCCCTGGTACCTAGCGGTAATACTAGGCCGTAAATAAACACAACAGGAGGTCCCAGACAGCGGTCGTGCAGCCCACATTGTGTCCAATACACAACTGGGACAACACAGTTTTCAACCCGGGCACCTCTGAAAAATTAAACCTTTTTTTTTTTTAATGGTTTTTTGGTTTTGTTTGTAAAACAAATTACACAGATGTATAGCTATTGTTTGACGTAATAGCTGGTGGCAGAGTGGCAGCAGAAGGTAAATCTGTGTACCCTGGCAGTGGGAAACACAGACAGACAGCAGAAGGGCAGTACACAGCAGCCCACTGTAGGTGTAAAATGTGTGGCTGCAGGCGACGTAATAGTCAAAGTGAACCAGGCTGGCTTAGTGAGCAGGAGCCAGGAGGTGGTAAAGGGTGGTAAGGCACATTAACGATGGTTCTTAGCCAGTTCATGTCCCCCTCTCGCCGACAACAGGGGCCAGGAACTCGCCTTCCACCCACGCCTGGTTCATCTTGAGAAACGTCAGTCTGTCCACAGACTTGTGAGACAGACGTGAGCGTTTCTCGGTGACCACACCACCAGCTGCACTGAAGCAGCGCTCGGACAGCACGCTGGAAGGGGGGCAGGACAGCACTTCCAGGGCGTACTGCGCCAGCTCGCTCCAGATCTCCAGGCGCTTGACCCAATACTCCATGGGATCAACAGGGGCATCGCTGTCAAGCCCGCTGTAGGACCCCATGTAGTCAGCCACCATGCGGGTCAGGCGCTGGCTGTGACCGGAGGAGGATGCTGCTGCATGCACCTCCTCTCTAGTCACTGCTGCCGGAGCCTCTACAGTCCTGTAGAGCTCGTGGCTGAGAGACAGCAGGTCTGTGGGGCGCTTGCTGCTGGATGCAGGCACCTGCTGCTGCCTCTGTGCTGGCTGCTGGACAGTGGGGGTGGAAGGCTGGGGGAAGGCTTCCTCCAAGCGCTCAACAAGGGCCTGCTGCAAGCTCCTTATTTGTTGCGCTGGGTCTCCTCCTGCAGGCGGCAGGAACTGGCTCAACTTCCCTTTGAGGCGTGGGTCCAACATCATGCTGATCCAGATGTCCTCCCTCTGCTTCATCTGGATCACCCTGGGGTCCCTGCGCAGGCACGTCAGCATGTGCGCTGCCATTGGGAAGAGGCGGGCCACGTCTGCTGGCACATCGACGGCAGTGCTGCTGTCCTCATCCTCCTCCTCTGCCTCGTCAGCCTCATCCTCTCTCCACCCCCGCACCAACTCAGCTGCACTGTGCTGCTCCCCCTCATCACCAGCAAGGTCAGGGACCTCCACCAAGTCCTCCTCCTCCTCCCCCTCAGAGGTGGACTGTGCAGCTGCTTGCCGCTCCTGCTGGTCCAAGGCTGCCGCTCCCTGTTCCAGCAAAGCATCGAGGGCCCTGTTCAGCAGACAAACCAGGGGCACCCACTCGCAGACCATAGCATGGTCCCTGCTCACCATGTTAGTGGCCTGCAGAAAGGGAGCCAGCACTAAGCACACCTGCTGCATGTGCCTCCAGTCATCATCGGGGACGATGGACGGGATGTTGCTGGTCTTGTCCCTTCTCCGAGCGGCGGAAACAGTGGCCAGGGCAAGGTACTGGTTGACAGCGTGCTTCTGTTCAACCAGACGCTCCAACATCGCCAGGGTGGAGTTCCAGCGAGTCGGAACGTCAAGGATCAGCCGATGGCGTGGCAGCTCCAGCTCCTTTTGCACGTCTTCCAGGCTCGCACAGGCTGCAGCCGAATGCCGGAAGTGACGCACAACGTTCCTTGCCGTTTCCAGCAGTTCGCCCATCCCCTGGTAGGTGCGCAAGAACTTCTGCACCACCAGGTTCAGCACATGGACAAGACAGGGGATGTGGGTCAGGTTTCCCCTGTCTATTGCGGCAACCAGATTGGCCCCATTGTCGGCCACCACCTCTCCGACTCTGAGGCCTCTGGGGGTCAGCCAAATCCTCTCCTGCTCCTGGAGTTTGGCCAACACATGGGTTGCCGTCAGCTTGGTCTTCCCAAGGCTGACCAAGTGCAGCAGCGCTTGGCAGTGGCGGACCTTCACGCTGCTGCTGAGGCGGGGGGTTTGGCCAGGTGTGCCGGAGGATGGCAGAGGATCGGAGGAACCTGCTGCAGTTCCCCTGACCCTGCGGGGTGGCACCACCCACTGTGTTGCTGCTGCTGCTGTGCCCGCTGCTGCTCTCCCATCCTCACCCCCTTCCACCAAGCTGACCCAGTGGACAGTGAAGGACAGGTAGCGGCCTGTCCCGAAGTGGCTGCTCCAGGAGTCCATGGTGACGTGGACCCTTTCACCAACCGCGTGCTCCAGCCCTCGCTCCACATTGGCCATCACAAAGCGGTGCAGTGCAGGAATGGCCTTGCGGGCAAAGAAGTGTCTGCTGGGGAGCTGCCAGTCTGGGGCTGCGCAAGCAAGCAGCGCACGAATGTCGCTCCCCTCCTGCACGAGCGTGTACGGCAGGAGTTGGGAGCACATGGCCCGTGCACGCGACGGCTGCTGGGAGGCAGAGCCCTAACCACCCCCTGGAAGGACTCGCTCAAAAGGCTCTGGCGTGGCCTTTTGCTGGCACGGGAATCAGCAGACACAGCGGAGGAGGCCACTGAGGACTGGCTGCCAGAACAGGCCTCAGTGTCGGCGGCAGGAGTTGCAGAGGGGGGAGGAGCAGTGCGTTTCCGCACTCCTGATGGTGCTGCTGGAGGAGCAGGAGGGCGGGGTGGCTGCTGTTGCTGCTGCTGCTGAAGGCTGTGGAGTGATGGGTGTGGTGCCACTGCCAGCACCAGATGCCTTCAGCCTCTGGAACTCCTGATGCTGGTGGAAATGTTTCGCAGCAAGGTGGTTGATGAGCGAGCTGGTGCTGAACTTTAAGGGGTCTGCACCTCTGCTCAACTTCCGCTGACAGTGGTTGCAAGTGGCGTACTTGCTGTACACAGTGGGCATGGTGAAATATCGCCAGATTGGTGACAGAAACATCCCCCTACGGCATGGAAGCGCTGCTGCTTGTCTCCCTGTGGTGGTTGGGGGGGGGGGCTTGGGTGCGGCTGGTGGTGGTACTGGCAGATGCTGCTGCTGCTGAGCCTGAGACACCAGCAGGCTGTGGGACCTGCCTACTGCTGCCAATGCTTGCAATGATGCGCCTCCTTGCAAGGCCCACAAGCGCATCCTCCTCCTCCTCCTCAGAGCTGCTGAGGACGACATCCCCTGGAGGTGGTGGCACCCAGTCTCTGTCTGTCACCGGGTCATCATCATCCTCCCCCTCCTGAAACATGTCCTGCTGGGATGATGACCCCCCAAACTCCTCTCCTGATGCATAGATGGGCTGCTTGACTGTCGCCACAGTCTTGCTGTCCAATCCCTCATCCCCCAAAGTGCCCATCAGCATCTCCTCCTCCAAATCGCCAACAACAGCAGACAATACCCTGATGGTGCCTGGGGTAAAAATACTGCTGAGTGACAGGTCGCCAACTTGTGACGGTGAACTGGCCTCCTCCCCAGACCCTGCTGGGCGGCTGCTGCGAACAGGGGTGGTGGTGGTGGTGAGGGTGCAGGCCTCGGATGCAGAGCTGATGGCGGGCTGCTCATCCTCCGTCATCAGTTGCACCACAGTGGATGCATCCTTTTCCTCAATGGGACATTTCCGACCCGGCTGGAGGAAAATAGGAGCAGGTGCTACACACTGCTGCTGCTGTGTCTCTGCAGCGTGAGTTGCAGATGCTCCTGCTGGGCGGCGCCCAAGGCGTCCACGGCCAGTGGCTATGGGAGGAATGTTAGCCACTGATGCTGCTGCTGCGGAACTGTGCATGGTGGCGCGGCCGCGGCCTGCCACAATGCTGCTCCCTCTCCTCCTGATTCCCTTGCTGCCCTTCCCCTTGCCCAAACCGCGCTGGCTGCCACTTCCAGACATCTTCGATGTTTTGGGCGTAAAGACAAACGTTTTTGAAAAGGGCGGGAGAAAAGTGGGGTACTTTAATGGAGTGGGTTGGTGGGTGAGGTGACTGAGTGAGTGTCCCGACTCGCTAGTACAGTAAGTAAGTAGTAACAGTCAGGAAGTACAACTAGCAGCAGTTACAATAATCAGTAGTAATCACAAGGAAATAGAGTGTGTGTACACTACAGACAGTGAGTGCACGCACGCGCAAACACGCGCAGGAGCTGGCCTATGAACAGAGAGTGAGTGAGTGTCCCTAGTACAGTAAGTAAGTAGTAACAGTCAGGAAGTACAACTAGCAGCAGTTACAATAATCACTATCAGTAGTAATCACAAGGAAATAGAGTGTGTGTACACTACAGACAGTGAGTGCACGCACGCGCAAACACGCGCAGGAGCTGGCCTATGAACAGAGAGTGAGTGAGTGTCCCTAGTACAGTAAGTAAGTAGTAACAGTCAGGAAGTACAACTAGCAGCAGTTACAATAATCACTATCAGTAGTAATCACAAGGAAATAGAGTGTGTGTACACTACAGACAGTGAGTGCACGCACGCGCAAACACGCGCAGGAGCTGGCCTATGAACAGAGAGTGAGTGAGTGTCCCTAGTACAGTAAGTAAGTAGTAACAGTCAGGAAGTACAACTAGCAGCAGTTACAATAATCACTATCAGTAGTAATCACAAGGAAATAGAGTGTGTGTACACTACAGACAGTGAGTGCACGCACGCGCAAACACGCGCAGGAGCTGGCCTATGAACAGAGAGTGAGTGAGTGTCCCTAGTACAGTAAGTAAGTAGTAACAGTCAGGAAGTACAACTAGCAGCAGTTACAATAATCACTATCAGTAGTAATCACAAGGAAATAGAGTGTGTGTACACTACAGACAGTGAGTGCACGCACGCGCAAACACGCGCAGGAGCTGGCCTATGAACAGAGAGTGAGTGAGTGTCCCTAGTACAGTAAGTAAGTAGTAACAGTCAGGAAGTACAACTAGCAGCAGTTACAATAATCACTATCAGTAGTAATCACAAGGAAATAGAGTGTGTGTACACTACAGACAGTGAGTGCACGCACGCGCAAACACGTGCAGGAGCTGGCCTATGAACAGAGAGTGAGTGAGTGTCCCTAGTACAGTAAGTAAGTAGTAACAGTCAGGAAGTACAACTAGCAGCAGTTACAATAATCACTATCAGTAGTAATCACAAGGAAATAGAGTGTGTGTACACTACAGACAGTGAGTGCACGCACGCGCAAACACGCGCAGGAGCTGGCCTATGAACAGAGAGTGAGTGAGTGTCCCTAGTACAGTAAGTAAGTAGTAACAGTCAGGAAGTACAACTAGCAGCAGTTACAATAATCAGGCCCGGATTTCTGCAAAGGCCAGAAAGGCCACGGCCTAGGGCGATAAAATCAGATAAGATCAGAAGGGCGGCAGGACTTGGAGAGAGAAGAGGTCATATGTCAAAGTAAATCATCTCCTCTGTTCCCACAGCGCAGCCATCCAGCGCCCTGCTCTGCACTAATAGATGAATTCCAGAGTTACCCAATCCCTGCACCTCTCACTTCCTGATGTGTTATAACAATCAGGATCAATCATAACTGTTACCTGGTGATCCAATTATGATCGACATACAGTACAAGTAGATTTGAGAAATACCAGGGATTTACATTACAAAGCAGATAAAACTAAGTTCAGCTGAGTTCTAATGCAGGCATTCACAAACATTTCTGCTAGTTTCTTTGCCTTCTTTTTTACAGCTGTGACACTGACTGACCCCAGCAGTTGTAAATTACACTTTCTTATCTAGCCATAATTTATTGTTTTTTTTTCTTTCTAGCCAGTGATCTCGTCTCTGCTTAAGTTAACTCTTTCCTGACTCATTTTCTGTCCGTCAGCTCCGACCATCTATGAGAACTGCTGCAGCCTGGAATAAAAATGCTGTATGCTTCCCTTTCATTGCTAAACTGTCACTGTCACCTGAGCTGTTACTACCTCTATGCTAGTGTGTATGAATTGGCATCCTTCTGCTTTCCTGTAGCATTAGAGCATTCTACCATCTTACCCCATCAGCAAAAGCAGAGAGTTTTTAATCAGGATGATACCATTTATTGGCTTAAAAGAAAAAGAGTAATCTTTCTGCTAATAAGCCTTCTTCATACTTTGTTGCTGTATACTGCCAATATGTTATTATTATGTACATTCAGCATTCAAAAGAGATACGTAGATTTTTCAGCAAATATAAATAAATGTCATTCAGATGCTTTAAAGTGGAGCTGAACTCTTGCACAGGACAGAAGGAAAACAGAGAAATGCACCCTGTATGTATTTAGAGAACCTTTCGAATTCTTCCACATCTGTGTCTAATCACAAATTTGATATCTTCCCTGTGTCACCTGACTGCCACAGCATATAATCTTATTTTAAAGCACAAGATGTTAATATATTTGCTTCCATAAAAGTAGGAATTAGACACACTGTCTATTTATTGCAGGATTTGTATCAGCTGTAACAAAAATGTTTTTATGTAAAGGTTATGTTGTTGCGTATCTTTTAGAGCAGAGAGGAAGTTCTGAGTTCAGGTCCACACTAATTACAACCAAACATCCAAAGTGGGTCTTGACAGGATGTTTGCTACTTACCTGTTCTCTGTTTTGGATGGGCTTCTCTCCATTGCTCTGCCCTGCCACCTATTTGTGGCTCCGACTGCAGCCAGTCGCACAGAGGACAAAGAAGCAGCGCATGCTCTGGCCACTCACGCTCCCTGCCACCTATTTGTAGCTCCGACTGCAGTCAGCCGCACAGAGGACAAAGAAGCAGCGCATGCTCTGGCCACTCACGCTCCCTGCCACCTATTTGTGGCTCCGACTGCAGCCAGTCGCACAGAGGACAAAGAAGCAGCGCATGCTCTGGCCACTCACGCTCCCTGCCACCTATTTGTGGCTCCGACTGCAGCCAGTCGCACAGAGGACAAAGAAGCAGCGCATGCTCTGGCCACTCACGCTCCCTGTCACCTGTTTGTGGCTCTGACTGCAGCCAGTCGCACAGAGGATAAAGAAGCAGCGCATGCTCTGGCCACTTGCGCTCCCTGTAATTTCCTGCTCCTGCCCAGATGTGCACAGCAACCGAGGCTGGTACAGTGTTATGCATTCTTGACAAGTACCGATCATACATCACCGTAATTTCTCAAGTATGCATGCCCAGAACACTATCGGCTGCTGTGCACATTCGGGCAGGAGCGCAAATTTCCATCGTGAGAGGACAGAGAGCATCCACTGATTCTTTGTTCAATGAGGGGCACAGCAGCACAACTGAAATGGGCCCATTCAAACCAGTGATCACTAGTCAGATAGTTGGCCAGAATGTTTTTTGGTGGTGGTGGTTGCGGGGGGGGGGGGGGGGGGGCGCTTGGTGACAGCAGGCCTAGGGCACTGGTAAGTACAAATCCGGCCCTGACAATAATCACTATCAGTAGTAATCACAAGGAAATAGAGTGTGTGTACACTACAGACAGTGAGTGCACGCACGCGCAAACACAGGAGCTGGCCTATGAACAGTGACTGAGTGAGTGTCCCTACTACAGTAAGTAAGTAGTAACTGTCAGGAAGTAGAATTTACAATAATCAATCAGTAATCAGAAGGAAATAGAGTGTGTGTACAGTACACAGACAGTGAGTGCACACACACACGCAGGAGTCCGAGCTAGTAGCCTAGTATGAACAGTGACAGTGAGTGTCCTAGTACAGTTACAGTAGTATATAACAATCACTAAGTAGTAAAGGGACAGCAGAAATACTGTCTAATACTATCTAATACTAATACTGTCTAATACTGTCTAATACTAATGAGAAATAAACTAACAGAGGACAGGAGGACAGCTGCCCACACAGGCAGGCCCTGAGGCCTAAAGCTGTAAGCCTGCAGCAGCTGGCCTGTCTCTATGTAACACAAAAGCTACTAACTAAAATACAATGTCTATCTAACTAACAACAATATAGGTGTGTATAGGAGGTGTATGTGAGCAAAAACGCTAGGTAAATGACCACAATAAAGCTCTTGCTAAGCCAAAGCCAAAGGAGCAACTCTCTCTCTATGCAAGTCTCAGGCAAGGACGGAGAAACGGAACATGGTGGCCGCTATTTATAGGGTAGGGGCTGGCCAGGGTCCCCCTCTGTGATTGGCTGCCGTCAGAGGGCCTGGGAGCCCTCTGATTGGCTCTAAGGACATCAATCTGGGCTATGACGCTATTCGAGCTCGGTATTCGAGCTCGAATAGCGACGTTTGCTCGAATAGCTCGAATAGTGAATGGGCTATTCGCGTTTACTCGAATAGCCCATTCGAATAGCCGCAGCTATTCGGAGCTCGAATACCGAGCTCGAATAGCTGAAAAAGAGCTCGAATATTCGAGCTACTCGAATATTCGAGCTCTGCTGAGCACCACTGCCTGACTGAATTCTGAATAGTTTTTCCTCTTTTGAGGGCAAACAGTGGTTGTTCCTGGTTGCTGGTTTCATTGTACACCTGATGAAGAACCGTGACGGTTCGTAACATGTAGTGTCGCTCCACCATCAATATATGCTTTAATTAGCAAGCTAGTGATGGGTAAATTGTACTAGCAGACAGCAAGTGATGGGTAAATTGTAGTAGCAGACAGCTAGTGATGGGTAAATTGTAGTGGCTGGCAGGTACTGACGGGTAGATTGTAGTAACAGACAGCTAGTGATGGGTAAATTGTAGTGGCTCGCAGGTAGTGACGGGTAAATTGTAATAGCAGACAGCTAGTGATGGGTAAATTGTAGTAGCAGACAGCTAGTGACGGGTAAATTGTAGTAGCAGACAGCTAGTGGTGGGTAATTTGTAGTAGCAGACAGCTAGTGATGGGTAAATTGTAGTGGCTGGCAGGTAGTGATGGGTAGATTGTAGAAGCAGGCAGCTAGTGATGGGTAGATTGTAGTGGCTGGCAGGTAGTGATGGGTAGATTGTAGTATCAGGCAGCTAGTGATGGGCAGATTGTAGTGGCTAGCAGCTAGTGATGGGTAGATTGTAGTAGCAGACAGCTAGTGAAGGGTAGATTATAGTGGGTGGCAGGTAGTGATGGGTAGATTGTAGTTGCCAGCAGGTAGTGATGGGTAGATTGTATTGGCCAGCAGGTACTGAAGGGTAAGTTGTAGAGGTTTTCAGGTAGTGATGGGTAGGTTGTAGTGGCCAACAGTTAGTGACAGGTAGATTGTAGAGGCCAGCAGGTAGTGAAGGGTAGATTGTAGAGGCTGTCAGGTAGTTACGGGTAGGTTGTAGTGGCCAGCAAGTAGATTGTATTTGGCCAGCAGGTAGATTGTAGTAGCCGGCAGATAGTGATAGGTAGATTGTAGTAGCCGGCAGATAGTGATGGGCAGCTTGTAGTAGCCGGCAAGTAGAGACTGGTATATTGTAGTGGCCAGTAGGTATATTGTAGTGGGATGCTTGCTGCATTCCGCGGAATTCGTAATTCCGCGATTCCGGACGGAATTAAGTCAATTCCGATTCCGGCGGTCGGAATGGAATTGCTAAACCTCTCAAATGGAATTTTATGGAATTAAAAAAATCCTCTCCCTCATCCCCTCCTCCTCCCCCCCCTCCCCCCTCTCCCCCTCCCCCTCTCTCTAAGGATTTGTAGCCAGGCATGGCTTTGCCTTTTGTGTTCAACAGTTGTCCGAAGAGAACCCCAGATAGCCAGGTAGATTCATCTCTCTCTCTCTCTCTCTCTCTCTCTCTCTCTCTCTCTCTCTCTCTCTCTCTAGTAGGGATGGTCACCGCTTTCAGCAGAATTGTATTTTCCGGAACTTTTAGGCTGAAATTGGTCATTCCGTTTGGTCGGAACAGAATTGCTTTTTCAATCTGGTGGAATTCCGAAAATGCCTGTGAAATTCTGCCGGTATCCGTTGATGGTTTTAAGCTGAAAATTCAGTTCAATGGCATCAAGTCAGAGAGAGAGAAAGAGAGAGAGAGAGAGAGAGAGAGAGAGAGAGAGAGAGAGAGAGAGAGAGAGTTTTTTAAATTTTCCGACGGAATCTGGAATTCCGCGGAATTTCGTACAAATCCTGCAGAATTTTCATAGCGATGGAATTTAACATTGACGGAATCCGTGATTTCAGGCGGAACGGAATTTTCTGGTTCCAATCATCCCTAGTGGCTAGCATCTAATGATAGGCAGATTAGTGGCCAGCAGCAGGTAGTGATGGGTAGATTGTAGTGGGCATACCGCGCTGACAGTGGGAAGGAGAGGCAAGCAGTGATGACAGCGGGAAAAGGGCAGAAAGCAGTGATGACAGTGGGGAAAGGGCGGTAAGCAGCAACGACAGCAGGAATGGGTGGCGAGTTGCAATGACAGTGGGAAGGGCCTCGAGCGGAGGCTACAGTGGAAACAAGCAGCTACAGGACAGGTGACAAGTAGAAGAGACAGCAAGAAGGAAAAGAGGAGGAATAAAAACAGCAGGTTTGCATATCTTACTTAAAGTGGACCCAAATTAAAAATACAAGATTTCAGAAATAAAATGTATTTTCTAAATTATAATAATAAATAGCAGCTTTTTTTCAGCTGCATGATGACAAATATAAAATATTTTACATTTATTGGAGAAACCCCTCCCTTCCTGTCAAATTGCCGGGACAGAAACCGGCAAAATGCTGGAGTAGGTAGTGTCTGGCAATGGAGGAATTGCTAATGGCTGCCCCCAGTATAATCCTAGTTATG
This sequence comes from Hyperolius riggenbachi, assembly GCF_040937935.1. Lineage (NCBI taxonomy): Eukaryota > Metazoa > Chordata > Amphibia > Anura > Hyperoliidae > Hyperolius > Hyperolius riggenbachi. The sequence continues at coordinate 116,869,854 of NC_090653.1, read as the reverse complement.
AAAAGAGAAGGGTGAAAAGCATGCACTGAAATGCTCATAGGCTTGAAGGAGTGTTTATTTATCTTTGTATGGGTCAGAATGGTGCAACTATATATTTTGAATTAAAAAAATGTTTGGTTTGGGTCCGCTTTAATCTAGGATCTTCAGGACTCCCTGGTGGTCAGTTGGATCCAGGGGGGGTAAGTGGGGTGAATAATCCTTTTCTACTCTTCCTCACTCTAGTCCACGCTGCTTTCCTATCACATGGACATGCAGGGGGCAGGGCCTCTAAGGGCAACGCTTCTGCATCCCACTCCCCTCCACGAACGAAGGGTACAGCTGTGATGTCTGCCACATCCTTCCCATTGTCGCACTTAGTCCACTGCCATGGGGGGGGGGGGGGGGATTTTGCTGAGTGGTATTGCCCGCTGGTTTAAAAAAAAATGTGTTGCCCGCCCCAGTTTTGATTCACTGTGTTCCCGTGTGCTCCTGGGTCCCCTTGCATTTCCGAGGGCTGACTTCTCCTGTTAGGTCAGTCACCTACAGTGCAGGGCACTCTGCCCCTACCACATGTGGCATGGAAGCAGCCATTTTCTTGGAGCTGCTCTGTTGCTGGTAATATTCCACTCCAGGCTCCAGCAACTGTATAGCGGCCCCCGGGGACAATGGCTTTGCGGCTACCTGACTGTTGGGGAGACCTGATCGTGCTGAGAGCGGGCTGCAGTGGTGAGTGGCATCACCCTCATCTACATCAGTTCTGAAGGGGAAATTTAGGGAAGGGACCCACCTTTGACACCTAATGCACCTGTAAGCCTGTGCCTACAGTGCCTTATGGTAAATCCGGCCCTGTCTTAAATCCTTTTGAACACAACTATGACTTTGGTTGATGTCTTTTGCCAAGGAATATTTTTATTTTAGTTAGTGAAGCATTTTGTTATAGGGCTTAAAAAACAATAGGACCTTTTCCCCTTAACCTAGAGGTTTTAAACCTTTTTCAGTGCTCATATTCAGCTACATATCTGCTCATATTAGATGAGCTTCGTTTAGGAAGAGTTTTTCGAGAGGTTCCGACGAGTTACACCTCTCACCTGCCAACCTCTTATATGATACTCTCAGTCTTGATTGCAGTAACTGCTGTCCAGGGCTCCTCTCCTAGGTCCAACTGACAGGACAGCATTGGTTAGTTTAGTTTTCCTTTTCTACCAATTCTCTGTCAGCCTATAATATGTTATGAGTGACAGTTATGGGTAGGATAATAATCCTCTGAATAGACTTAGTACTTATAAGCATTTAGACTTGGTTGGTCTGCCTTTACATGTACAACAATCACATATTGTTATATATTTTAATTGCAATGCTTTGTATGTTCTACACTTTCTGCTGTATCTGATGATCGGTTATTTTTGAATTGTTACCGCATTGTACTCTTTACCTTTTCAAAAAATGCAATAAAATTGGATTATAATGAAAAAAAAAAAAAAAAAAAACAATCGGACCTCCAGTGCTTATGACTTATGTTTCACAGTTATTAACTTAATAGGACTGCACCTAGAAAGCCATATCACAGGGAGAGACTCAGAAATCCTAAGGCTGCAATCATGTGTTTTATAGTTTCAACTTAAATGACTTTACTTTTTAAGTGCCTAGCACCTTTACAGATACCATATGGGAAGTGGGCAGGGTTTAAAAACATGAAGGGATGTTACAGACCTTAAGATTACAAACCTAGACAATACAGACCTTAACTTATTTGAGAAGTGGCCATGTATCCTAATACCTATATAAACCAATAAATGAACGTAATCATGTTGGGTGCAAAAACTAAGCCTTACTCTTTCTGCCAGCCCACTTCAATGGCTTCCTGCCATGGTGCACTTCAAATTAAAGGGAAGGTTCAGGGAGGGTATTGAAAAAATAAAAATCAATTTCCACTTACCTGGGGCTTCCTCCAGCCCGTGGCAGGCAGGAGGTGCCCTCGCCGCCGCTCCGCAGGCTCCCGGTGGTCTCCGGTGGCCGACCCGACCTGGCCAGGCGCAGTACAGCCCGGAGGATGTCCGATGACATCAGCGCGCCCGCGTGGGACGCAGAAGTGCCGGGCCTTGGAGCGCAGAAGAGCCCGACCTGGCAGCCGGTCTGGCCAGGTTGGGTCGGCCACTGGAGACCACCGGGAGCCTGCGGAGCGGCGGCGAGGGCACCTCCTGCCTGCCACGGGCTGGAGGAAGCCCCAGGTAAGTGGAAATTGATTTTTATTTTTTCAGTACCCTCCCTGAACCTTCCCTTTAAGCAACAGGAGAAAGCTTGTTTCTAAAAACATACTTTGCCTTTAATACTTGTGATTGGATAATTTTGGTGGGTGAGTAGTTAAAGGTTACACTGATTGGTGTTGTAATTGTTAACTGTAGTGCCATGTCAAAGCTAAATGTGCATAAAAGAGTGTGCAGGCAAAACAGCACATTTGGGCACCCATGGTCACTTAGAAATGTGGGTGCCACTATAGACTGCAATGTTAATTGCGGCTATAGCTGCATCCAATAGACAATTTTGGCACCAGCGGATTTGGATGGCAAATAGTGGTGGAGATTGCAGTACAGATTATGACAGAGGGACAGACAGTGTGGGTAAGTTACTGTGGGCATGATAGCTGAACCCCGCATTTGTACGGCATAGGTATGAGTAGGTCAGTGTTAGGAGTAGATAGTGGAGGCTTAGTGGGAGAGTAAGGGTAGGTAAAGTAATAGTAGAATACCTGTGAAATTAACAGGAGTGTTTTTAGGCATACGCATTACAGGCCATTGCCTGGAGTGTCATTGATCCTGGGGAGTGCCATGCCCCTGGATTAACCCCAGCCCCCAAATAGAGCCCCACCCTTGACTAAACGCCACCCCCACATGTGTTCTATTACCTTGTATCGTGGGGACTCCCTGTATTAACCACTTAAGGACAAGCTGACTTATAAAAATGTCCTGCTAGAGCCTCTTAATGTCTCCAGGACATTTTTATAAGTCAGACAGTGCTGCTGCCGCTGAGTGTGTGCATGTGCACGCATGCACATGCGCGCTCCCGCGCGTGCACTTGCATTCCCGTGCACATGCAAATAGTGGGAATAAAAACACCAAAGAAAAAATAGGAACTATCGGAGAAAATCTTAAAATTTAAAACACATACAAATAGGAAGTACATTTCTCCCAGAGTAAAATGAGCCATAAATTACTTTTCTCCTATGTTCCTGTCACTTACAATAAAAAGTAGAAATCTGTCATTACCGAAAGATTTTGGACTAGCCCATCTTCTCATAAGGGGTTTCTCAGGTTTTTTTTAATTTTTAAAAGGACTTAGTGAATGGTAGTTGCTCAGTCCAGCTGCCAAAAAAGTGTGCAATGAGTAGGGAGGCTGACCAGCATCTTTGTATAAATCTTTTTCAGGGAATGTCTTTATATACTGTAGAATAAAGGCCATGCTGAGAATTACCTATGAAGAGATGGACTAGCACAAAACCTTTCGGTAATGTCAGATTTCTACTACCTACTGTAAGTGACAGCAACATAGGAGAGAAGTAATTTATGGCTCATTTTACTCTGGGAGAAATGTACATCTTATTTGTATGTGTTTTAAATTTTAAGATTTTCACAACAGTTCCTCTTTAATTCCAAATACTATATTGTCACCATACTTTGTACTAGGGACATAATTAAAATCTTGTCATAACCAGAACAAATAGGCAGATAAAATGTGTGGGTTTTATGCACAGTAGCAGTGTTTATATTAAAACTATAGTGGAGTAAATTGGAGAAATAATGTATTTTTTAATTTTTCCTTGTTTTTCCCTTTAAAATGCATAGAAAATAAAGTAATTACTGAAAACAAATATCAACCCCAAAAAGCCCAATTGGTGGTGAAAAAAACAAGATATAGATCATTTCATTGTGATTAGTAGTGATTAAGCTATTGGAAAATGAAAGAGATGAGCACTGAAAAGTGAAAATCGCTTTTGTCAAAGATAGCATTATTGGCATGACCAAGATTCATTACAGGTATTGCAAAAGCAAGGGGAAATAGAGGACATGGGAGGGGGTGGGGTAGGGGGACAATGGCTAAGCAGTCTGTGGACACTTTTTAGGTTTACAGTTCCATTATGCTCCTCTCAGTCTGTGGCATGCTGTGACATAGTGTGCAGCGCTTGTCACTGTGGATTCCTCTTCTCCCAGTAGGATATATGTTTTTCTCTCATCTTCTAGTGTGAGAAAGTCTGGGAATAGTTTCAACAATTTCTTAAAGTAAGTGTCCCTGGTTGTAGTATATTTGGGGCAGTGCAGTAGGAAGTGGCTTTCATCTTCAAGGGTCTTCTGCTCACAGTGTTGACATAGTCTCTCCTCCCTGGGTTTGTACATCTGTCTATGTCTCCCAGACTCTATTTCGAGGTTGTGAGCACTCAATCTGTAGGCACTCAGGATTTTCCTCTCTTGAGAGTTTTGGAGATTTTCCAGGTATGGGGCCATTTTATATTCTCTCTGTAGAGACTGGTATGTGGTTAGCTACTTAGCTTTTGTGACTGTTTTATTTCACGCCTCCATTTTTCCATTTGTCTGTTAAGGGTAAAAACGTCTTTGGGGTGAAGTGGTTAAGCATCCACATTATACACCACACGGTTCATATTCCATAGTGTGTGCATGTTTTTCTTTTGTGTGCGTGTGTGTTGGGAAGGGGGGGGGGGGGGTTGGAGGTCACAGGACTTCTTGCCTGGAATGACAAAAAGACTAGAAATGTGGACCTCGAGTGCTGGCAGGTTTTCATGTAGTATGTGGAAGCTATTGGCATTGAAAGCGGTGCTAAAGTCTTAAAGGAGAATCATGACATACAAAAGTGTATATGTTCTGAGTGAAAAAAATGTTCTTCACTTCCTGTCAAGTTACAAAGCTTTGGCTTATTTCTCAATTGTGGAGAAAATAAGTTGACTAATGAAGCTAAAGGGGTGTGGTCAAATATCAGACTGCTAAAATAAAATGGTTGATTACATCTAGTTATTGTCAGGGTAACTCCACACACTGAGGTCATCTTCCCACAGGTAATATATATGTAGTTATTAAAAAATATATATATATATATCTATACTGTATATATACCGTGTTTCCCATAAAGTAAGACATCCCTTGAGAATAAGCCCTAGCAGGAATTCCTAGCATGCTTGAAATATAAGACATCCCCCAAATGTAAGCCCTAGGAGCAGCCCACATGACCCCAGCAAGTCACGCTCAATACAAAGCCTGGATACAGGAGAGTAGAAGTATAATGTGAGTTCTACAGTCCTGTATATGTGTCAGGCAATTTGTGTTTTTGTTGGAGCCAGCCCTCCTGATCTGTCGTGATAAGCATCAGCAGCACTTCACATCTTCACCTTTTCCCAGGACACACAGCTTATCCTATCATAGCTTTGGGGAGCCTGACAGAGTTCTCTGCCTGCAAGAAATAGACTCTTACCCACATGATCACTAGTGTTGGGCGAACATCTAGATGTTCGGGTTCGGGCCGAACAGGCCGAACATGGCCGCGATGTTCGGGTGTTCGACCCGAACTCCGAACATAATGGAAGTCAATGGGGACCCGAACTTTTGTGCTTTGTAAAGCCTCCTTACATGCTACATACCCCAAATTTACAGGGTATGTGCACCTTGGGAGTGGGTACAAGAGGAAATTTTTTTTTAGCAAAAAGAGGTTATAGTTTTTGAGAAAATCGATTTTAAAGTTTCAAAGGGAAAACTGTCTTTTAAATGCGGGAAATGTCTGTTTTCTTTGCACAGGTAACATGCTTTTTGTCGGCATGCAGTCATAAATGTAATACATATAAGAGGTTCCAGGAAAAAGGACCGGTAACGCTAACCCAGCAGCAGCACACGTGATGGAACAGGAGGAGGGTGGCGCAGGAGGAGAAGGCCACGCTTTGTGAGACACAACAACCCAGGCCTTGCATGAGGACAAGAAGCGTGCGGATAGCATGCTTTGTACCGCCATGCAGTCATAAATTTAATAAAGATAAGTGGTTCAATAAACAGGGACCACGCGGCAACGCTAACCCAGCAGCAGCAGACGTGATGGAACAGGAGGAGGCGCAGGAGGAGAAGGCCACGCTTTGTGAGACACAACAACCCAGGCCTTGCATGAGGACAAGAAGCGTGCGGATAGCATGCTTTGTACCGCCATGCAGTCATAAATGTAATAAAGATAAGAGGTTCCATAAACAGGGACCGGCAACGCTAACCCAGCAGCAGCAGCAGCACACGTGATGGAACAGGAGCAGGCGCAGGAGGAGAAGGCCACGCTTTGTGAGACACAACAACCCAGGCCTTGCATGAGGTACCGCCATGCAGTCATAAATGTAATAAAGATAAGTGGTTCAATAAACAGGGACCACGCGGCAACGCTAACCCAGCAGCAGCAGACGTGATGGAACAGGAGGAGGCGCAGGAGGAGAAGGCCACGCTTTGTGAGACACAACAACCCAGGCCTTGCATGAGGACAAGAAGCGTGCGGATAGCATGCTTTGTACCGCCATGCAGTCATAAATTTAATAAAGATAAGTGGTTCAATAAACAGGGACCACGCGGCAACGCTAACCCAGCAGCAGCAGACGTGATGGAACAGGAGGAGGCGCAGGAGGAGAAGGCCACGCTTTGTGAGACACAACAACCCAGGCCTTGCATGAGGACAAAAAGCGTGCCGATATAGCAGCAATGCTTTTTGCCGCCATGCAGTCATAAATGTAATACAGATGAGAGGTTCAATAAACAGGGACCGGTAACGCTACACCATCCCAGATGTTCATTGGTCATGTTACTTGGTTGGGGTCCTGGAGTGTTGCGTAGTCGTTTCCAATCCAGGATTGATTCATTTTAATTTGAGTCAGACGGTCTGCATTTTCTGTGGAGAGGCGGATACGCCGATCTGTGACGATGCCTCCGGCAGCACTGAAACAGCGTTCCGACATAACGCTGGCTGCCGGGCAAGCCAGCACCTCTATTGCGTACATTGCCAGTTTGTGCCAGGTGTCTAGCTTCGATACCCAATAGTTGAAGGGTGCAGATGGATTGTTCGACACAGCTACGTCATCTGACATGTAGTCCTTGACCATCTTCTCCAGGCGATCGGTGTTGGAGGTGGATCTGCACGCTTCCTGTTCAGTGGGCTGCTGCTGCATGGGTGTCAGAAAATTTTCCCACTCCAAGGACACTGCCGATACCGTTCCCTTTTAGGCACTAGCTGCGGCTTGCGTTGTTTGCTGCCCTCCTGGTCGTCCTGGGTTTGCGGAAGTCAGTCTGTCGGCGTACAACTGGCTAGAGGAGGGGGAGGATGTCAATCTCCTCTCTAAAGTCTCCACAAGGGCCTGCTGGTATTCTTCCATTTTGACCTGTCTGACTCTTTCTTCAAGCAGTTTTGGAACATTGTGTTTGTACCGTGTATCCCGAAGGGTATAAACCCAGTAATTGGTGTTGTCCAGAATGCGCACAATGCGTGGGTCGCGTTCAATGCAGTCTAGCATGAATTGAGCCATGTGTGCAAGAGTCCTACCAGAATCCTCATCATCCTCTTGTGAGCGTTGTGATAGTTGTTGTGATGCATCATAGTCGTCACCTTCCTCCTGGTCTGCTTCTGCTGACCATTCGCGCTGAATTGTGGAAGTCCAACGTGCACCGCTCTGGCCCTTGTCAGTGGTGGCATGAAATTCCTGCTCCAACTCCAGCTGTTCCTCCTCCTCTTCTTCGTCATAGCTGCTGGGGCCAGCGTTCCCTGAGGCGGATGGCCTGATGTTGGTACCATCACGCTGATCGTTTTCTCCTTCAGATTCCCCCAGTTGCATCATGACAGCTGTTTCCTTGATTTTCAACATTGACCTCTTCAGTAAACACAGCAGTGGTATGGTAATGCTGACTGAAGAGTTGTCACTGCTCACAAGCAACGTGGATTGCTCAAAATTTTGGAGGACTTGGCAGAGGTCCAACATGTTGGCCCAATCGGATCCACAGAAGCTTGGCAGCTGGCCGGATGCGCCTCGGTACTGCGCCGTCATGTACTGGACCACTGCACTCTTCTGCTCACAAAAGCGTGCTAGCATGTGCAGCGTAGAATTCCAGCGCGTAGGGACATCACACAGCAAGCGATGGTGGGGGAGATTGAAGCGCTCCTGCATCTTGGCGAGTGCCCCCGAAGCAGTACTGGAATTTCTAGAATGTTTGGCCACTCGACGCACCTTCAACAGAAGATCGGCCACGCCTGGGTATGTCCTCAGGAACCGCTGAACTACTAGGTTCATCACGTGCGCCAGGCAAGGGATGTGTGTCAGCTTAGCCAACCTTAAAGCGCGAATGAGATTACTCCCATTATCACACACAACCATGCCCGGTTTCAAGTCCAGCGGTGCCAGCCACAAATCCGTCTGTTCCTTTATTCCCTTCCAAATTTCCTCCCCTGTGTGCTGCTTATCCCCAAGGCAGATCAGCTTCAGCAACGCTTGCTGACGCATGCCAACAGCTGTGCTGCACTGCTTCCACGATCCTACTGCTGCTGGGTTAGCGTTTCCGGATGAGGTACAGCTTTGAGATGCGTTGGAGGAGAAGGAGTCAGAGAGGTAGGTGCTGCTGTTGTTATCCAGTGGGAGGGACGGCGGTGCAGCTGTTTGCGGCGTGGGCAACACCCGCGCCGTAGCAGGTGAGGAATCGCTGCCAGGCTCCACAAGGTTCACCCAGTGCGCGGTAAGGGAGATGTATCGACCCTGGCCGAACGCACTCGTCCAAGTGTCAGTGGTGAGGTGAACCTTGCAGGCAACGGCATTCTTCAAGCTTCGGGTTATTTTGCTGACCACGTGCTCATGCAACTCAGGCACTGCAGAGCGCGCAAAGTGGTAGCGGCTGGGAACCACGTAACGTGGGATGGCCACTGACATCATGCCCTTGAAGCTGTTTGTCTCCACCACTCGATATGGCAGCATTTCGCAGGCCAGAAGCTTGGCTATGCTGGCTGTTACTGCCTCGGCCCGGGGGTCATTTGCTGGCAATTTCCTCTTGCGCTCAAACATCTCCGACACAGACAACTGAACCGTAGCGCTGCACACGGAAGGGCTGTTGGTTGTTGTGTTTGATGAACACTGGGAGACCTCAAGAGCACTACTCCGGAAAGTGACAGTGTCAGCGTCGTCTGATGTTTGTGAATGTTGTGAACCACGCAATGGCTGGGCTACTGCTGCTGCTGAGGCGGGTCTGGTGGTGAGTCTGGTGAACCCAAGGGAGGCAGTGTTGCTGGTACCCTGTCCTGCCGCGTTTGCCCACAGAGTGGGATGTTTGGATCAGTGCTGCTCAACAGGATACCGGATATCCGAATAGACTCGGATATCCGACTTTTTTAGGCCTATCCGATCGGATCCGGATTCCGGATAGCTGGTCCAGTATCCGGATAGCTATCTGCGGATAGTTGGCTGGGCTATACGGATATCCGCAGATAGTACGGATATCCGCGGATATCTGGACCAGTGAAACACTGCATGAGGTCCAGACGTCATGGGAGCCAATCAGAGGGCTCCCAGCAGAAGCACCAGAAACCAATCACAGAGGGGAACCCTGGCCAGCCCCACCTGACCTCATTAAGCCAATCAGAGGCCTCCCAGCCTAAACCCTGGCTCCCAATCACAGAAAGGAACACTGGCCAGCCCCCCTGGTATAATAAGGAGGGCTGCCATGATGAGACAGATCGTCCTGGCTTGCTGAATGCTTCCTGAGAGACATGCTCCTGCTCCATTGCTGGTGCCCTACAAAGGGCTGTACATAGTTATAAACCTAAGCTGTTCAGTGATTAACCCCTTCACAATCACTACAGTATAGTTAAATCATTCATTTGCTTCATTGATGTCATAAATGTGACATTAAGAGTGTGTGCTGCAGTGCTGCTGCAGCTGCCTGCTATGTGATTGTGTGTGTGTTGTACACACACCAGGCCAGGTGCTGCCTGCCTGCCACGAGCAAACACGTGCAAAGTGCCACGTGCAAACACATGCACAGTGCAAACACGTGCAAAGTGCAAACACGTGCAAACTGCAAACACGTGCAAACTGCAAAAATGTGCAAACACGTGAAAACACGTGCAAAAATGTGCAAACACGTGCAAACACGTGCAAAGTGCCACTTTGCACATGGCACTTTGAACGTGTTTGCACGTGTTTGCACTTTCCACATTTTTGCACTTTGCACGTGTTTGCACTTTGCACATTTTTGCACGTGTTTGCACGTGTTTGCACATTTTTGCATGTGTTTGCACATTTTTGCATGTGTTTGCGCGTGTTTGCACATTTTTTGCATGTGTTTGCACATTTTTGCATGTGTTTGCGCGTGTTTGCACATTTTTGCATGTTTGCACGTGTTTGCACTTTGCACATTTTTGCATGTGTTTGCACATTTTTGCATGTTTGCGCGTGTTTGCACATTTTTGCATGTGTTTGCACATTTTTGCATGTGTTTGCACATTTTTGCATGTGTTTGCGCGTGTTTGCACATTTTTGCATGTGTTTGCACTTTGCACATTTTTGCATGTGTTTGCACATTTTTGCATGTTTGCGCGTGTTTGCACATTTTTGCATGTGTTTGCACATTTTTGCATGTGTTTGCGCGTGTTTGCACATTTTTGCATGTGTTTGCACATTTTTGCATGTGTTTGCACGTGTTTGCACTTTGCACATTTTTGCATGTGTTTGCACATTTTTGCATGTTTGCGCGTGTTTGCACATTTTTGCATGTGTTTGCACATTTTTGCATGTGTTTGCGCGTGTTTGCACATTTTTGCATGTGTTTGCACATTTTTGCATGTGTTTGCACTTTGCACATTTTTGCATGTGTTTGCACATTTTTGCATGTTTGCGCGTGTTTGCACATTTTTGCATGTGTTTGCACATTTTTGCATGTGTTTGCGCGTGTTTGCACATTTTTGCATGTGTTTGCACATTTTTGCATGTGTTTGCACGTGTTTGCACTTTGCACATTTTTGCATGTGTTTGCACATTTTTGCACGTGTTTGCACATTTTTGCATGTGTTTGCGCGTGTTTGCACAATTTTGCATGTGTTTGCACGTGTTTGCACTTTGCACATTTTTGCACGTGTTTGCACATGTTGGCACTTGGCACTTTGCACATGGCACTTTGCCCTTGGCACTTGGCCCTTTGCACTTGACACTTGGCCCTTTGAACTTGGCCCTTTGCATTAGGCACTTGGCCCTTTGCACTTGACACTTGGCCCTTTAAACTTGGCACTTTGTATTAGGCACTTGGCCCTTTGCACTTGACACTTGGCCCTTTGAACTTGGCCCTTTGCATTAGGCACTTGGCCCTTTGCACTTGACACTTGGCCCTTTAAACTTGGCACTTTGCATTAGGCACTTGGCCCTTTGCACTTGGCCCTTTGAACTTGGCCCTTTGCATTTGGCACTTTGCACTTGGCCCTTTGCACTTGACACTTGGCCCTTTGCACTTGACACTTGGCCCTTTGCACTTGACACTTGGCCCTTAAAACTTGGCACTTTGCATTAGGCACTTGGCCCTTTGCACTTGACACTTGGCCCTTTAAACTTGGCACTTTGCATTAGGCACTTGGCCCTTTGCACTTGACACTTGGCCCTTTGCACTTGGCCCTTTGCACTTGACACTTGGCCCTTTGCACTTGGCCCTTTGCACTTGACACTTGGCCCTTTGAACTTGGCCCTTTGCATTTGGCACTTTGCACTTGGCCCTTTGACAGCCTTTTTTTGTGAGGGGGGATTTTAAGTCCCCACATCATCAATTAGTGTTCCCCTTTGAAAAAGAATGATGCTACATGCCTAATTGACCCTTACAAACCTTTTTAAAGCAATTTAAAGGCCACTTCCGGTTTTCAATCCGGATATCCGAATCCGGTCGGATACTGGGGTCGGATATCCGAATCGGATTCGGATAGGAAAATTTTGAATTCGGATATCCGACCCGGATCGGATAGCGGGGTATCCGGATCCGAATCGGATTCGGATTTTGAAAAGGGGTATCCGAGCAGCACTGGTTTGGATAGCATGTGGCGGCTCATGCTGGTGGTGGAGAGGTTGTTAATACTTTTCCCCCTGCTCAGGCGAGTCTTGCACACCTTGCAAATCGCCATGGTAACATCCTCAGTGCAGTCTTCAAAGAAAGCCCAGACTTTGGAGCACCTGCCTCCTTGCTGGCGATTTCTGTTTCCTCCTCTTTTGCCTCTCACTCTAACTTCCACGCTTGTGGTGCCTGAAATTGCGCGCCGCCTACCTTGTGGCACAAGGTGAACTCGTGCAGCAGTGGGTTCTTCAACAGACTCATCTGTGCTGCTGCTACGACGGCGATGTTCTCGTTCACAAATAAAATCTGGGTCTCTGTCCACATTGTCCATACCCTCCTCTTCCATCTCCTCAAACTCGTCATATGTCATTGTGGGGGGCCGCCGCCGTGGAGTAGAGCTCCCCAGAACAACCTCTGCGCAGCTCACTCCAACGTCGTCTTCCAGATCTTGTCGGCCGACCTCCTGCAATTGCAACCCCTCCTGCCCAACTTGCTCTGGGATTTGGGTTTCCGAGTCCTCCTCGGACTCGCCTTGTATTTCAGTGCGCGGTGCATTTCCCACAGTTAATGGTTGTGAATCCGGGCACAACATTTCTGGCTGTTCCTCCATTGACCTTTCATAGGTGGAAGTTTGTTGGGCTGGGAATAGCTCCTGCGAATACCCCATTGTGTCCTGAGGTAATTCATAGGACTGGTTATCTGGCAGTTGTGTGCGTGGTGTCGCTGCCGGTTGTGTCAGCTTTGTGCCCACTGGCTCCTTGTAACTGGCTGAGGACTCGGACCTCGTGCGTGATGTGCTGGTGCTGCTTAACCCACTGCTGGACGCTTGAGAGGTCATCCAAGTAATTATCTGGTCCTGTTCTTTTGGATTTGTGAGGGTTGTTGTCCTGGACAACATGGGCGGTATTGAGTGGGTTTTCTTGGGTGCTCCCCTGTGGCCTGTACGTGAACCGTCAGGGGAAACACCTCTTCCCTTGCCCCTTCCTCTTTCACCGGATTTCTTCCTCATTTCACTTATCCTTACAGTACACGCTGACTGGCAGCAGTACAGTGGCAGTACAGAAATGCTATACAGTACCACTATTCCCAGCAGCGACACAGAGCACAATGCTATACAGTGGCGGGTGAGCCGTGTACTACTGTTCCCAGGCCCAGCAGACACAGAGTGGAAGTAAACACAATGCTATATAGTCTGGCTGAGCGGTGTACACAGAGTGGCAGTACACACAATGCTATATAGTCTGGCTAAGCCGTGTACACAGAGTGTCATTAAACACAATGCTATATATAGCGTGGCTGAGCGAGGTGCACAGTGGCAGTACACACAATGCTTTATAGTCAGGCTGAGCCGTGTACACAGAGTGTCAGTAAACAATGGTATATAGTCTGGCTGAGCGGTGTACACAGAGTGTCAGTAAACAACGGTATATAGTCTGGCTGAGCGGTGTACACAGAGTGTCAGTAAACAACGGTATATAGTCTGGCTGAGCGGTGTACACAGAGTGGCAGTAAACACAATGCTATATATAGCGTGGCTGAGCGAGGTGCACAGTGGCAGTACACACAATGCTATATATAGCGTGGCTGAGCGAGGTGCACAGTGGCAGTACACACAATGCTATATATAGCGTGGCTGAGCGAGGTGCACAGTGGCAGTACACACAATGCTATATTAGTCAGGCTAAGCCGTGTACACAGAGTGTCAGAAAACACAATGCTATATATAGCGTGGCTGAGCGAGGTGCACAGTGGCAGTACACACAATGCTATATATAGCGTGGCTGAGCGAGGTGCACAGTGGCAGTACACACAATGCTATATATAGCGTGGCTGAGCGAGGTGCACAGTGGCAGTACACACAATGCTATATATAGCGTGGCTGAGCGAGGTGCACAGTGGCAGTACACACAATGCTATATTAGTCAGGCTAAGCCGTGTACACAGAGTGTCAGAAAACACAATGCTATATATATAGCGTGGCTGAGCGAGGTGCACAGTGGCAGTACACACAATGCTTTATAGTCAGGCTGAGCCGTGTACACAGAGTGTCAGTAAACAATGGTATATAGTCTGGCTAAGCGGTGTACACAGAGTGTCAGTAAACAACGGTATATAGTCTGGCTGAGCGGTGTACACAGAGTGGCAGTAAACACAATGCTATATATAGCGTGGCTGAGCGAGGTGCACAGTGGCAGTACACACAATGCTATAGAGCCAGGCTAAGCCGTGTACACAGAGTGTCAGAAAACACAATGCTATATATAGCGTGGCTGAGCGAGGTGCACAGTGGCAGTACACACAATGCTATATTAGTCAGGCTAAGCCGTGTACACAGAGTGTCAGAAAACACAATGCTATATATATAGCGTGGCTGAGCGAGGTGCACAGTGGCAGTACACACAATGCTATATTAGTCAGGCTAAGCCGTGTACACAGAGTGTCAGAAAACACAATGCTATATATATAGCGTGGCTGAGCGAGGTGCACAGTGGCAGTACACACAATGCTATATATAGCGTGGCTGAGCGAGGTGCACAGTGGCAGTACACACAATGCTATATATAGCGTGGCTGAGCGAGGTGCACAGTGGCAGTACACACAATGCTATATATAGCGTGGCTGAGCGAGGTGCACAGTGGCAGTACACACAATGCTATATATAGCGTGGCTGAGCGAGGTGCACAGTGGCAGTACACACAATGCTATATATAGCGTGGCTGAGCGAGGTGCACAGTGGCAGTACACACAATGCTATATATAGCGTGGCTGAGCGAGGTGCACAGTGGCAGTACACACAATGCTATATATAGCGTGGCTGAGCGAGGTGCACAAGGGCAGTACACACAATGCTATATTAGTCAGGCTAAGCCGTGTACACAGAGTGTCAGAAAACACAATGCTATTTATATAGCGTGGCTGAGCGAGGTGCACAGTGGCAGTACACACAATGCTATATATAGCGTGGCTGAGCGAGGTGCACAGTGGCAGTACACACAATGCTATATATAGCGTGGCTGAGCGAGGTGCACAGTGGCAGTACACACAATGCTATATTAGTCAGGCTAGCCTAAGCCGTGTACACAGAGTGTCAGAAAACACAATGCTATATATATAGCGTGGCTGAGCGAGGTGCACAGTGGCAGTACACACAATGCTATATATAGCGTGGCTGAGCGAGGTGCACAGTGGCAGTACACACAATGCTATATATAGCGTGGCTGAGCGAGGTGCACAGTGGCAGTACACACAATGCTATATATAGCGTGGCTGAGCGAGGTGCACAGTGGCAGTACACACAATGCTATATATAGCGTGGCTGAGCGAGGTGCACAGTGGCAGTACACACAATGCTATATATAGCGTGGCTGAGCGAGGTGCACAGTGGCAGTACACACAATGCTATATATAGCGTGGCTGAGCGAGGTGCACAGTGGCAGTACACACAATGCTATATTAGTCAGGCTAGCCTAAGCCGTGTACACAGAGTGTCAGAGAACACAATGCTATATATATAGCGTGGCTGAGCGAGGTACACAGTGGCAGTAAACAATGCTATATATAGTGTGGCTGAGCGAGCGGTGTACTACTGTTCCCAGCAGCGACACACAATGACTGGGGGGACCCTGGCTAGCGTGGCTGGAGAGCGAACTACCCTGCCTGCCTACCCAAAGCTAAACCCACAGACAAATGGCGGAGATATGACGTGAATGAAACTGGTAAAGATAGAGGCGCCAAAATAGGATAAAATGGTTAAAAACTGTTTAAAAAGGAGGAGGTGGGTGGATCCACTGTCCTCACTAAAAAGACCAGGCTAAATCAAGCCGTAAATATTACAAAAAAACATTTATTGATCTCCAAATACAGTGCAACGCGTTTCACGGGCGAACATCCCGCTTCATCAGGCAATTGAGGTAGGAGAAACACTAGAAGGGAAGAAAGAAAACAAAAAGGAAAAACAATGCTAGGAGGAACTCAAAGACTTTCACAACAATTCAACATATTGCTTTTATAAGAATCCGTAGTAAATTCTGTTAAAATCTGTGAAAACTGAGCAAATTGAGCAGGTTGTCCCAATATCTATGAGTGTGTCACTATACAGCTGCACCTCTGCATGACCCTTAAATCATTATATTGTGCAATGCCCATCCCCCGCTATGGTGGACAGTATTAGTCTGTGCAATGGATCAAATTAAACACAATTAGACACAGTGTCAGTCATGCACGGCGGCATGTAGAATTAATAGTGCAAAACCAGTAGCACTTACCACATGTGGGTCAGTGAAGAGCTAGAGCGCCTCTGTAGAACGGGGACGCTCCCATCTGGTGACTTTTATCCAGTAGCTGTGGGCTGAATCTCCCGCCGCGCGGGTCAGGGGACCGGAAGCGGACGTGACGCATGGGTCGCATCATGCGTCGCAAGTACGCCTGGCCTTAACAAAAGATAGGGCCGCAGAACATGACAGATGAGCCGCATCTGTTTGACGCAATACGCAAAAAACGCATGCGTCATGACGCCAATGCCTCACAATGGGGAATGTCAGCGTGTGTGTGGCTGGGTGGCGGCGCGTGCGCATTAGTCAAAGGAAGCGCCGCCACCTCCATGTTTGATAAGGGCAAAAGTGCCCTACTAGCTGTGAACCACCAGCGTGATTAGGAGTGATATAGAGACGATGTCTCTAATACAAAAATTGGTACTAATGGGGCAACTAACAATATCTAGCTGGGAATAAATTCGGAATGAAGTGGTTTAATCATCTAGGGCCTATATCGCTATAAGGTCCTATTAGGAATAGCTGTGTTGCTATTAGTCTGGTTATACTGTCACCTAGTGGTTAGAGACTATATTACACCCAACCAGGGGCAGTGTATGGATGTGGAACACATTGTTTCCTTTCGGGAGAAGTTATTTGGGGATCCTTATGTTCACTAATCCTACCTGTAAACTATACACACAAGTTTTATAATCGGAGATATGACGTGGTTCGGGTATTTATTTACCCGAACCACGTGACCGTTCGGCCAATCAGAGCGCTTTCGGGCACGAACCACGTGACCTGTTCGGCCAATCACAGCGCTAGCTGTTCGGGGAACGTTCGGCCATGCGCTCTTAGTTCGGCCATGTGGCCGAACGGTTTGGCCGAGCACCGTCAGGTGTTCAGCCGAACTCGAACATCACCCGAACAGGGTGATGTTCTGCAGAACCCGAACAGTGGCGAACACTGTTCGCCCAACACTAATGATCACCAGAATTAATTTCTTGTAAGTGACAGCCAATATCTGCAAATCACAAGCTCTGTGCATGCTGCTTGTGTTTCAGAATGGCATACAATATATACATTTTGTATAGGAAAACTACCAGTGTTTTCCCCAAAAATAAGACATCCTCTGAAAATAAGCCCTAGCACATCTTTTGGAGCAAAAATTAATATAAGACAGTGTCTTATTTTTGGGGAAACATGATATACAGTGGGTTGCAAAAGTATTCGGCCCCCTTGAAGTTTTCCACATTTTGTCACATTACTGCCACAAACATGCATCAATTTTATTGGAATTCCACGTGAAAGACCAATACAAAGTTGTGTGCATGTGAGAAGTGGATCCAAAATCATACATCATTCCAAACATTTTTTTTTAACAAATAAATAACTGCAAAGTGGGGTGTGCGTAATTATTCGGCCCCCTGAGTCAATACTTTGTAGAACCACCTTTTGCTGCAATTACAGCTGCCAGTTTTTTAGGGTATGTCTCTACCAGCTTTGCACATCTTGAGACTGAAATTCTTGCCCATTCTTCTTTGCAAAACAGCTCCAGCTCAGTCAGATTAGATGGACAGCATTTGTGAACAGCAGTTTTCAGATCTTGCCACAGATTCTCGATTGGATTTAGATCTGGGCTTTGACTGGGCCATTCTAACACATAGATATGTTTTGTTTTAAACCATTCCATTGTTGCCCTGGCTTTATGTTTAGGGTCATTATCCTGCTGGAAGGTGAACATCCACCCCAGTCTCAAGTCTTTTGCAGTCTCCAAGAGGTTTTCTTCCAAGTTTGCCCTGTATTTGGTTCCATCCATCTTCCCATCAACTCTGACCAGCTTCCCTGTTCCTGCTGAAGAGATGCACCCCCCCCCCCCCCCCGAGCATGATGCTGCCACCACCATATTTGACAGTGGGGATGGTGTGTTCAGAGTGATGTGCAGTGTTAGTTTTCTGCCACACATAGCGTTTTGCATTTTGGCCAAAAAGTTCCATTTTAGTCTCATCTGGCCAGAGCACCTTCTTCCACATGGTTGCTGTGTCCCCCACATGGCTTGTGGCAAACTGCAAATGAGACTTCTTATGCTTTCTGTTAACAATGCCTTTCTTCTTGCCACTCTTCCATAAAGGCCAACTTTGTACAGTGCATGACTAATAGTTGTCCTATGGACAGAGTCTCCCACCTGAGCTGTAGATCTCTGCAGCTCATCCAGAGTCACCATGGGCCTCTTGACTGCATTTCTGATCAGCGCTCTTTTTGTTCGGCCTGTGAGTTTACGTGGATGGCCTTGTCTTGGTAGGTGTACAGTTGTGCCATACTCCTTCCATTTCTGAATGATCCCTTGAACAGTGCTCCGTGGGATGTTCAAGGCTTTGGAAAGCTTTTTGTAGCCTAAATGGTTTAAAGAGGCGCCCTGGTGGTATATAAAAGCGTTTAAAAGCAGTTTTAAAACCGAGAAAGGTTTGAGGTTGCTTACCTCAAGGACGACAAATCTTTGTAGGGACAAAAGATTTTATTGGTAGCACAGGCAACGCGTTTCACGGGTCTGAGCCCGCTTCCTCAGGCCAATAGCAGTGCCATGCCAATTTAAATAGCAAGCTAAGGGAGCTTCTTTTGTCCCTACAAAGATTTGTCGTCCTTGAGGTAAGCAACCTCAAACCTTTCTTGGTTTTAAAACTGCTTTTAAACGCTTTTATATACCACCAGGGCGCCTCTTTAAACCATTTAGTGCATCCCTAACCCCCATACGATACCTGTGTGAGGGGTGGAGGCAGAACATATGTGGTTTACACCACGGGGGACATCTGCCTCCCTTCTTTTTTCCAAGGAGAGCGACCGCATCCAGGTCCTTAGTGACCTCCCCGAGTGGAGTCGGGTTAATTGTCTCCACCTGCTTCCTGTGGTCGGTTGCCCCCCTGCAACCCACTCTTGTGAGTAGATTCTTATCTTCTACATTGACAATTTTGACTAAACATATTACACTATTGGGCTCCCGTGTTTTTTGTTTCCTGTGTCTTTTCCTGAGAAGGTGTCCTGACACCAATCATCCACTTTTGTAGCCTAAGCCTGCTTTAAATTTCTCAATAACTTTATCCGTGGCCTGTCTTGTGTGTTCTTTGGACTTCACGGTGTTGTTGCTCCCAATATTCTCTTAGACAACCTCTGAGGCCCTCACAGAGTAGCTGTATTTGTACTGACAATAGATTACACACAGGTGCACTCTTATTAGTCATTAGCACTCATCAGGCAATGTCTATAGGCAACTGACTGCACTCAGATCAAAGGGGGCTGAATAATTATGCACACACCACTTTGCAGTTATCTATTTGTAAAAAAATGTTTGCAATCATGTATGATTTTCATTCCACTACTCATGTGTACACCACTTTGTGTTGGTCTTTCATGTGGAATTCCAATAAAATTGATTCATGTTTGTGGCAGTAATATGACATAATGTTGAAAACTTCAAGGGGGCCGAATACTTCTGCAACCCACTGTATACACACTGTATATATATATATATATATATATATATATATATATATATATATATATATATATATATATATATATATATATATATATATATATATATATATATACATATATATATATATATATATATATATATATATACATATATATATATATATACATATATATATATATATATATATATATATATATATATATATATATGTATATAGATAGATAGATAGGATATTTATATATATATATATGTATATATATATATATATAGATATATATATAGATATATATGTATATAGATAGATAGGATATATATATATATATATATATATATATATATATACATACATATATATATATATATATATATATATATATATATATATATACATATATATATATATATATATATATATATATATATATATATATATATATATATATATATATATATATATATATATACATATTCCAATGTATCCAAATACATGTGCTTGTCTTCCACTTAAAGTACTGAATGCATAATAAGAATGCTGACTATAATAATATGTTCATTTGTAGGCTTCTTCAGAGAAGTTAACCATTCAACTTAAAACAATGAGAAAATAAACAATTTACATACTAATTATATAGCCTACAATTTTACAAGTAAGACAGCTTGCACCATAATGAATACTGATATTAATTATTCTGGCTCTGTGTGAAATGAGAAGCATTTTATAGACCCTTATTATTGTTCATGTGACCTTTTCAAATGTGTTGTAATATTTGCAGGAAAAATCACATTCTTAGGTATTGCCCTTTGTCATAAACTTGACTGTAAAAGTCATAACAGAGCAGGATAATGATATTAAGGAGCTGATATGGATTATAAATGGCACACAGTACTACAATTAAGTAGGTGTGTAATTACTACATATTCCTCCAGCAAGATAGAACAAAAAAAAAAAAAGAGGAAGAACAATAAACCTGCCAAATAACAACTGTCTGACTCAGGTTAAGATTTATTAAATGCACATATACAAATAATAGTTAGCAATAGACTTTGACAGCTAAGTATTTTTGTTTAATATTACAGACTAGGAACCAGTGCTTTTCTGTATCTAAAACCAGTGTTGGACTGGAAGCTGGAAAAGATGAAGAAATCCACTTGCTGGCCAAGCAGCAGTAATTCGGTGTTGCTGCTCACAGTGAAGACTTGCTGCAGGTTTCTATTAGGAGTGATAACTCAGGGTTACCGCTGCTTGGCCAGCAAGTGGATTTCCTCAGTTTTTCATACTCCCAGTCCGAAACGGTCTAAAACAGATTGTAAATCAGATATTAGGAGTGTGGCGTTCACAGGCTCTTGAAAGGATTATGTTTATATTGGATTTCATAGGGCACAGAGCCAGTGTTGCTCACAAATTTTCGCCAGAGTCTTTTTCACATCGAAAATGGCATTTTCGATTTGGAGATAATTCTCCCAAAATTACATTCTATTTTTGCAATATGGTGTAAATTTGTGAAAAAGCAAACAAAATGGCTATTTTTACCTCAAAAACACCCACAAATTGCTTATTTTAGTGTGAAAATTTACAGAAAATGCAAAAATCACAAACTTATTGGAAAATTATTTTCAATGGCATTTTTGCTCGAAGGTAGAGTTTAACATTATTTGTGCGAAAATGAATGTGAAAATATCAACATTTTTGCTCATCACTGCACAGAGCTCACTTGGGATAATTTATTAAGTGATACAATTACTGGAATAAAAATAAAGCAGTTGCCTAGAGCAACTAATAATTTTAAACCCTAAATGTAGCAGAGGAACAGGTTCATTCATGTAACGATTGTGGAACTTTCTGCACAACGCGTGCGCTGACACGGCGGAAATCCTCCACAAGCGTATATATTCGCAGAATCCCAGCAAAAGGTGCTACGCACCTGTAGAGGGAAATTCCTGTCGGCAGAAGGCGCTGAGGAGTGCAGAGGAACCAATCCTCTGTACCTCCACAAATGCCTGACAGGAATTGTACGAAACGCAGAACGCAATCGCAAGAGAGGCGATTGCGAATGAGATTGAGCAAAGGGACAGGTTGTATGTGTGTGCGCCAATCCAGTCGCCACCCCGCGACCGCGCACACACAACAGCAGATATGAAATAGGAACGCGATCGCGAGAGGTGCGATCGCCAGACGTGACACAAGGCAGATCAGGATAGAATACGAGAGTAGCAAAGGCACAGCAAATAATACAATAAGGAGATACGGAAAATAACAAACGCTAGCTAACCGCGAACACCGCACTCATTCGCAACAGTGCACGCGGTTATGCGCGGTCTCCACGTGTCAAGCACAATAGAGACAAGCACGCCTAACTAACCATTAACAGACAAACATGAAACAGAGGACGCGAGCACTTGCTTAACGGTTACCTCACCGAGCCTCCAGCAAGCGTAGCAGACAAGACAGACACACGAAAACAGGGACAAGCGAGAGATAGGATCCACAGCCCTAGCGAAAAGTGGCTAGCGCGATCCAGGTACAGAGTAGCAGAACAGAAGGATCCCCAGCACTAGCGAAAAGTGGCTAGCGCAATCCCAAAAGAGAGAACAGAAGGATCCCCAGCGCTAGCGAAAAGTAGCTAGCGCGATCCCAGAATACAGAACAGAAGGATCCCCAGCGCTAGCGGAAAGTAGCTAGCGCGATCCCAGGAGAC
The DNA here is from genome assembly GCF_040937935.1 of Hyperolius riggenbachi. Lineage (NCBI taxonomy): Eukaryota > Metazoa > Chordata > Amphibia > Anura > Hyperoliidae > Hyperolius > Hyperolius riggenbachi. The sequence continues at coordinate 116,847,347 of NC_090653.1, read as the reverse complement.
AGAACAGAAGAGATAGCTGGTAGCACCAGCTATACTCCAAGAACAGAGATCAGAACCATTTCCTGTCGACCACTGTTGGGACAGGACAATGGCAACAGGCAAGACAAGACAGAACAGGCAATACAGATAATACAACCTGACTGGGCTAGAAGGGGAGCCTAAAGCAACCCCCAGGAATTAACTATACTAGATAGCAATGGCTGACACTCCAGCAGTGTCCATCAGGAACAGACCATGGAAGGGAAATGACCAGCCAAGCCTTCTGGGAAACATAAAGCTCTTATAGTGCCAGTCATCAAAGAAGGCAGGTAGGGGATTTGCATAACGAATGTATGAAAATTCCCTAGCAAGAGAACAGACCAGAACTTGCAATGGAAAGACAGGTCTCTGTTCCAGAGTCCTGCAGCATGCAAACCTAAACAATGGTCAAAAGGCTGCCTGCCTGCGCAGGCAGCTGAGCGGATTCTCACGGTACCCCCCCCCCCCCTCTAGGGATGGATTCCAGACATCCCTCAAAACTGGTATCATCACAAAACTCTAACTGAAGACTCATGAAGGTCGGGGCAGCCCGACAAGGCCCAATTCCAGAGTCAGTCCATCCGAAACCGACCTCATCGGAAGCAGAAGCCACCGAAACATGCCCATCAGCAGTACAAGTCTCAGCGTAACACCCATCAGGACTGTGGACACCAGAGAAGAAGCCTTCGACACCCTCCAAACAATACCCACCACCTTCCAAGGAGCGTCCAAGAATACCAAACCTGCCGCAATACCTGTTCGAAGTGTCCCTTACAACACCAAAGCCATTGCTGATCGTATTCAGGGCACCAAGCAAAACCTTTCCCGGAATCTCCCAGAACGCCTTGAAGCTCCGCAGAGATCCCAAGAAGCCAGAATGCTCACCAGGCTCACATGGAGAACCACCAAGAACCCCTATGGAACCTATGATCATTCCAGACTCAAAATTAGCAGGACACCAATCAAGATCAGGACTTTCAGGGACCACTTCTGGACATGCAAGCAGGCAGGCTATATCGGAACATGTCTCCACTGAGGAAGCATCTGAGTACGCTGGTAACCGAGGCACACTTGGGCTTTCTGGGTCACAGAGCACATCGGGGTACACTAGTACAGGAGAAACCTCAGGACATGTCGGGGAACTGCCAACCTCAGAGTCCGACACGACAAGACCAAAACCAGTACCGGGCAGAAAATCATCACGAGTAAAGGTCACAGGTACTGGTCTTTCAAAAGAAGACTCGGACTCAAATTCAGAATTTTCTGTAACTGCAATATCATCATTGATTACACATGACTGAAGCTCCACCAGAGCTGAAAAGGTAGCCAGCAAGGCAGCAATGCCTACGGAAGAGGGCAACACCTCAGAAGGACTTGGGGGGCAGGAGACATCTCCTACAAGTTCTGCACCCTTTGGGAGGAACTCTGAGACCACCAGAACATCATTTTTCAAGTTTCCTAAGAAGGATTCTGTACTATCCATGTTACAGGGCAAAACTGGAACTTTATTTTGTGAACAGGGCAGATGTCCCAGGGAAGAATCCACCACAAACTGAGACTGGATCTCATCATCATGAGGGGAATGTACAGGTATATTTATTGGAACACACACTGACTCCCTAACTTCAATCTTACTGCACCCGGAATTCTGCGTAGCAGTCAAACTAGCTTGCAACTCCAAAACTGCAGAAAAACAGGTAAAAATAGCAGCAATACCTAGACGAGCCTCTAGGGGCAGGGCAGGAGATATTGTACAAGGCAATATTGACTCATCCAGAGTACAGGGTTGAGAGTCAGAACTTCCCTCAGAGCAAGAAAGGGGCTCACAAACGTCAGTGTGAAAGGAAAACATGTTTTATTCATGGTACAGGGCAGGTTCAGAGAAACCTTCTCTGGACCCAGCAAAAATGCTTCAGAGTCAGATTCGTAAAACCAAAGTGCTGTCTCACTCTTAGACTCGGCTAACGATGTCGAATCCGAGGAGACAGAATGCAAAATTTGCGGATCCAAGATCGCTTTAGGTTGCGAAACTGATGCTTCCATAGCGCAAACCTCCGCGATCTGTGTAGCAGACTGCAAGGCATCTGGGACAGAAACACTGGAGCAACTGTCATTAGGCAACAGGCCTTCACAGGTGTGAACAGAATAAGGCATAGATTCATTTGCAAAAGAAGTGGCGACAACAACAGAAGAAATTTTATTAGACACATCAATTTTACTTTTGACGCTACACAGTCGAGAAACTTTCCCCATAGCAGGGTCACAGATGGAAGATCTCAAAGATCTGTTTCTAAATGACAAAGGATCCCACACATCCTTGAGGAAACCGGCAGACTCATGCCGATCACAATCTGCAGGAACATCCGAGAAACAGGCATCAGATCGCACAGATTCAAACTGCACACTGTCATGAGAGAATCCTTCAGGATTCGCACAGGAATCAACCACAGCGGCATACTCATTCATTTCAGATTGCACAAAGTCAAGACTCTCATGCTTTACCCCAGAAAGGCAGAAACAATCATCCGACAACGATGTCTCTTTATTGGAATCAATTGGTTGGTGTGTGTGCAACTCATCCAAAATCGTTTGCCATACATAGATCACCAGATCCACATCATCCTTGTCACATTCATCGGAATCATTCAGAAGGTACATAGAATCAAGACAAGCATTCAAGACATTTTCGCTTTTTGCGATGTAAAAATCGCAAAAGGCTTTCCAATCAAAATCGAATTCCTCCAGCAAGGCCCCAACATCCCAGGAAGCAAATGGGGGTTCAAACAGGCCAGTATCCAGATAATCTCCATAGGGGTGGAGTTCAGGAACAAGAACAGATTTTTTAACTGCTTTAATGTAGTGTGCGATCCTACCTATAGCAGGATCCACATAAGCTTTGGATTGGGGCAAAAAACCTGGAAACTGATCAGCAGATGCATTATAAACATCATTATCATACTGCATGGTTTTGCCCATTTCAGACTTGACAGAAATAACCTCTTTATTTGTGGTTGCTATGGGCAACGGATCTTTCCGCTGGGAAGCCTTCCTAGATCTTTTACGTTTAGACTTAGAGGCTTTGGATGGCTGCTTTTTTAAACCTGAAGTGGCAACTGACACATTGAACTGACTGTCATACTGAAAGGTTTTGCATGGAAGGGGAAGATCAGCTGACTTATCAGCAGCTACACAATCAATCAGAGCAGGTGGTAAGCCAGGCAGTTTAAACCAGTGAGAGAATATCACTGCAAGAAACTGATACAGATTATTATTCCAAGAACTGGTTTTTAGCACATCATATGCCCAGGTGAACAAATCGTCTTTTAAGAGCACATAGGAAAAGAGAAGAGCCGACGTGGACAGATCAGAAATCTGAAAGGTGGGATTCAGGCAAAACCTCACACATTCAGAAAGAAATTCCGCCTTGGTCTCTGAATTTAGCCTTTTAAAGCTCTTAAAGACACAGGACCCAAACTCGACAAAATCGTACAAATCAGAAATGCCGTCTACACTGGGGTTTTGAGTTGGGCTGGTCATTCTGTAACGATTGTGGAACTTTCTCCGTGATCAGCGCACAACCCGTGCGCTGACACGGCGGAAATCCTCCACAAGCGTATATTTGTAGGCACCCAGCAAAAGGTGCTACGCACCTGTAGAGGGAAATTCCTGTCGGCAGATGGCGCTGAGGAGTGCAGAGGAACCAATCCTCTGTACCTCCACAAATACCAGACAGGAATTGTACAAAGCGCAGAACGCAATCGCAAGAGAGGCGATTGCAAATGAGATTGAGCAAAGGGACAGGTTGTATGTGTGTGCGCCAATCCAGTCGCCACCCCGCGGCCACAACAGCAGATATGAAATAGGAACGCGATCGCGAGAGGTGCGATCGCCAGACGTGACACAAGGCAGATCAGAATAGAATACGAGAGTAGCAAAGGCACAGCAAATAATACAATAAGGATATACGGAAAATAACAAACACTAGCTAACCGCGAACACCGCACTCATTTGCAACAGTGCACGCGGTTATGCGCGGTCTCCACGTGTTAAGCACAATAGAGACAAGCACGCCTAACTAACCATTAACAGACAAACATGAAACAGAGGACGCGAGCGCTTGCTTAACGGTTACCTCACCGAGCCTCCAGCAAGCGTAGCAGACAAGACAGACACACCAAAACAGGGACAAGCGAGAGAAAGGATCCACAGCCCTAGCGAAAAGTGGCTAGCGCGATCCAGGTACAGAGTAGCAGAACAGAAGGATCCCCAGCGCTAGCGAAAAGTGGCTAGCGCGATCCCAGAAGACAGAACAGAAGGATCCCCAGCGCTAGCGAAAAGTAGCTAGCGCGATCCCAGAAGACAGAACAGAAGAGATAGCTGGTAGCAACCGCTGCACCAGCTATACTCCAAGAACAGAGATCAGAACCATTTCCTGTCGACCACTGTTGGGACGGGACAATGGCAACAGGCAAGACAAGACAGAACAGGCAATACAGATAATACAACCTGACTGGGCTAGCAGGGGAGCCTAAAGCAACCCCCAGGAATTAACTATACTAGATAGCAATGGCTGACACTCCAGCAGTGTCCATCAGGAACAGACCATGGAAGGGAAATGACCAGCCAAGCCTTCTGGGAAACATAAAGCTCTTATAGTGCCATTCATCAAAGAAGGCAGGTAGGGGATTTGCATAACGAATGTATGCAAATTCCCCAGCAAGAGAACAGACCAGAACTTGCAATGGAAAGACAGGTCTCTGTTCCAGAGTCCTGCAGCATGCAAACCTAAACAATGGTCAAAAGGCTGCCTGCCTGCGCAGGCAGCTGAGCGGATTCTCACAATTCACAAGTAAAATTGTATGAGGATACTTCGCTCCAGGGGTGTAACCCTTCTCACTGGGCTGGGAACATTGCAAAACTTTGGATGTGCCCCACCGTTCCTCCTGAAAAAAAACTAACCTTGACTGTCCCTAGCCTCTCCCATGCCTAATACTAACTGCTGGCCCCCACACCAAGTCCAACTGTGAACACTGCCTTTCCAGATATGCAAGTAAATCTTTTCATTATGCTAGACAGTAGACACATGCAATGTATTGCTTATACAGTTTTATGCTTGCATAGAATGTATTCTTTAATCTTAAATGTGGTGGGCAAATCATTGCACAGCCTCAACAGCAGAACATAATGCACCTTGAACTAAAGCCACAGGAATTAGTTATTAATGTTGACACAGTTATATGTATGTAAAACCACACATTTCAGCATAATGCTAGTTTGTATATCTTCTAGGGGTGATCAGTGGGATGCAATTAAGGCCTCTTTCACAAGGGAGGATAAAGGATTTGAATCCACTGCCTTTCAGCTGCTTCTGTGCATCAGCCAAGCATTTGCTTGCACATGGCACAAGCAGTGGGGAAGTAGCATTTATTTTTATTTTTTTTATTTGCTGCCAGATAAGCATGCAGTTTAACCTCCCACGTGAAGAAAGGCCTTATTCTTGGACAATGTAAATTTATATGCTAATGTTCATACAAATTTAAAATGGGCCAATTAAATGTAGCAAGTGCATTTGATTGGTTTATTTTCAAAGTGTGTTCATTTGCATAATATTAGCATAATCGTTTGCATAAAGTCAGAATTTTTTGGATCTTATTGATCATTCCTTTCACAGTGACCACTTTCCTAGTGAGCGTTGCTTTCCCTGTAGGAACAGGATTGCAATGCAACAGATTTGGACAGAGGCGCCACACGTTATGCTTGCGTTGCGTCAGCTACAATGAAGCATACAGTCAATGAAAGGTATGCCTTATTTTCACTGCTAACATGCACATCTAGCATGCAGTGCATTACTGCTATGCACCCACCGCACTTTGAGCGTTGCATAGGTGATGCATTACAGTGCGGCATGCTGCGTAATAAAGTGGTCCGTGAGCTAACGCCCTGCTGGGAACGTGGGCTCATATCTTTCCCAATATAACTAATTGTTTTGGACAACTTCATTGTATTGGCTATTTTATTGACCTGACCCCAGTAAATAAGTCTCAATATTGTTTGATTTTTTTCTTGTGAAATAAACCTAAAGATCCACGATAACCTTTATACAATGTAATTTATATAGAATGCATGCAGAGTTTTTAGTAAGACTGAAATTGAAATATATCTGCTCTGAAGAGTGTAAGCAGTAGAATACTTCAGTGTACATGCATAGGCATTAGGGATGATCAATGAGATGCAAATACTTCCAAAATTATGCAAATTTGTATGCAAATATATGCAACTTGAAAAGGACCAGTTAAGTTTTATCTTCAGCACTTATCTGTATAACCCATTAAAAATTATCCAATACAATTCAAATAAGATTAAAAACAATCATTAATTAAATAAATTAAACAAGAAACCAAATTCTAAATGTTATCCACTTGTGAACTATTTTCAGAATATTGGAATGGCTGATTTCAAATCCTTTAAGGTCTTTTGAAATCACTTACCAGGTTTATAAGCTGCTACAATCTAATTTCTGACAGCTCTTTTGATCTCACCATTGTGTTTATTCTTATGTCAACCATTAGGAGCTGGTGAAGATTACATTTCTGAGCTCCTCTGATCGACAGTGGCATATCTGTGTACTTTGTAAAGCACTGACTGAGGAAGATGTTCCTCCTCATTCATTTAGTTGATGCTGACTCTTTGTGACCATATGTAATTCTGCATGCCAGATGTGTCTGTCAATCACGGCTAGAGATGGCCCGAACGGTTCCCCGCGAACTTCCGTGGTTCGCGTTTGCTGGGAACCGCAAACTTTTGCGGAAGTTCGATTCGCCCCCATAGTGCATCATTAGGGTCAACTTTGACCCTCTACATCACTGTCAGCAGGCACATTGTAGCCAATCAGGCTACACTCCCTCCTGGAGGCCCTCCTCCCATTATAAAAGGCAGGCTGCATCAGGCATTTTACTCATGTGCCTGCAGTAATTAGAGAAGGGAGGGCTTCTGCAGACTCTCATAGGGAAAGATTAGTTAGGCTCTTGTAGACTTGTTAGCTTGCTCCTTGCTGATTGTTATTGCTAAAAAACACCCCTCAACAGCTCTTTTAAGAGCTAATCTTGTTCTTGTGATCTATTTTTTTTTAGTGTGTGGCCCACTTGCATTATACTGTATTTATATACAGCCCTGTCAGTCAGTCGCAGCTAGCCTTTGGCCCCTTAATCCCACTGCCAGGCCCAGCACATTCAGTGACTACCTGTGTGTGTGACTGGGAGCTGCAAATTTGTAATCCCAATCACTGCTCCTGTTCACTGTTTAGTCCACCTACCTACCTACCTACTTACTTGAGCACACGTATTGTTAATACCACCAGTTATTGCACCTGTTCATGGTACGTTTGTGTGTGACAGGTGCACAATTGTAATACCCAGCAGCACTGCATATACCTACCTACCTGTTGTTCAGTGCACCCACCTACCCACGTGAGCGCATGCAGTGTGCTATTTAATACCACCAGTCACTGTACCTGTTCACGGTACATGTGTGTGACAGGTGCACATTTGTACCACCCAGCAGCACTGCATATACCTACCTACCTGTTGTTCAGTGCACCCACCTACCCACGTGAGCGCACGCAGTGTGATATACCACTCCGTGCATACATGTTCACTGCACCTGTGTAACCGTACATTGTATTAGTCAAGTCAATGCATTCTTTTCACTTCATCCCCCCCAATATGGACAAAACAAAAGGCAGAGCCAGAGGCAAGCCACCTGGCAGGTCTGTTCAAGATCGCACTGTCGTGATGTGCAGCCCTCGACCAAAGTACAGTGTTCAGAAGAAGGCACGTGCCATCAACCCCCAATATTGTCAGGAGGACGTAGTTGACTATTTAACACAGAACACCTCCGCACGGAAGCGTGACATATCTTCCTCCTCCTGCTCTGATTCTGGCACCTCACTTAACACTCAGTCGTCCGCCACCACCAAAGTGCCATCACCCCAGGGCTCAGCGGTGTGGACATTTTTTTGTTTGTCTGCCTCAGATGAGAGCAATGCCATCTGTACTCTCTGCCACCGAAAATTGAGCCGTGGAAAGACCAAAACCCACGTAGGGACAACTACCTTACGAAGGCACATGATTACAAAGCACAAACTGCAATGGGATGACCACCTGAGGAAAAGCAGCACACAAAAGCAAAGCCACACACCGCAGTGGAAGATTCTCAAAAAAGGCGATGTTGAAAGGCAAGTGGTGACATCTCTGGCACACAGCGTTGGGTCAAGGGTCCATCTGACCACGGATGCCTGGTCTGCAAAGCATGTTCAGGCCTGCCCGAAGACTAAGTCAGTCCCCACACACTGCATCTCTGCCTGCACGCCGTGTGACTGGCTGCCTGCCCAGAGACTAAGTCGCTCCCCACACAGCATCTCTGCCTGCAGGCCGCTTGACTGCCTTCTCCGTCACCACCAACAGGGTCCACCAGGACTCCAAGCGGATTCCTGAATTTTTAAGGCTGCTATAATAGTTTTTCTGGTGCATGTACATCCCTGCCTATCTTTTCTGGCTGCATTGCAGCTGCAACAACAAAACAAAAGGCATGTACATGTGTCAATTCCGCTTTGTGATCGTTACCTTGCCGCGGTGAAGGGGCTTTTGTATCACAATGAAGCAATGGCCGCCGGCTATATGAGTGTCTCAGGGGGTGGCACACCAAAGATAATAAGGTCGTTGCTTCATTGTGGACAGACCAAATTCGATCAGCTGGACAATCACTGTTGTTCTGTCATTGAGCTACCTCAGCACGGCGACCATATGGGCTTGAAAACCGCTATCGCCTGCACTCTCGCCATGGTGCGCACCAGTCCAGCACGGCCATCACAACACAAACAGCTGTTTGTGGTGCGTTACACAGTGAGTTTGGTGTGTCAGTGTGAAGCAGCACTCTAATTATACTCCCTGATTGATGTATACACATGCAAGATGTTTTAAAGCACTTTAGGCCTGCAATTTAGCATGCAATGTGATTTCTGCCCTTAAAAACGCTGCTTTGCATCAAATCCAGATTTTTCCCTGGGACTTTTGGCATCTATCCCATTCATCCATGCAAAAACTCAGATGTTAGACCCCTTGAAACATCTTTTCCATCACTTTTCTGCCCAGCATAAGTGTTTCTAGTTTTCAAAGTTCGCCTTACCATTGAAGTCTATTGCGGTTTGCGAAAGTTCGCGTGAACCGAACTTTTTCGGAAGTTGGCAAACTTAAAATCGGAGGTTCGGGCCATCTCTAATCACGGGCACGGCTTCTTTCAGCAGTTGCATAGGGATATCATAGCTTTACATATATTGTCTATCTGTCTCTTCTTCTTTTGTCCTCAATTTTCCCAAGCATCAAGGATTTCTGCAAATAATCTGGCTTCTTAATTATGTGTTCAAGTTTTAATAGTAGTATCAGCCCTTCTTATTTCTTTAAGTGTTGACTGGTTTGATCTTTTGCCAGTCCCAATTCAAAAGCTTCAATTTTCTTATGCATGACCCTAGTCTAACTTTCACAGCCATATGTTAATACTGGTAAAGACCATAGCTTTAACTTTCCCGGTCTTTGTTGGTAAGGTGACAACCTTTATTATTGTGTCTACATTTGCCCTAGATTACTTCCCAAGTAACAAGTATAAATCTCAAGGCTGCAGTCACCATCTGCAGATATCTTCAATTCTAGGAAAACAAAATATGTTACAACTTCTATTTTTTCTCCATCTATTTGTAGAGTGTCCATTGGAGCAGATGACATGACTTTAGTTTTCTTGATGTTAAGCAGTAAACCAGCTTTGGCACTTTCTTGCTTGCCATTCATGATTAGGCTCTTCAATTCTTCCTCAGTTTTAGTCCTCAGAGTGGTATCATTGGCATAGCTCAGATTGTTAATATTACTGCCAGCTATTTTAATACCAGCATGTGACCCATCCAAGCCAGCTTTCTGTATTACATATTCAGCATTCAAGTATAAGTACAAGTCAAATAAGGACACAATATGCAACTTTGTCTCACTCCTTTACCAATTGTGAATCAGTTTGTTATTCCATACTCCGCTCTAAGGGCTGGTGCACACCGGAGCGGTTCTGGAGCGTTTTTTTAAACACTTGCAGGGGGGAAAGCTGCTTGGCTAATGAAAGTGAATAGGATGGTGCACACCAGAGCGGGTTGTTTTTTTCCACAAATGCAAACTCGGGGGCTGCAGCATTTTTTTAGATTTCTGAGGTGTTTCTGCCTCAATGTTAAAGTATAGGAAAGTGGAAAACTGGTCTTAAAAAAAAAGCTTGATCAGAGCGGTTTTCCAGGCGTTTTTGTTACAGTAGCTGTTCAGTAACAGCTGTACTGCAACAATATTTGTAATCTGCTACACAAAAACGCTCGAAAAAACGCTAGGCATGTTTAGAAAACCTCTCTAAACATGCCTAGAATCACTCTGAAATCTGCTTCAAAAGCCTCTAGTGTTTTGTAGATCTGCTAGAGGTTTTTGGTGTGCACTTTGCCTCCCTGTTGCTTCTTGGTTTAAATATAGATTCCTCAAAAGGCAAATTACATGGACTGGTATTACCATTTCCATAATAATCTGCCATAGTCTATCATGATCTATATAGTCAAAAGCTTTTGAATAGTTGATAAAGCAAAAGTTGACATTCTTCTGGGATTCCCTTGCTTTCTCTATTATCCATCGAATGTTGGCAAAATTGTTTGGGATTGAAATGTAAACTGACCTTTTCCAATCCAGCGGCCACTCTTGTGTTTTCCATATTTTATGTCAAATTACTAACAGCACTCCAACAGCATTTCCATGCAAGCTTTTCAGAAGTTCTACTGGTCCATCCATGCCCATCATATCCTGGAGCCTTGTTATTAGCAAGACCTTCTAATTCCCATTTGACTTCACTTATCAAGATGCTTGGTTCTTGTTCAGCATGCATATTAAAAGTATAAGTACTGTATATGTCCTTCTTGTGTAGCTGTTTGGTATACTTTTGCAACCTTTTCTGGACATCTTCTGCTTTTTTCAGATCCGTTCCATTTGTGTCTTTCGCCTTTCCCATTTTTGCATGGAAGGTTCCTGTGATATTGCAAAAATCTCTTAAAAAGGAAGCTAAAAGTCCTATAGAAATGTATAATAATATTCACTGAAATGATAGCTTAATGCAAACATCTACAGCCTCCTGCAATGCAGTGCATGAGCGTAAATGTTTGGCAAGAGACACTGGTCAGTAAAAACTTAGGCTGGGGTAATTAGGACTGGCCATTAATTCTAGTCAATCTGTAACGATTGTGGGATATCTCCATGGTCAGCGCACAAGATGTGTGCTGACACTGCGGAAGTCCTCCACAAACGTGTCAAGATACTAGAACCCAGCTTTTGGTGCAAGCACCAGTAGAGGGGAATTCCCACCGGCAGATGGAGCTGTGGAGTGTAGAGGAATAAACCCTCTGCGCTGCCACAAATGCCAGATGGAAATTGTACAAAGAGAAGCAACACAAGGCAAGATAGCCCCCAAAGAGAGAGAGCATAGAGACAGAATCAATGTGTGCCCACCAAACTAGTCGCCATCCAGCGACGGTGAACACACAATGGTGGAAACGAAGTGGAAATGCAATCACAAGAATGGCAAGCAGGACAGAGCACGAGAGTAGCAAAGGCACAGCAAACAACAATCAGAGGATAAAGAAAATGACAAATGCTAGCTAAACATGAACACTGCACTCATTTGCAACAGCGAACACGTTTACAGCGCGATCTTTGCACGAAAAGCACAACAGAGACCTGCACGCCACCCTAACTAGCCACAAGTAACACACATGAGCACAAACAGACAAGACAGACAAATGAGGTAGCCAGTAGCAACCGCTGCTCCAGTTTACACTCCAGGAACATAGATCAGAAGGATCCACAGCCGCTACCGCTAGAGGCTAGTGCGATCCAAACAAGACAGACAGATGAGGTAGCCAGTAGCAACCGCTGCTCCAACTTACACTCCAGGAACTAAGATCAGAAGGATCCACAGCCACTACCGCTAGAGGCTAGTGCGATCCAAACAAGACAGAGCGATACGCTATCAACCGCCGCTGGCGACAGCGCAATCGCGACAGACAAGACAGGACCGAATAGGCAGTACAAATTATACACAAACTGACTGCACTAACTAGGAATGCAAGGAGCACTCCCCAATAATTAACTATACTAAGATTGCAGTGGCTGACACTCCAGGTGAGTCCAGCAGGAACAAACCTCTATGAGCAGAAAAGGATTCTGGGATCACATGGTATTTATACTGCAAGCCTTCAAAGGAGGCAGCCAGGCCGTTTGCATGACAAGTGTATGCAAATTGCTCAGCAGCAGAATAGGTCTGAAACTTGCAAAGCACAGGCAAGTCTTGAGACCCGCAGCCCTCAGACTTAAAGAATGGACAAACAGCTGTCTGCCCGTGCAGACCGCTGAGCAGATCGTTACACAATCACATATTTTTTTCCTCTAATTTATTATATCACCCATAATTAAATTATAATTAGTGGATTCCAGTTTCCAATCCTAATTTATTTTTTTATTCATTGCAAATGGGCCTGTCAGTCCTGCAAAGGGCACACTTCTCCAAATTTTGATTAAAGTTACAAAACATTTTTCACTGTGAAATGATTTTGAGAGAACATCTTGCTCATCCCTATTCAAGAATAACAAAAAGATACATATTAACATGATATACTCAGAAGCAAGCACAATAAAAAGTGATTTCTAATTTTGATGTTCTCATTTATTTTCTAATTGTATGCAGCTCCTTTGTGTTCAGGACAAGCTCCTACAGACTTCTGTCTTAAAACCCAATCCCTCCTCATCTATCATTTACAACAATAAAAATAAATATACTGCAAGAATAAGAGTCCTTGTTATTATGTAAGAAGATTGACAGGAATATTATTTTTTCAAAAAACTAATTAAAGACAAGACGAAGAACATTTATATCAAACTTTTCTCCTGGCAGACTCAAAGCACCAGAGCTGCATGCAATAGGAGGCACTCTAAAGGCAGTAGCAGTGTTCGGGAGTCTTTCCCAAGGTCTCCTTACTGAATAGGTGCTGGCTTACTGAACAATAAGAGTCAAGATTCTTACCCTATGTCAAGGACAAAGCCTACACTATCCAGTCAGTTTAAAACGGAATAGTTTAATGACTTTCTATTACAAAAAAAAGTACATGATGTTTAAAGGGACCCTAAACTGAGAAGAATATGGATTTTTCCTTTTAAAATAATACCAGTTCCCTGATTTCCCTGCTGATCCTGTGTCTCTAATACTTGTAGCCACAGCCCCTCAACAAACATGCAGATCAGGTGCTCTGACTGAAGTCAGACTGAATTGGCTGCATGCAAGTTTCAGGTGTGTGATTCAGACAGTACAGCAGACAAAGAGATCAGCAGGACTGCCAGACAACTGATATTGTTTAAAAGGAAACGTCCATATCCCTCTCAGTTTAGGTTCCCTTTAAATGAAAAAGTGACTTTCCTTGACTTTTCTACCATTTGGAAAGGGGTGTGTTGTCATGTTCTATTTGTCTGTGCTGTGCCACATGTAATTTTAGTTAATTCTTACACTTGGGTGCCAAAGGGGACAGTTTGGCATGTTCGAACAGTGTTGAAAGCCCCTTAGCACTGGCTGCTATGGAGTTTATTGAGGTCTGAGATGTGAAATTTATGGGTGCTAAGCAAAGCTTTGACTTCAAATATCTTACATTTTACTTGTATTTCTAAATCATTTTTTAAAGTTACCTTTTATGAAGATACATTTTAACCACCTTGTCGGTAATGACGAGCTCAGCTAGTCCATTACTGCCAGGCTGGATATCTCAGCCCCTGGTGGGCAGCTAGCACTTTGCTAGCTGTGTGTTTAATTTGATCACCGCCGATCCACCGCTATGCGCCACGAAAGAGGGCCCCCCAGACCCTTAACGCAGCCTGGTCAGTCACCACCAGGCTGCGCTATGGGGTGGATCGGGACTCCCCTTGACGTCATGATGTCGATGACGTCGATGACGTCATTCCGATCGTCGCCATGGCAATAAGGAAAGCCCTGACAGGAAATCCCGTTCAGAGCGGGATTTCCTGTTAGGTATGATCGCCAGCGGCGATCGGAGGGGTGGGGTGGATAGCGCAGGGATGGGGGAATCATGCTAGGCTAGCTACTTGATAAAAAAAAAATAGGTGAAAAAAAACCACCCGCGGCCGAGCACCGCAACAAATCAAAACGCCAGGGTGGTTAAATAATATGTCTATATGGTTGACAAATACAATGAGGATAAGTAGATGTTTGCTGGTTTCCAACACTCACATTTTACATAAAGTATCATGTGATCTTAAAGGGACACTGTAGGGGGGTCAGGGGAAAATGAGTTGAAGTTACCTGGG